>NW_023416286.1:36813312-37258312 GCF_014176215.1 Rousettus aegyptiacus
GGACATGTTAGGGAGAAGTGTGATTTCTGAATATAGAATGAGTAATTAGTTGATATTATGAAATTAAGATTAATTTTAAGTGTAATGTTTTTTTTACTACATGATGAAAAGTTCCTTTATAAAAAATAAATAAATACTGAAGGATTTAGGGGTGGCTTGTTATGATGCCTATGCTTTACATTATAATATTTCAACGCTAAAAAAAAAAAAGAGTTGAAAGAAAATCAAGAATATAGAAAGACTGATAACTTTCCACTAAAATTTAAAACACCTTTCTCAAATTCCTCTAGTAAACCAAATGAGTATTTGGCTTTTCCAGTATTTACATGGAGGTAGACAAGAAGAAGGTAGAGAATGGTTTCTGAGTAATCATCAGTCTGTCACACTTGGTACAAACAACAGGAAAAAAAGCATTTTATTTAGAGTTTTGGGATCTACAAAATCCAAGAGAATTTTCTAAAAGACAACTTTGTTATAGTAAGACAATTAGATAAAACAGCTAATTGTTTTATCAATTACCAAGTCAACAGCTTTCTCCATACCTGTAATATACCATCAGAAATGAAAAATGTAAAGCCTATTTCAAATTAGTGAAAAATTAAATACATACATAAAATATCTAGAAATAAACTTAAGGTCAAGGTGTGATCTTTATATATAAGAAAATATTTAAGACCTAATAAATTTAATGTACTTCCAACAAAGACCCCAGTTGGGTTCTGTTTTGTTTTGTTTGTAACTGGAAAGAAATTATGTGAAAGGCCCTATAGAAAAATTAATGTTTATAAATAGCCAATTTTTTTGAAAAAAGAACACATTGCTTTACCAGATAATAAAGCTTACTATAAAATTACTATAATCAAAATAGTATGGAGTTGGTACAGAAATAGACAAGGGAACTGTGAAACAAAAGTCTAGTAATAAATATTGAATTCGCAGATATATGTGGGAGTTCAATATAAAATAAAGTAGACTATTTAATTTAGTAGAAAAAGAATGCCTTCTTTAATAAATGACACTGGCATAACTGACTATCCAGTTAGAAGAAAATCTACCTAAAGCCATAAAAAACTTAATTCCACATGTGCTAAAAATCTAAAATTTCAACTATATTAAAATAAAATGTGCTATATTAAAACCAAACTACCTCCTCATAAATAAAACTATAACAATGAAATGTTCAATTATTTAAAAAGTCAGAAAGTATTATTAAACTAATTAACAGGGATAATTATAACTTGAATTTATTGCAGCAGGGTTGAGATAATGCAAAGAACACTGCAGTCATCTCTCATGCTTAAATGACTTTGGCCAAGTCACTTAAATGATCTGTATAAAAGTTTACTCACCTGTAAAATTAAGACAATAAATCAACTGAAAATTGGTTGAGAAGCTTAGAAATGATTACTAAAATTATCTAGCAGAATATTTGAAACTAAAATGGTAATAAAGTATGATATTTATTAAATATTACTAAGACTGTTTATGGAACTATATTCACATGGGATATTATTACCATAACCCTACAGTATCTTTCCCCAATACGACAGTGTTTCGAGAAAGGGCCTTTGGGAGGTGATTAGTTTTAGATGAGGTCAAGAAGATACAGTCCCCATGATGGGATTACTGCCCTTATAAGAAGAGGAGACCAGAGTGCTCTTCCCTCCCCCTTTTCCTCCCTCTCCCTCTTTTTCTGCTATGTGAAGACAATAACAAGAAGATGGCCATCTCCAAGCCAGGAGTAAGCCCTCGCCAAACACCCAATATACTGACACCTTGATATTACGCTTCCCAGCCTCCAGGATGTGAGAAATAAATGCTTGTTGTTGTTTAAGCCTCCCTAAGACCATGTTTCTAAGAACTAAATGCTTATACCCATATCCCACTAGTTACATCAATCAAGGGTCACATGAAGTTCCCTGAAGTCCTAACTCAAAAATTGAAATCCACCTGAAGTATCAAACTTGATAAACAAAACCAAACTCCCCCAAACCTGATTATCTCATAATCTTCCTATCTCGGGAAATGGTAACTCCACACTTCTGGTCACTCAGGTCTTCTCTCCCCGCCTAACCCTATATCGACTCCATCAGAATATCATGTCAGCTCCACCTTCAAATCAAGTGAGAAGCCAACCATTCTTACCAACTCCACTGCTCTCCCCTGGCCCAATCCATCACCACTCTTGGAACTTACTGTACCAGCAGCCTCTTCACTGGCCTCCAGGCATTTCCCCAACCCCCCATAATATGAACGAGTCTTTAAAATACAAGTTATAGGAGGTCATTTATGCTACCTCTCTCTTCAGGTTTCTGATCAAATAACACCTTAACAGTGACATCTTCCCTGACCAACATATATTTTGAAAGTTCCCACTTCTGTCTGCACTCCCTGTCCTCCTTATCCAGTTTTATTGTCCATACCACCATTCACAACATTTACGTAAATAGGCAAACATGCTATTTACCTATTTGTCTATTGTCTGTTTCTCAATAGATGTAAACTCCTTAGGGGACAAAATACTCGATTTTGTTCACTGCTATATTCCCAACATGCAGAAGAGTGACTTAAATACAAAAACTAATTCAATACAAAATTTTTAAAGTTTTAGGTAATCTCTTTCGAACTGGCACAAATTTTTTTCCCCACATAAATTACTCCTCTATGTTAGCTAAAGTAAATACATCCAAAATCAAACAAAAGACAAATTAGGAAGTTATTATTGCTTCACTAAAGGACTTGATAAAAGTTCACCCGATAAAATACTTTCATAAAACAATTAAAGTAAATGTAAGATAAGGCAGAATTTATAAAAGTCAGTTGCATCTACTCTGCAAATATTTTGGTGCTTTTTGTTCCAGAACAATAGTTTCATAGAGTACGCAAAGAGCTACCAGGAAGCTGTTCACCATTAATTTAAGTTTGGTTTTCTTTTTTTTTTATTCCCTGACTCTTCATCTGTAAACTTCATTTTTTCATTGAAGAACTTATTGAGGATTCAACTAATTCATGTTTCATTCCAGTTTTTAAGTTATAATTCTTATCAAAGTCTCCTATTTACACACAATTTTCTAAGGAATATACAAGAAAATGTACGTTTAAATCCAACTTTTTTTTTAGTAATAATAAAACATCCACATCAAATGGATTACTCAGTCGAAAACTTGCAAGTAGCACCTTCTCTCTCATTTCAGCATTTATGAAAAAAATAGTAAATTACAAAAATAAAGCTTAAGTTCAAAAACACAGGCATTGCCTATCACCAAATCACAAATACAATATTGGTACACTTTACATCTTTACTCTTAATATCTTTACTCTTCAGAACAAAAATTAAATTTGAATCGTTTAAGTCATTTTTTAATTCCAATTTAATAGTATGTGTCATTCATTAAATGGAAATCTGTATGTGATATATACATATACACATATTACAAGGAATATTATTGATCTCATAAAAAAAAAGGTTATAAAATAACCTTTTCCCTAAAAATCGCTTATCACGTCCCATCACAAAAAATAATACCAGTATTTTTTTAAGTTCTAGACCACGGTACGGTAAAAAATAAATAAATAAAATGAGAAAAGCTGGCGTAGCACAATGTACTTCACTGTAATAGTCAGAATAAAAACATGAGTTCTGCTTGCATAAATATATGATTCTGCTAACCTACCTACGAGATTTAATGCCCTGTCCACTAAGTGTGACACAGAGACTGCTGGTGTCAGGGCAAGTGCCAGCCATAGCAACAGGCAGCCATAACAACAGTCAGCGACGGTCATGACAACAAAGAGATGCGCTAGTGAATGTCGTGGGTGTCGAACTTTCCAGCCAGACTCTGGGTTGAGGGCCGTAGCCCAAGAAAGGTGAAAGTGGACAAACTCTGGGCGTCCAGGGAAAGGAGAAAGGAGATGTTAAGAATACTGAGTCATCCCGACCTGCCCACTCCCCAACAGTTCCCACTCTCCCGTAGGACGTCTGGGAAGAAGAAAGGCACCAAGCAGGGCACAGATGAATAATTACGGGAATGAAAAGGAATCAGGGCTGAAAGGCTCAAGGGACAGCGAACAGAAATGGTCGCCTGCGAAGCCTCTCAAGAGCAGGCTGAAGGCGGCAGAAAGAGGTAAGGACAGCACTCACCGGCGTCGTTCCAACCCAGGGTAGGGCTGGTGATCAGCAGAAGCAAAAGGAGGCCGAGGAGAAGACTGCGGCGGTCCGTTCCAGGCCCACAGGCCGCGGCCATGGCGCTCGGCTAAGATGGCGCGCCGCGGCCAGGTATTCGCAGGCCGGAGCCGGGGCTGCGGAAATCCGCGCGCTGCCGCTTTGCGACACAGCGAACTCCGACAGCTGAGCACAAAAAGTCTGTAACCACAGCCGCAGCCGCTACGAAGGTTACTGCGCGGGTCTCGCGTCACCGCTCCTGCGGCGCGTGGGGGAACGTGAGTGGACACTGCCGGCCCCGCCCCTGGAGCTCCGCGCGGCTGTGGGCGGAGCGCCACTCGGGGCAGAGCCAATGGCGGGACGCAGAGGCTGTGGGCGGGGCTGAGGACCGCCCTCAGGAGATTGTTTGTGTAGGTGCAGCGGTTGGAGTGAAACCAACACAACGCGAAATCTAATGAGAGTAGTAAAGTTATTTATTTCCAAAACCTCAGTAACCATCCCCAGGAAAGTTACTATGCCTTATTCAACTTTATGTCTTCAGCACCTAGCATAGCGCCTGGCACATTATTCGTGTTCTATTACTATTTGCTGAATACAGAGACGATTCAAGAGAAAGGTCGCATGGAAATAGTCTGGTTTTAGAAGCTCAGAACGTTTACATAGTTCCTTATAGGTCGTAGCAGTAAGACTTACAAAGTAGCCTAAGGAAAAACTACTGCCTAAATAAAGAACCGGCCAGAGCAAACAGTTTTAAGAGTGCAAAGGCATTATTATCTCTGAGGTCCGATATGCTTGGGTTTCTCTCATTCATTCAACATAAATAGGTTGAATGTCTAATATATCTCAGGTACTGTTTTAGGCATGGAGGATACAGCCAAGGTTCCTGTACTCATGGAGCTTACTATATTGAAGTGGGATAGGACACACAAAACTAATAAATAAAGATAAGTGATAAGTGCATTGATGAAAATTTAACAGGGTGATGCAATAGAGACCGGGAGGTGACTTCAAAGAGGGCCTTGCTGAGGAAGGGATTTCAAAAATTTGAAACCTGAATCATGAAAAAGAACCAGCCATACAAAAATCGGGGAAAGAGCCTTCAACGCCTGGTGAAGAGTAGATGCCAAAGCTCCAGCTTTGTGTTTTGAGAAACATCATTCACTAATTTGACCAATACCTTTATATAGTGAGTACCTAGTAGTATCCACTAGGCACTATTCTAGGCACTGGGGGATACGATAGTGAATAAAACAAAATTGGGCTGGGAGGGGGCAGGGGACAAGGCAAACAAGGCCAATATAACTTCAGTTAGCTGAAGCAAAGTAAGTTAGGGGAAGAGTGGAATAAGAGAAGGTAGAACAGTGGTGGTTTGTAGTGGGAATAAGCAAGACTGGAATAAAGATGATAGAGAATTCTATTCTCAACATGTTAAGTTTGAGGTAGGCATCCAGGTAGACATATCAAATAGACTCTTGGATATATAAGTCTGAATTTCAAAGCTAAAGTAAACTTGGTAGTCATGGTATCAAAATAAAAATGGTAATTAATGCCACAGGATAGATACAATGCACAGGGAAGAATTTAGATATGGTGGTAGCAATGTGTGAACCTGAGCTGGATTCTGATTCAAGCTATAAATGACACTTTTAAAACAATTTGAAATTTGAACACTGGCTTGATATAAATGATATTAAAGAATCATTTTTCAGGTGTGATGAATGTCCTGTGACTGTCGTTTTTAGAAACATGAAATATTAAAGATGAAAAATTATATCTGGAATTTCCTTCAAAATAATATGGACAACATAATATGGAAGTTGGGGGGAAGAGGATGAGGAGTATAGATAAAACAAAATTGACCATGTGTTCATTGTTGAGTGTAGCTGACAGTACATGGAAGTTCATTATACTATTTGGACTGCTTTTTTATTTAAATTTTTCCATAATAAAAAGTTTTTTTAAACTAAAACTAAAATCTTCTCTGAGGGTTCTCTGACTGATCTGTAAGTGTAATTCCCAATTAATGAAATTGTGGAGAGGATTAAATCAGGTAAATATTTGAAGCACCAGGCACATAGCAGCTGCTCAATAAACAATGGCTCACTCTCTCGCTCTCTTTCTTTCACCCCCATTCTCATCTTTGCGAATTAATTTTGAAGAACAGGATGCCATCTGAATGAAAAGTTTTGAAACTATGAAAGATCAACTATTAAGTAAGAATATTTAAAGAACGTTTGGAAGATATAATATTAATGTTTAGGATTCACTTGGCAAAACTGAAGAAAACTGACATTCTCAGTTATTTTCAAGCTTTAGTTTGCATAGGAAATTTTCAGGGTGCTTGTTAAAATTTCAGATACTTGGGCTCTACCCACAAAAGTTTTGATTCAAAAGACCTGGAGTGGGACCCAGAACTTTGCATTTTTAGGAAGCGTTCCAAAGAATTCTGTTGTAGGTGGTCATGAAATACATTTGGAAACACTGTTTTTAAGGTCTCAAGTGACTCTAGACAACCTCTTTATACCAAAAACAGTCCTTAGGGTAGTATTTTCTTCCCAGAAATACTGTGAATCTTAGGGAAAAGTCAAAGGAGCACAATCTCTTAAGATTCCATTACCACGGAAACAAAAGAATATAGAACCCTCTAACCCAAAGAACAATTTCAGCTGCCTGGAAATGTCATAAAGGATGTCTGTAATACCAACCCATTGTATTCACAAGGGGAAAATAGGTGACTGGCAGTTAAATGACATTTGGGCTTGTGGAAGCTCCCGAAGTCTGCCTAAAATGTGATCTCTTCCCAGAAGCTGAGCTACCAGCCTATGAGATGAGAGCTAACACTTCCCAGTACCACCACCGGTGATCTGCTCTCTCTATGTTACTTCAACCATCCCTGCTTTCAGGGATGGAATACTGTTAAACAAAATAAGAAAAAGTGTTAGTGGTCACTACTTGGGATTGAATCATTATACTTCACCAGGAATTCTACCTACTCCTATCAAGATGATTGGGGAGAATGCATATGCCTGCTTCATTTTAAGAGAAGTAGCTGGTTGTTCACAGACTGTCTAAACAGCAACATTTCCACAGCATATGTTCAAGTCTGTCTTGTGGTTTTGCTACCATGATGCTTAAATGGAAACTCTTCATAGTACAGAACAGCAGAACTTTTTACACTAACTTGAATATAAAAAAAATACTACTCTCCAAGACACCTATAGATTTATTTGGGACATTAAGGCATCAAGAAGTGACCTGTTTAAAAAAAATGTAACTCAACCCTGAAAGTAGTGGAGGGAGGCAGGGTGGACAATACCTTTAGCTTTCCAGCAGCTCTTACTTTAAGGCATAGTGGAAACCTCTTCTAACCATTCACTCAACAAGGTTTTATTTATATGCCGGTTTTAGTCTGATGGCAGAAAAAAAATAAATTCAAATCTTATGTCACGAATTTCTACCTTTATCTTTTTAAAACTCTTCAAAAGATTCTCATTGCTCAGAGGTGGGGAAGGGGCTCTTTATATAGGACTCTGCTGTACAATTACGATGTTCACCGCAAACTCCAACAATCTCACTGGCCTCTCCTCTCTCCAGCAGACCAAGCTCCTGGCTCCGAGTCTGCAGCCAAAATTTACTACCCCCTACTCCTCCACAAACACAAAACACACTATTCCCTCCCTGTGATGGCTTTTGCCTCTTCTCTAGTTTAATATCCTTATTCATCCTTCGTTGTCCCTTCCTCTGGGAAATCTTTTCTGACTGAACTAAATCGAAGACTTTGATAGGGCTATTTACTCATTTTCCTAGCAATTATTATTGTGATTTCACTTTCTTGTGTCCGTCTCTCTCACTAAACTACAAGCTTCTGGAGGACAGAAACTGTTGCTAGTTTTGCTCACCCCAACACATAACGTGTTCAATAAATTACTACGATGACTGAATGTATTTATACCTCTGCTTTCTCCTTTTGTCCTAATCCTGTTACTACCAAAACAATTTTAAAACCCAGTGATTCTCACAGACTCCCAAGAGGTCGAATATGTATTAAACTAACCCTTTACTGGGTCTCGCTGTTCCTTTTCCTGGAAGGAGGGAGGTCTCACCAGAATCCTAGTTCTGCGTGGGAGACCGAGGAGCCAAGTGCGGACCACCTAACTAGCTGTACTTCTATTTTATTACAAGGCTGGGAAGAGAGAAATAGGTATGCTTTGAAGATCGCAAAATAATCCCCCAAAGACATCACCATGCCTCTCAAAGGTCGGCGGCTACTAGCGCTCCCTCTTTCTCAAAGGATGTGGGATGTTGCGGGATACCGGAGAGGAGCTTCAGAATAGAGCTTCCACCCACTCCGAGGGGAATCTGGGGGCTGCTGTCCGCACGCCCCAAATGCAAGGCTGGGAGGAAAGCCTCCGAGGGCGCTGCAAGAAAGAAAGGGTTCGGCCCGACAGCCCATGCCCGCACGCCTTCCGCGCCCCTCGCGCCGCCGCGCGAGCGCGAGCCGCCGGCGGAAGTGCTGCGTTGCGCACTTCCGGGTGTTGTCTGGTCGGTGCCGCCGCGCGTCTGTGGTCTCCCGGCTGCCGCCGCCGCCGCCTCAGATCCTGGAGTCAGGAGCGACGTCACCGCCATGGCCGGCATCAAAGGTGGGCCTGGGGAGCTGGGCGCCGGAGGGCTAGGTGACCGCCCGGAGGGAGGGAGAAGGGGGTCCCATGCGGCCCACGCGCGCTGCCGCCCCAGCTCTGGCGCGCGCCACGGGGTCCCTACTCCGGAGACGGACCCCGGGCCCCCGCCTCCGCCCTCGCAGCTTGGGAGCGGAAGTGGGCGCGGCGCCCTCTTTGAAAGGGCGGCCGGGACGGCGGTTTTTCCGTCAGCCTACGCTTTCTGCTGATTTCTGCAGCCTCTCTCCCACCCATCGCCCCCTGTAAAGGGGTGAAGTGGTCCGCGGTCTGTTTAAAGTCCTGCTGCGACTCCGGCTATCAGACATGTTTTGCAGGAGTTTGCATCCGAGAGAGAGGACGGCAGAGTGTGGGTTTGTGGGGGTCGAGGCCACTAGAGATGCCAATTATGGAAAATCAGTGCCGTTTCCCACTTAAAGGCACAAGTGCGATCTTCGGGTGCTGAGCCGAACGAATCCCTCAGGAACGCCCTGGAAGGGTTTAGGGACGGTTTCGAAACCTCGGCGATCACATCCACTCTCATGACCTGTATACGCTCCTAAAACTGATGCATTTTCATTTGTTGTGTTTCTCGGTTAGGCTAGACCCTGAAATCGACTCCCAAGAATTCCTGTTCTCTACCCTCTCCACAGTTGCACATTGAGGCTTTTTCACATTTCAAAGTTTTTAGTTAGGTTTTTTTTTTTTTTTTAAGATAAAATAGTGTTAAAACTTAAGGGAAAATTACTTGTTCGCATATTTTCTTTAGAAATGGAATGTTGCATTCTTTCCAATTGTTTAGAAGTTTTGTAATGTGATAGAAGCAGATACCATTAACAGCATTTTTAACTCTTAACCGCATTGATTTCCTGACCTGCGGCTTTGTAAATGGGCAGCAAAGGAGGAAGTGAAGAACTTTGATAGCGGTGTTTTTTTCTGTATAATTTATTTCCTTTAAGGACAACTTTTGCTGAGCCTCTTTCCCAGAGTCACATTTTTACTGTTTCTTGCTTTGTTTTTAATGTCTGAAAACATTTTATTTCCCATATAAAATGTCTTTTGAGCAACTGAGATACTTTTGAATCTCCTTTTGAACTGTCATAGCCCTTTTCAAATCCTTCCGTGAAAGGCAGTTATGATAGAATGCTGTGGTTTTTAAAATGTTGCCAAGTTCTCTATTCTTCCCCATCTCCTCGTGTTGTTAGTGCATGAGACTCTATCTTAAAATAACTAATTTCTTTCTGTAAACCTAGGTCAATGTAATTAAGTGAAAGTGTCTCAAATGGAATTGTACTTACGCTTTTAGTTTCAGTAAGATTTTCTGATATGATTATAATGGTTTATCAGGATGTTTCTTCCTGATGGCCTATCTTTATATTATTAAAGAGGAATTTTACTATAATTGGCATCCATTACTTATTTCTTGAGCCCTTTGTTTGTTGCTTTGTTATATATTGGGTTTTTCTGGTAACTTCCAGGTTAGGGCACTAGTCCCCTCCCTCTTCTACTGTAATTTCTTTGTTATCACAGAACTGCACTCTGTCTCTAGAGTTTAGATAATTGGACCGTTAGCATAGAAGCTTTGGGATGAGAAACCAGACTCGTCTCAGTTTTGCTTCCAAATGTTGCATCACTCAATTTCAGTATAAATTCTTGTTTTGTTGATGTGTCATCTAGGACAACCATTTATACACAAATGATGAAATTTGTATATAAGTCAGCCTAGTTGCTGATTTCATAAGACTGAGAAACTACAAGTTTGGGAACACTTCAGAGCAATTTAACTCCATTGGCTTTTATCTTATCCAATATGACTGGGATGTGAGATATCAGATAAAATAGTTTTTTGATATCTGAATCTTACCTCATTTTACTGCCTTAATTTTTTCCAAAAGTTATCTTTCATTAACTTTTTAAGAGTATATTTAAAATATATATAGATTTTCTTTTTTGATAAGAACATTAATTGTTCTCTATTGCAGAACAGAGTTATCCTCACAAACTGAATGCTAAGGCTACTGGCCTCTTAGCCAAGATTACCAAAAACTGTTATGCTTTTTGAGGGTTTTCTGCCTGATTTAAAATTTTTTTCAGTCTCCTCCCCCCTATCAGAACAAATCTTGCTTATATGCAATTCTACCTCCTCTTGTTTGTTTCAATATGGAAAACAAGATCATCAAACTTACAAAATGTTATGTTACAAGATAAGGTAACAGTGATCTTTTCTGGGAAGGGAAAGTTAATTTTCACTTAATTTTATTCTGAGCACATGAATCACTGTTGAAAAAATATAAATGAGCATAGATGATTCTTTAAGAATTTTTCGTTCTGAAATTTGCAAATGACAATTGCATTACAAACATGAATAAATAACCTATGAATAAGAGCCTAAGGGTCCGTTCATACAGAATGCTAACTTTAGTGTATGGGCTTTGTGATATCTCTTTGGTCTCTTTCATGATTTTTGTTTCTTCCAGGATTCTAAGTTGTATTTTGGATAAATGGCTCCTGAATAAATAAGGTGTTACCATATAGTATTTATAGTGGTGAACTTAGCTGTTTGGCAACTACATTAAAAAAGTAGAGATGGTTTTTTACTTCTTCAGCCTGTCTTATAACAGATATCTTTGGTGTTCAGAGAATTTGCATTTTAGATCTAGTTCAACTCACATTTTATGGAAGAAGGAACTGGCACTCAGATATAATTATTTAGATAGCTAATATGTTACTAGTAGGAGGTAGGACCCAGCATCTCCTGACTTCCAGTTAAGTACTGTTTCTGCTCTGTTACATAAGGCGTTATCTTTCCTTCTCCGCCCCTTCTCTCCCTTCTCTCTCTCTCTCTTTCTCTCTCTCTCTCTCTCTCTCTCTCTCTCTCTTTTTTTTACCCCCCCTTTGGTTCCTTTCATTCATTCTACAGATATTTATTATTAAAGAGCTGGGGCATGAGCATCAACAACAGAACTTTTCCCTTGTAGAGAGAACAGTTTAGAAGGAAACACAAATATAAATCAGTATAAGATTACAGCTGCGTGTCTATAACCATGCTACCCTGAATGTGCCTGATCTCATCTGATCTCAAAAGCTAAGCAGGGTCAGGCCTGGTTAGTACTTAGAGACCACCCGGGAATACCAGGTGCTGTAGGCGTTAAAAATATATATATATATATTACAGCTGTGATAACTGCAGAGGGCAGGTGTACAGTGCAAGGAGAATATCTGCACATGTATGAACCACATGGTTATTCATATGATTCACTGTCTGATTTCATATAGATCTTTGCTCAGATACCACCTCATGGGAGATGACTTCCCAAGCCACTGTGTCTAGAATAGCACTCCCTTCCTTTACTTGATTTTTTTTTCATAGCACTTGAAATTTGCTTACTTTTTTATCATCGTATTCTCCCACTAGAATGTAAGCTTCATGAGAACAAGAGCTTTGATTATTTTTATTGCTTTTATCTCCAGTATCAAGAACAGTGTGTAACACACATTTAGGTGCTCAACGGATACTTGTTGAACTAATTAATTAATATAATAAGGGAAATTGGTCTAGTCAGGAGATTTAGAAAAACTTCAAAGAAAAAATGATTGAGCTGTAATCTGAAGGAAAAGTAGGAAATAACTTGAAGGAAAGAGGGAAGAAGTTGGACAAGAATGCAACCTCCGTGAGTGTGAACAGGCCTTATCTCATTTACTAACATATCCCCAGCGCCTGTTACATATTTGGTGTTCAGTAGACATTTTTTAAATGAAACAAATGAATAAAAGGGTGTCTGAGATAGAAGAGACAACCTGCAGTGGCCATATGGGTGAGGAGACACTAATTTCCAGGAAAGCAGAGAGGACCAGTGTTGCTGGAGTGCAGAGGGCAAGGACAAGTAGCCTGGTGTGATTGATACGTGTCAGGAGAAGTAAGCAGAGAAGATTATGATCTATTTTGAATTGACCAAAGCAAATGATAAACTCAGTATTTTCCTCATCATTTACATTGCATTCCCTTTGTAAATTTAAAGTTCCCCATTTGCTATAAAATAAAAGTGCAAATTTTCTTTCTGTAACTAGCATTAAGTACTAAGTAAAAGCGTTCAGAGTTGACATGACCTACGTCAACGATCTAAATGAAAACTACATCTACCAAGCTACCATGTCAGTGGGTGTCTTTGATTATGACTTTTAATTCACAGAAGTATATCAGTAGTATAGCAGCATTTAACTCCTTTACTGTTAATTTTGGTATGTGCATGTTAGATTTTGTCTTGGTGACTTATAGACCTACAACTCTCAAATTTTAACTACTTCATTGGAAAAAAAAAAAAGACGTTATTCTCTTGGCCACTGTAGTTGCAGAAATATGGGTCATATAGAACTCAAAATAAATTGATCATTTATTTCTTTGCTTAATTCTAGGCCATTGATTAACTATGCCTATTCAAGAAAGTTGTTTCTGCTAACTGATGTATGTGAAAACACTTTGTAAAATATAATGCTTTGTATGTGTGTGTAACTTTAGAAACTATTTCTCCTGTAGAATGCCTCTGATGCTTGTGATAATGTCTTAAAAATAGTGATACCACAGAATGATTGTATCCATTGTCCTGCACATTTCCTAGTGTATAGGAGATTTGGGGAGAAAACCTTGGTATATAGTTTTATCAACTATTTAAAGCCTGCTAGTAAAATTAAAATGATTAAATTAATTGACAATTCAGTAAAATTGATTGACTAAAATTATTAACTACCTTGAACACTTTTTCTTACTAATTTTGTTTGCATTGGGTTGTACTTAAGTACAAAGAAACAGGAGCTGAGCCGGAGAGATTTTCCCAAAGGATGAGGCTTCTGAAGTCCAGTAAAGCTGACAGTGTAGAGTTCCTCCACATACTGCTTTTCAAAGCTGTAATGATCTGTGGAGTAAATATAATACTAACATCTGAAGGAGCATTGATCTTGAGGGCTGGGATACTCATTAGAAATGGAACCAGTAATTAGGGAGTGCAGCGATGTGCTAGTGATACATCAGAGCTTTGAAAATCATTATTGCTTTACTTTGCCTTGAAGATGCCGAAGACTTACTCTGAGACTAGATAGCTTACACTTCGGAAAATACTCGCTTTCAGTACATTTTTGGGGGGTGTGTATGTGTTGTTTTGCTTTTTGCTTTTGGGATCATAAGTAATGTTCAGACTTAATAAAAATAATATTAGTTTAATATTTCTATTTGACTTTTTATTTACTTTGCAGCTTTGATTAGTTTGTCCTTTGGAGGAGCAATTGGGTTGATGTTTTTGATGCTTGGATGTGCCCTTCCTATATACAAGTATGTAAAGTTTTTATCTTTTTTGAGTGTATAACAGTTTATAGCTTTTTTTTTTTTTCTTTTACTGCTGTAGAAGTAGTCCTAAGAACTGTTCATTTACCAAGGACAAAAAGTTTTCACTTAAAACTTGTTCGTAAATATTTTAGGACACCAAAGTGCAAAAGAGACTTTCGGCCATTGTTCCTAAACTGCTAAGTTTGTAATGGTACGATAACAAGCAATAGCGTAGTCTAGCACCACAGCCCATTTTGGAGCCCCTACTGATTAAATTAAATACAAGGAAATTAAAAATGTTTTTTCAGCAAAACAATACCATAAGCAGAGTCGAGAGATAGTTAACTAAGAAAAAAGTCATGTAAGCAATTACTTTCCTTGGAATAGAAAGAACTTTTAAAAATTAATAGGATAAATTAGAAAAATATAGGCAACTCAGTAGAAACATAAGACAAATATGAACAACGAAAATGTTTTCAACAAATATGAAAAAGAACTGCAAATTGCATGTAGCACATGAAAATATACTTAATCTCACTCAAAATTCAATGAAATCCATTGGCAAAAATAAAAGATATGAGCGAATAGGCATTGTCATGTACTACGAGTAGAGTATAAATAAGTGGAGTTTTGGAGACCAGTTTGCTTGCAGCTCTCAAAATGTGTATGTTCTTTGAACTAGCCCTTCCACTTAGAATTTCTCATACGAATCTGCTTGCAGAAGTTTGCAAAGATATGTGTAGTTGGGTGAGAGTGTGGATGTTCATGGCAGCCTTGTTTATAATCATAATAATAATAATTTTTAAAAAGTTGGAAATGTCCTAAAGGTCTATCAAAAGAAAAATGTTTAAATTATGGCACATCCACCAATGGAAATATGAAGCAGTCTTAAAAAGAATGAGGAAGAGCTGTAAGTGCTAATATATAAAGTTCAAAATATATTGTTAAATGAAAAAGTACAGTGATTCATTCATATATTTTAAAGTTTATCTGTATGGAAATATGAAAGGATCCACAAGAAGGTCAATAGAAGAGTGGGTAAGGGAGATGTGGGCAACTTTGAGGTTCTGCCTTTTGTGCTTTTGTAGTGTTTGATTTTTTTTAATTTACTGGGGTGACATTGGATAATAAAATTATAGGTTTCAAGTGGAGTTGGTTTCTTACCATTTGTTCATTTATAATTTTTTCTATTATAATGTTTAGGAAAATATTTTTAGTAAAAACAGAGATAAATCTTTGCTTATCATAAGCTTGTAAGTATAAGCAAATCTCCACTATTATGTGTGGTTCATTTTACAGTAGTTTTAAAGATTGTTTCTAACTTTTTATTTTGAAATAATTGTGGACTCTCAAGAATTTGCAAAAGTAGTACATGGTGGTCCCCTGTACCCTTCACACAGCTTCCCCCAGTGGTACTCTTATATAACTATAGTTATGTTAGCAAAACCAGGAATTGACATTGGCACAATACAGTAGCTAGACTGTAGACTGAAAGCATCTATTTTTATTGTGATAAATTTTGTGTTCTGGCTGAAAGCCTTCAATATTACTTTCAGTTCATTTTCCGTATTTTGATTTCAGTATTTTGGGAATTCCTGGTGACCTAAGAAAAGTTTGGAGGTGTTCCAGCTTTATGCTAAGATAGGATATCATTGAAGTCAAGGGCATGAATCTTGACGTTTAAAAATTATTGTGTTAATATTCTCATTTTCTGTATGCCCTAAAATGAAAAATATTTTTAATTTTGGACCTTGATTCAGGTGTTATAATTTATAAAGCATTTTCTTTTGTGATATAAGAAATATTTCATTATTGTGTCATAATTGACATTAGGAATACTGTGACTCTAAATGTTTCTGTTTTCAGTGTTCAAGTTATAGCTTATTTTTAAACTATCATGTTTTTAAACTATCTTGCAATATTTCTTTGGTCCTTATTTTTTTGAAAGTATATTTTATATGTAGGAAAACGACATAGATAGCAAAAACTATATTAACTTATTTTTCTTTTTCTAGCCAATACTGGCCTCTCTTTGTTCTGTTTTTTTACATCCTTTCACCTATTCCATACTGCATAGCAAGAAGATTAGTGGATGATACAGATGCTATGAGTAATGCTTGTAAGGAACTTGCCATATTTCTTACAACAGGCATTGTTGTCTCAGCTTTTGGACTCCCTATTGTATTTGCCAGAGCACATCTGGTAAGTGAATGCATTCTTCAGTAATGGAAAGTTTCTCGGAACAAAAAGTTTTTGTTAAATAACATGAAAAAGAAAGAGACATAGCAGCCTATGGGATAGAGATAAAAATCTTACTTTTATTATTGTTAACTGATAAATATTATATTGGAGAGTATGGCTGGGGTCTGCAGCAGCAGTTGGCTTTGCCAGTCCTTTGGTCTGAGAATTGGTTACAACTAACCAACCCAGTGCTGAACAGCCATAGGCCTGCCCTGTACAGCTTAAAACATGGAAGATCCAAGGAGATTTTGTGTTCTTTGCAAGTGGAAAAGTGCAAAAGAGGAGAAGGGGCTGGGCTACATATACTCTGTTCTTCCTCCCACATTCCCCAGTCACGCCACCTCTGGGGAGGTACAGAAGGCAAAGACAGGGATGACCACCCTTCTACATGGATGGGGGGATTACTCCTCCTGCCCCTTTAAAACAATGTACATTAGTTTATTTTCACCTCTGATAATTTAAATTTAATCTGTTTTCTAGATAAAATATTAGATTCACTAAGGAAGAGTTGTATCAAATTTTTTTATAAACAGAAAATTGTGGCATTCTATGTTGCTTCCTCCTAGCCCAGAAGTCAAGTTGCTTTTGAATAGCTAATCATCTTTTCATGACTTTGTCTTTCTTAAGGAACCAGAGATAAATAAAAATAGCAATATGGAAGTACTGTTAAGTGTTTGGTAGTATAAAAGTTATTATTACAAGTCATCCTTGGTTTAGATCATGACTGACATGACTAGAGCCTTGATTTACTTTTCATTATCTTTTTGCTTTTGTGTGTTTATTAACTCAGTGTTTGTATCTTATTTCCATAGATTGAGTGGGGAGCTTGTGCACTTGTTCTCACAGGAAACACAGTCATCTTTGCAACTATACTGGGCTTTTTCTTGGTCTTTGGAAGCAATGATGACTTCAGTTGGCAACAGTGGTGAAGAAATTACTGAACTCTTGTTAAATGGACTTCTTGTCATTTGTTGGCCATCCATGCACACAGGAGAGGGGGCAGCAATGCTGAATGGTATAGCAAGCCTCTTGGGGGTATTCTGGGTGCTCCCTTTTCACTTTTATTGTAAGCATACTATTTTCACAGAGACTTGCTGGAGGATTAAAAGTATTTTCTCTTTTAGAAAAGCTTGACTGATTTCCCACTTACCTGTAGTATGCTTTTTGTGGTGTCCTGCTGACTTTAAATATTTATGTGTTTTCCCTGTCCAGTTTTTTTTTTCCGATCAATATGCAATGTTAAACATTTTTTAAATGTAATAACCATTCACATTGGTTAGCAGTTAGATTTCTGCTGACTGTTACTGGGCTAAAGTGTATCTTTTCTTTTAAAATTATTTAACCTTCGTTATTACAAAAAGTTATAAAAGCAAGTTTTCAATCAGTCAGAATGAC
The DNA here is from genome assembly GCF_014176215.1 of Rousettus aegyptiacus. Taxonomy (NCBI): domain Eukaryota; kingdom Metazoa; phylum Chordata; class Mammalia; order Chiroptera; family Pteropodidae; genus Rousettus; species Rousettus aegyptiacus. Next base: position 36,831,080 of record NW_023416286.1, read on the forward strand.
ATCACTCCCAATTTTATGCAAACATGCAGACTGTTGGCATACCTTATAGACTATATACTCAGTGCAAATATAGCTGCATTTATACCTCAGAGGGGCCAAGTATTAATGCCCATGCCCTCCATAAGTGTTGCTGGTTTTCCCAGTAAGCAGGTGTTTTGTGAATTGAAAATTATTTTATGGAATTGCTACAAAGGAGTGCTTTTCTTTTCAACTGTTAGAAGAATTTTTGTTAAATTTTAAGGTAAAAGCGTAAAAACAGATTTTGACATGGTTTTTATTTATGTCTACAATAGTTAAAGTAGAGTGAGTTGCATTGTGGGAAGAAGCGATGTTGAAATTCCATTTTTTGAATCCTGTTTCTATTTATAAATGAAATTTTTGGTGTTCTATCAGCCTTTCATGTTTTACCATGGGTAAAATGGACACTCATAGAACTACTACTGATAAGGGAAAGTTGTATGTTTGCATCATATATACCAGAAAACCTTTCCTTGCTCCCTCTTTTTAAATTATTTTGTACAATGTATATATTAAGTAAAATTACTTTTCATATATAGTTCAATAACACTTTAAATTGGAGGTGTGTAACTCACCTGGAAAGGAATTGCTATGCCATGCATTCAGAGTGCCCCCTGTGTCCCACAAGGCCTTGACACGATTAAGAAGTGACTTGTTAGTATCGCAGATAATTCATACATCAACAGTTTAAGATTTAGACTGTGGTAATTTTAGTTCTTATTCTCTAAGATTATATCATATGTAATTTAAAAATATTTAAGACAAGTTTCCTGTATACCTCTCCATTGTATTGATTTTTATTTCATCATGATAGATCTGCTGTTTCCATTTAATGGCATTTATTGTATGAATTAATGCAAAGAAGCCAAATCCAGCTGTATAGCAGCTTCAGACACAAACCTGACCCACAAATTCCCAGTAACCAGGCATGATCAAATCGTAGTGGTTATTTGCAGCTCACAATTATCAGTACTTTTTTCAGGAGCTAATTATGAAAATGTTCAAGTTGGTCTACAAGTATTTTGTTAAGGATATTTGTTTGTATGTTTATTCAGTATACTTACATAAAAATTGTTTTGCCTTCAGACAAAATTGAGTAATCATGACAGCTATCTCTTGTTTTTATAAAGTTTATTTCTCAAGAAAATGGGAACAAATTTTGGGTTTGTTTATCTTTTTACTAAAGATGCCTAAAGGCCACAGGTTTTATAGTGGAACCCAAGTTGTTAACTTTTAGCTGGGGTGGGAAGCAGAATGAAATATCTGTGTGTGGTTGTCCCATTACACATTAGGCTGGAAATGGTTTGCAGTGTTATAATATTGTAGACTTAAAGAAGGTATAGGTACACATGAATTAGCTGGTAAAACAGTTGGAAACTCAGTGCCTGTGATCTACTCGATTTTTTGGCAGGAAGTACATTCTCTGGTCCTTCCCATTTTCTGTTCTGGAATGTTAGTGCAGTGCACTATAACTATTTCATTTGCTGGCCCATAGACTTTTTCTAACAGCTGCATATTCTTTCTGTATACTAACTGCTTTGGCAGCATTGTGTCTTTGATCTTGCACACTAGCTTGACATAGTGCTGTCTCAGATTTCTAGTCTAGTTACTTGAGGTATGAATTTTCCATAGACTATACACTGATACTGCATTGCCATTCTTCTATGGAAAGAAGATTTTGATGATGAAACAATAAAGATTTTAAATATCTATTTTTAGTTCGTGGGTGTTTTTGAAATGAAAATGTACTACACACTTCAGTTTCTGAAGTGCATTATCCATTTTAATAGTGTGATTTAAAGCAACTGTGACATTAGTTATACAACATTAGACTTGCAGAAGTTTCACTTTCAAATAAAATTGGCACCGTAGTAATAAATATTACAAAGGAGCCCTATGATTTTGAGCTATAGAAAAGGATTGGTAATCTGGGGAAGTAGAATTTCACCCAGCCTTTTATAAAAACAGCCATAGAGGTTTTGTTAACATAAAAAATTTGACTACTGATGATCTAAAATCAAGGCTATACTACTTCTTAAACTTCAGAACTTTTTTGACTGCATGTTTTAATATGTTTATTACCATTTATTATTAGAGTATTTTGCTTTTGCAAACATTTCAGTTAAAGGTAAAAAAATAATCTGTGTGATACAATGTAAACAGAGAAAAATACTGTTCTGTTTTATCAGACATGATTCTTGTCCCAAGTTCTAATTATAGCTCATATACTTTGTAAAGTTCAGATTATAGGTTCTTCGCACCTGCTTTAATACGAGTTTGCGGGGCATTGTCAAATCCACATTTCTAGCATAACTCTAGAATGTATTAAATGTGACTGGATTCATAAATTTTAGATAACTCTTAATAAGCCTATCAAATGTAACCAGCAGCCATGACGCAGCATTACTGTTAAGTGAAATGTACATTTTAGATCTCAGGATGCTTTATGATGTATAAAAATGGTGGGAAATCAAATTTATATTTTCTCCACAAAAACCTGTATTGTCCTTTCTCTCAGTGAAGATTAGGAAGCTCTTATTTTACTACAGGCCTCCTACTTTTCTGGCAGAACATATCTTATAAAATAAATATTCCAGATAACTGAAGCTTAACTCAAAAAGAGCTAATGTTTGCTCGTTGGAAATCTGAATAGAAGCGAAAAATAACCATCTGCCAGCAGTGGTGTTCAGACTTTGGCAGATGTAAGTTTTTCAGGGGCTGACAAGATTCTGCATTCCGCTGCTTCTACCAGATGCAGATTTGTGACTTTGGCAGTGGTTTCATGACCTCGGTGATAGTGGAAAACTTCCTGACATCTGGATTACAGGTGTGGGGAACATCCAGTGGAGATCTCTTTAACTTTTGCCCTTCCAAGCAGTCCAGTGATTCTTTTTTCCTTATCTTTTGGAAAAAAAAAAAAAAAATCAAGTACCAGTGGGGAAAGGTTAATGTTTTCAACAAATGTTGCTGGGACAACTGGACATCCACATGGTGAAGAACGAAATTGGACCCTTGCCTCAACTGTATTCAAAAATTAACTCAAAATGGATCATAGAGCTAAATGTAAAAGCTAAACTATGGAAGCCTGAGATTTACATAAGTGTAAATCCTCATGATTTTGGACTAGGCAATGGTTTCTTAAATATGGCAAGCAGTGAGCAACCAAAGCAAAAATGAATTGTGCTTCATCAAAATTTTTAGCCATTGTGCTTCAAAGGACACTATCAAGAAAGTGAAAAGACAACCTACAGAATGGGAGAAGATATTTGCAAGTTATATATCGTAAAAGGATTAAATATCCAAAATATATAAATAACAGTGGAAAGACAACACAATTAAGAAATGGACAAAGCGTATGAATAGACATCTCTCCAAAGATACAAATGTCAATACATGAAAAGATGCTCTACATTATTCTTAATTAGGGAAATGCATATCCAAACCACAATGAGATACCACTTCATACCCACTAAGATGGCTAGAATAAAAGATAAGATGGCAAGGATATAAAATTGGAACCTTCATACATTGCTAGTGGGAATTTAAAATGGGGCAACTGTTGTGGAAAACATTTAGCAATTTAAAGAGTAGAACAGTTCCCACGCGACCCAGCAATTCCACTCCAAAAGAATTGAAAACATCTTAAAAAAATGTGTACATGAGTATTCGTAATATCTAAAAAGTATCTGTTCTTTTGTGAAATGTCCAAATTTTTTCAACATTGTTATTGTATGGCTTCTTATTGCTGAGTTGTAAAGGCCTGTGTCAGATATATGTATCATCTCTCCTAAGGTTTGTGTTTTGCTTTCTTGATATCTTTCAAAAATAAATTTTTTATTACGATGGAGTTATCAACTTCTGCTTTTAAAAATGGTTAGTACTTTTTATGAGCTTTAAGCATTCCTCGACTACCTCTAAAGTCATGAAGATATTTCCTTCCAGAAGTGTTATGGTCTTACCTCTCATATTAAGGCCTATGATTCATCTCAAGTTAAGTTTTGTGTATGGTATGAAGTAAGAATTGAAGTTAATTATTTTCCATATTAATACTCCCAGTACTGTTTATTGTTAAGACTATCCTCTCCCCTTTGAAGTACTTTGACACTTTTGTAAATTAATTGACCATATAAAGTGTGAATGAATCTAGTTTTATAGTAAGCCGCCTTTACATTTTCTTTAAATTTGTTTGTCTATATTAAGTTCTTAGTACATTCATATAAACTTTATAAGTAGCTTGTCAATTTCTATTTTTAAAAAGCCTCTGCAATTTTTATTGGGATTGCATTGAATCTATAGGTCATTTCGGAGGAGAATTGAAATCTTACTGTGTGAATTATTGCTGCATAACAAACCACCCCAAAAATTGTTACGTTAAACCAACAATCATTTCTTTAGTTCACAAATCTGTAATTTGTGCAGAGCTTAACAGTGAAGGTTCATTTCTGCTCCACATGATGTCAACTGAGGTGACTCAACTGGGGGCTGGTAGATCATCTCCCAAGATGGCTTATTTAATGGCAGGCAAATTGATGTTGGCTGTCAGCTGGGAGCTCAGCCTGGATGAAGCCCAAGGGCCTCTGTTTATGTCCATGTGAATCTCTGCCTCTCCATGGAAATTTGGCTTCCTTACTACATGATGGCCTGACTCAAGAGCAAAGGTATCGAGAAAACCAGTCAGAAGTGTATGGCAATTTTATGACCTACCTTGGGAGTCACATAGCATCACTTCTGCCATACTCTATTGGTCAAGCCAGTCAAAAAGGTACCTTCCCACACCGGAGTTCAAGGGAAATGGCCATAGACCACTTACTAGGAAAAGCGTCAATATTATTTTGTAAGAAAAGCATATGGAAAGGAATATAGTATGATGTCCATCTTTAGAAAATGTAAACCGTCATAATATTAAATGTTTCAATCAGTGAACACAGTGTATCCATTTATTTTATTTTATTTGTTATTTTTCTCAGCAAATGTTTTGTAGTTTTTAGTGTGCAGGTCTTATTTTACTAAATCCCTAAATATTTCAGATTTTCTGATGTCATACTAGCACATTCTCAGATCTGACGTATAAGGTATGTTTCCATATCTCGTTCCTGTTCAGGAAACTAGGCTTTTAATTTATTTAATAATAGGTAAACAATACAACTTCAATTCATGTAAATAATATGAAGCAAACAAAGGGTGAGCAGGTGGGAATGATGAGGTTGGAGAGGGGCTTTATTTAAGTCAAGGTGGTTATTCTGGTGAGATATCATTTGAGGAGAGATGAGTGATGTGAAGGAGCCACCATATGTAGATCTGAGTGAGACTATTCTCGATGGAGGAAAGCAAGTTTAAAAGCTCAGAAACATTGTTTTAGGCATTAGAGGTCAATATAGCTGTATTGCATTGTCTTTTGTAAACTAATCTTAGAGGTGACATACCATCACCTTGTCATAATATTTGTCACACAGACCAACCTCGGTTAAATGTGGGAAAATGCGAATACCAGGAAGAGGGGAGGGATCATTGGGGATGATCTTTGAGGCCATTTACACAGTGATTTTTACAGTTTTTGTTCTTTTCATAAAATATTAAGGAAGAGAAATTTCTTAATCTGGTGGCTTCACTCGGCCATATTCACCTAGTACTCTTGCATATTTGTTTTCATGTAAATTTTTGAATTTACACAAAAATAGAAACATACTTAACTCTCATGTCCCCATCATGCCACTTCAGTTTTCAGCATGTGTCAAATCTGTTTCATGTATATGCCCCTGATTTCCCCTACTCCAGATTATTTTAATGCAAATCAAATACATCATTTTGTCTGTGGGTATCTCAAATGTGAGCCTTTTTTTTTTTTTTTGACATAACCATAATATTACACCTGAGAAAATTAGAAATAATGCTTTAATATACAGTTAGTGTTCAAATTTCTCCTATAAGTATCCTTCTACAGTTGGTTCATTTGACTCAGGATCTAAAAGTCTGCACATTTACATAAGTATATAAATAGAAAAAATTATAAAAATAAAATGTGTTTAGGGTTATATATTTAAGAAACAGAGAGGAAATTATCTTTGTTCTTCTATCCTGAACATGTTCCCATGAATTCACATCATTACAGTGTCACCCATCAGGAATGAACACACTGCTCTTTCTATAGGAAAATACAATCTAAGTTCTAAATAAATAATTTACAAGCAAAGTTGAGAAAATCTCCCTTTAGTAAAGTGAAGATACCAGAAAACGTCGCCCATATGCCTTCACACTAGTGGATCACTAAGGCACTCCATGTTCTCAGATTGGCCATGCAACTGAACCAAGATAACAACTGCATTATACGAACTGTGCAAATTCCCTGCAAGTGAAAAAATATATAATTATCTTAATTGTAGCTTAAAAGGTGTTTCTAAGATAGTTGCAGCAAAAACAAGCAAGACAAAAATACTTCATTAGAAATAATGACATCCTTAGCTATTGTTATAATTGTTCCAGGACATGAGACCCAAAAGTAATTAATACTGCAACTATTTGACAATTATCAGCTGCCAAATATAGAGTGAGAAATTAAAACCATTATTAACAAAAGGGAGAGTCAGGGAAGTTAATAGTGTTCTATTAGTACTAGGGAAATATTGTTTTCCCTCAGATTTTTAACGAGCCACAAAAATATCACTGTTCTTTTTATGTTGTGGGAAACAAGTGGAAGAAATATATGCCAGTTGTTTATAAAACTTTATAGACACTAGATTTCTTTTATTCCTTCAAAATTCTTGCTGGATGAATAGAGGCAGGTTGTGAAAAAAACTTTTATTTTCTCCTGTGCTGAAAAATTAACAAAGTACTTACACAGTCATAATGCCTTCAGGTTAGGAAACCTGGGCCTGCAGAGGGAATGGCTGGGGTCACACGGCTGGTTAGTACTAGCACTGAGAATAAAACAGGCTCCCTGCCTCCTGGAGAGGTACTCTGGCCACTTCGCCATAGTGTGGCCTTGCTAACATCAGAATCAGCAGTGATTAGGAATTGAATGCTAAAGTATTAATACCCATTTTACTAGATCATTTCTTTTGAAATGCTTTGGAAATAGATGCAGTTCAGAAATGTCACACAATGTAATCACTGCCCTCTCTGTGCTGAACCATGAGATAACAGGGAACCAAGTTTCCTGCACTATCTGCTATGTTGTAAATATGTAAAGAAGAATTTGTTGGAAGCGACTTGAATCTGCAGTCTTAATAGCTGGCATTTTAATCAGGACAATTACCCATGATTGCTACTTATTTTACAGCAACTGGTCATTGTAATGCCCATAATTCATTGGTCTCTGCAGTGTCCTATGATTACAGTGGTCAAATCTGTTCTTTCACACCCACGGAAACTGCTTTATCATCAACCTGCTCCTCATTGTTAGATTTCTTTTCCTTCACCCAGGTTTGGCAGCCTGGCTGCCAGGGCCTCTCAGGTTACTGCAGAGACATCTCTGGCTCCAGGAGGTCACTCGCATGGGCTGAGTAGCATCCCTTGGACAGAGGGGTAGAACTGGGCCTCATGGCAGTTTCTTGATTGGAAAGATCTCCTAATCCTTGCTGGGACAAATTATTCAAAAGTATCTGGGCTTCCTTTACCATGTTCTCATGGAACCGATGAACAAGGATTGATGAATCAACAGACTGGATGTGTATGCATGGGTAGATACATGGGTAGAATCAGTAACTGAAGGACAGGAAACTAAAGCTGCCAGTTGCTGAGGGAGCATCTCAGGCAGCAGTCTGGAACAGAAAGAATTAAGTCCTAACAAAGGGAATGAGGACTGGGAGACAACAGTCTCTGTTCTCTATCCTTCTTAGATCCCCTTTGTGCAGACAGATGGCCCCTGCTGGCTTTGATGGTTTTCCTTAGATTAATTCTCTCAAGTCACATTATTCTTTACACTGTCCAGTCACATGAAACCCTTCCTACAGGATGCAAATAGAAGGGAAGGAAGTAGATGCCCTGGTTTAACTAGAAGAGCAGAAATTATCCCTGACTATCAACAGAGACCAAAGGGCCATAGATCTGGAGGCCAAATAGCATTTTAAAAGCCTCCTTGTGCAACTAATTTTAAAGATTGAACATTCTCTTGTAAGCATTTCCCTAATCATTAAAATCATCACTTCGAAAAATTATTGAAGTTAACGTACATACAGAAACTTATGTATATCCTAAGTGCACAGTTCAAAGGATTTTCATAAACTGGATACATATATCCGTGTAGCCAGCTCCCCAAAAGTGCCTCTCTAAAAAGGACCGGTTTTAACAATTCTGTAATAGTCTACCATAATTTGTTTACCTATTCTCTTAATGTCGACATTATTTTCTGTAATAAATAATGCTGCAATGATTATTTAAATTTTCTTCCAACTTATATACACCACCACCACTACCCCATTTGCCTTTCTGGATTGAAATCTAAGGATCACTATTTTAGTGACATATTTGTAATGATCTTAGAGTCGTTTAACATTTCCTTGGCTATCTATTGTTTCCCCCTTGACTGTTCCCAACTCTGGGAAATCCCATTTGTCCTGTTGTCTCCTTTGAGCTATTGAATGTGGTGTGAGGAAGTATAGAACTGTGACCATCCCAAATGCATACCATCTGTTCATCAGGGCCCTCGCTGCTTGTTGTATTATGTTCTGTGTGCTAAGACTGGGCAGTTTGCGTGCCTTAATGTTAGTGAGTGATATTGACCTATAATTTTCTAAGTGATCTGTAACTTCTAATATTGATTCATTGGTTTTTAAATATTAAAAGCTTGCAATTTTATATTTTGAGAAGGATGGAAATGATTGGTTTTGGAAGCTTAGATACTTACACCATGCTTCTTATGGTAACATAGATATAATCCTGGGTAAGCAGATGATTTTAGGCAATACACAAATAAACATCTTTCATTTAAACAAGTATGTGTTTATTTTAGTGAGTACCGGAATAAAACATAATTAGTACACTACGCCCAATTTCCACCAATGCAATTTCTTAAAAAGAGGGAAAGTTTTTATAAGTAAGTTGAGTTAAAGTCGATTTAAAGAAAACTAGTGATTGTATAACAGTCCAGGTGACCTGCAGATGTGGCAGTGCTGTGAAAGGGCAAATTAAATGACATTGCTTCACTATAACTCACGGGTGCTGACATCTTTCTCTCAGTGTATTTAAAATCCTAACAGAGGAAGAAGAACACGGAGGTATTTAGGATATGCCAAGAAAAAGGAACCAGACCCTCAAAGTTGTACTAAAATAGTGTTTACTTCTGGTATTAGTCTCTTCATGTGACATATTTCATGAATCGATTTTTTTATTTAACGATTTGTCATCCAGTCTTATCTGGATTTTAAGTTTAAGTTGTCATCCAGTCTTATCTGGATTTTAAGTTTATTAACATAGCTCTGAGATAATATCAGCCTTTTCAATTTTAGACCAAATTCATCAGATTAGTAGGGATGAGTCTCTAGATCATATAACAGAGCAACATATGATTTAGGTATTGTTTTGTTGTTGTTGTCTTGCTAAACTCACATTCTAGGATCAAGTGAACCAACCAATCAGACACTCAATTTTTGGATGCCCATATACATACCATTTGTCATTTGGTTCACAGTACCTTATATTTTTACGTATTACTTTACTTAAACTTTGTTTCCACAGTGAAACTGTAAACTCTAAGGGAAGAAACCATTGTCTTTTTCTTTTGTGGATCCCTAATACCAGTATAATAGCTTGTTAAAGTAGATACACAAATTTCCATGACAAAGCATCAGGTATATTAATTCAATACTCAAAAAAACACTTTTGTTATGGAAAAATTTAAACATATGCATCATCGACACACCATCTGCCACTTTCTAAATTTGTTTCATGGATGTATAAGATGAAGGCTGGAGAAAGACGTCAGTTAAATTTATACTTTCTCTTTGCTAATAGAAGAAGCAAAATACAGTATACCATGGGAAATATACTGTTGTAAGAATTACACAGCAGCCAGAGAGAGGAGAGGCTCCTGACTTCTACAGCCAGCATTATATAGGCAATGATGAGCTGGGTGTGGGCCCAGGTGAGAGTTCTATAGAGCAGCCGTAGTGGCCAGGATCTGATAAACAAATTGGCAAAGGCGTGAATCAGGTAGTCAGCTTCCACCATCACAGCCCAGCAAAGGAACCCAAACACCTGTCCTGGATGGAGTCCATGCCACCAGGCAGAGAAGGCGAATGTCTGCAACAATGGCCAGGCCCCGCTGTGCTGGAATATGAGGCGTCTGAGCCACCGAGCTGTGCTTTGGTTCCACCTCCTTGTGAACAGGGATATCTTGTGGGTTGTTTCCAGTGTCCAAATGTCCGCATCAGGGATGTATCCCTCCTCACCAGGGCTCTGACCAAGCTCCAATCCGAAGCCTGCTACACAGAGGAGGGAGTCATCCAGGAGCCAGTGAGAGTAGTAGGTGAGTTTGAAGAGCCCGGCTGTGGACCACATGACGTAGATGCACTGGAGTTGTTGGCAGTCAGCCAGTCCCACTCCTGCACTCACCACCCCTGTCAAAAATACCTTTAGGCCCTGTAGTCCTAGGATCTGCAGACCTCTCCAGGTCAGAGCCCAGAAAGAGTACCTGGGATACAAAGAGTTGGACCCTTGTACACGAGACTGAAACCTCTGGAAAGAACACAAAGGGCCCCCTAGGAGAGAAGGGAAGAAGAGCAAGTAACTGAAATAGGGCAGTGCCTTACACAGATGCTCAGGCAAAAAGCTCCTGCTCCTGATGCCTCCTGATGCCACGTCCACTTTCCCCTCACAAATGTCCAGTGAGAGGGATGTGACCCTCTGGGTCAAGAGCATAAGGGAAGAAAGAGTGATGTAGAACCTGAAAGAGATTTTTTTTTTTTTTAATATAAAAACACAACATATTTCTTTTATCCTATCCAGTCCCTCACACATGACCCCACAGCAAATGGGGGTCTCTGAATGATTGAGACCAATCTCATGACTTGCAGTGTCTCCACAAAGACGCTTGGAATGATTCAGAACCACAGGCTACTCTGGGCAGGATCCAAAGGTAAATGGGGAAGTTAATCATTAGTCAGAGAGGCAAATAAAAGAATGACAAGGAATATTGTAGGGAAACATTGATTACAATATTTCTAAAAATGGCTTGTAAAGATTAGGATCATGGACCTGGGAGAAGTTTGTCATAGAAGAAACAAAAACTTAGTAGTGAAGAGATGATGGGAAGTTGAAGATTTGAAACATGAACCGGTCCCTAACAGTAAGAGTCTGCAGACTTTGGGGTTTGAGCTGAGGAAAGGTGAGTCAAGCTAGAGGTTCAGGGCGTGCACTGAGTCATTAGCCATTTGATGTGTGTTCTTAACCAACTGCCTGAACTATTCCTGCTGCACCATCACATATAGGGAAGATGGTGCTGGCAGGATTATTGTGGAGAAAATTAATGAAAATTACAGCGACGTACTCTACAATCAGGAATGCTGTCCTGCAGAGAGAAAACAGCACTGTTTCCCAGTCACTGCTGTTTCTATCTGTGTGTCTAGGACTTAAGGACACCTGACCTCTTCATTTGACAGTAAGCAAAGTAGCCTCCAATGACACCAAACTGTTCACTCACCTTCTGCTAAGGACTGAACATGTTCCCCACAATATGTTGAAGTCCTGACCCCTAGTACCTCAGAATGTGACTGTATTTGGAGATACAGTCTTTAAAGAAGTAATTATGTTAAACTGAGGTCATTAGGATGGGCTCTAATTCAATATGACTGGTGTCCTTAATAGGAGAAGAGATTAGGACACAAACACACATAGAGGGAAGATCATATGGAGACACAGGGAGATGATGACCATCTACAGACCAAGGAGAGAGGCCTCAGAAGAAGTCGAACCTATCAATACCTTGATCTTGGACTTGCAGCCTCCAGAAGAAATAAATTTCTGTTGTTTAAGCCATCTGGTCTGTGGTACTTTGTTATGAAAACCCAAGAAAACCAATGCAGCTTCTCACCTTAGCTCTGGCTCAGCCTTCCTCCTGTCCAGCTAGATCCTACTCAACTTGTTCCTCCAACCCTTATCAGGTCCTGGCTTCCTACTGGAATCCTAATTCACCACATCTCAGTTTGTATTCTCTACCTCCTACCCACCTGCCATCTTCCCTTTTCTTCAGAGAAGCAAACTCTGAAGCTTTGGTGAAATAGGATAAAGAAAAGGACTCTGGATTTGGTACAATGGCAAAGTGAGTAAGTCAGTGGCAGGCTAGAATCAGAGAGGTGGCACACCTCAACAGATCAAAGCCCTGGTTCTCTGAGTGACCATGGACAATAGACTTCAAGATTGCAGAGGTGTTTCCCCACAATCTTGGTGATCTCACTAACTCATAAAGACATTTCTCTACACTGTAATTAGTGCCTGATTTTTTCCCCTAGATTGGATGACTTTCCTTCTTCTAGGAGGATGGAATAGCTGGGCCTCAATTAAAGTAAAACTCTTACACAGCCAGTGCCATGGGAAGGCAACAAAGGTGTACAGTGGATTTATACCTTGCCTGTCCTGCTAAAGGGGAGGGCAGGCTGCTGGCTGTGAGTCTAAACCACCCATGTGAGGTGAGTAAACTGTGCTTAGCCTGGTGAGTAAACTGTGCTTAGTCACTGCCAGGCAGACCTCATCTATGGGCCGTGGGACTCCTGGGTCGACCTCCTTCTCAGGTACAATGATAATTACAGCCAAGTGCCAGACACTGCTTCGTAGGTAACACATTGTAGTTATTAGTAGTCATATATTTACATTAATTCATTATCTCTAAAATAAGAGTCTTGCAAGACAGATTTTATTAACCTTTCCCCACCCCCTGCATACACAAACACACTTTTTTTTTTTCCAGAAAAAGAAATCGAGGCCAAGAGAGGTTAAATGATTTGCTCAAGATCACACTGCTCAAATGTGGAAGAATTCATGTTCAAATACCACACCCAGTTTCTGCATTACCACCACGGTGCAAACTAACTTTTGAACAGCTCAGTACAATCAAATGAACAAATTGCTTTACCTCGTGGAAGGAGGTTCTTGCAGATAATACTCAGTGTAGTGCAGGCCCAGGTGACACAGTGTCTGCCAGGTCATTTGAAAGAAGAAAGTCCGTCTGTGGACTTCCTGTGGGCCGAGTGAATAGATCAGAACCACGGCACACAGAGCAGGAATGAAGACAAGCACAGCGAAGGAACCCATAGCAGTCAAGGCCAGGGCACCTCCTCCAGCCAAGAGAAAGAGGCACCTGAAACAACAAGGACAACCTGTGAAACTGACGTAGAACAGTGCGACAGTAGGTCACTTCAGATGCCATCTGGGTCACCCAATTGAAGTGGGCCTCACATAACACCTAAAGAAGTTATATTGTTATCACTCCAAAATCTTCCTTTTGTTCTTCTAAAGGAAAGAACCATGCAGGGAAACAGCCAGGGTCAATCTGTGAGTCACTCCCAGAAGATAAAAACCTTGATTCCTGCCTTAGCGACCCTGGGAGCCTCTCTTTGATGTTCGACATTCAAGTAGGAACAATACCTGCCCCTAACAATCCTGTGGGTGACAGGTCCGGAAGGCTTCCTAGTAAAAACATCTTCAAAATCTAGTGGTGTGAAAAGTGATGTCAATCTGGTGTTGAGGATCTAGGGAAGCTCTCTAGGCAGCTCTCATTGAGATGCATCTCTTTCCTTTCCATAGGGTTGCACTGCCCTCGACCTTAGCGGGGGGAGGGGGAGGAAGGGGGAATGCTCAGTGCCTCCCTTTGATAAATGTTCGAAAACTCTAATAGAAAATCTTTATACCTGCCTTAATCCTCCTTGGGCCATTCCTATGCTTCTCTTAAAGCCTATGCTTGGGGTGACTCCTCCCCACAACCACTCCTGTTAACACTGTGGTACAAGCCTTTACTTCCCTGCCATGGGAAAAAGAGGAGAACACTTACTCCTTACACAGCCGAAGTGGAAGCAGAAGCAACACTCTATGCAGAAGCAACTGCCCTAGGGATTCGTAAACATTAAAATGTCTATACATGTACAATGTAGGATGCATGATTTTTTTGTGTGTCTGCTTATTTTATTCTAGGCATTGGGCTAAGAGTTCCTTCATAAGAAATACCTTTATTTAACACTTAAAAGAACCGCATGAGATAGCCTTTATTATTTCCATTTTACGCATAAACCCAAGAGAGTTTATTCACATGTACAAGGACACCCAGTAAGTGAGCGGGCCAGAATGCACCAGGCTGACCCCCAAGCCAGCATTCTTAATCCTATGGGAACTAACCCTTGTCTTGCACTTGTTCTGCTTTGTTTGCGATTCTTTCTCAATTAAAAATTTTTCACAACTGCCTCACCTATCTTCTAAATGAAGGTAGGGGTTGGCAATCAGTTGTGAACATGTAATAACACTCCATAGTTTAAACAAACTCAGCAATCCTAACTAATTGTTAGATACAGCTAGATTTTCCTTAAGAAGCCCCAAATATAAGTATCCTAATTTTCAAAATAAGCAAATTATTAGGATGTAACCCTTTGACAAAGGATTTTAACTTTTCAAAAGGATATTCCACAAATCTTTTTTTTTTAAATAGAACCTCTCTCTAATGTATTGAGTTTATTAGCTATAAAAAAAATCATTTCAATCAAGTTATCAAGTATTTAGTGACAATAATTTTCGAACCCCAGATTTAGAGCTAATCTAACAAAATTTGTTTTGACTTATTTCATTTTTATAAAAAATCATACAAAAACAATTTTTAAATCACATTTAAGTCATATAATGGTTGGTGCATAGATGCAGGCTTTTACATCGTTCCTATATCACCTCGACATCCATCTCCGCATTTTATTTGCATCCTTTTCCCATTTAATGTGAACTTATCAAACTTTGGCTGAGTCAGTGCAGACATGATGGCAATTTTCAGTTCAGTTTTACTCTATTAGACACATTTGTGATCAAGTAATCAATAATTGGTGGCAGTAAAAACTTAAAAATGACCAGTGTAATTAATATTTAATCTCTACATCTGCACTCTGATCTGTGCTTTTTGACCTATTATAGTATTCACGGATGTAAGAAAAAAATTAGCCCTCAAACCTACCTGGCATTAGTGGAAAATGAATCCATATTGCAGAGATAATTAAACAGAAGTGCAAAAGGAAAAGCCGCCCCTTGATAAAGTGAGACAGGATGAAGGAAAAACAGCTGAAGCCAATCCATTATGAATTGGAACAAAAGATATCGTCCTTTCCAGAATCCTTAACTGGTGCCTGCCTGCAATGGGAACCTCAACAAGCTCTCTTTGATATTTTTATATGGTTCAGGAGGGCCTGGGTGAGCAAAAGGCAAACAAAAGCACTGGTGATAGCAGCATAAGAGTCGGTTTTCTGATAAAGGGGACTACACTATAGAAACCAAAACGCATTTGGGGTTATATTACTTAATAACGACATGTACTAAAAACATTGCTTTCAGAAGTTCTGGTTTTGTTTAGTTTACATACCACAATATTTGCCTTTCCAGCCATCTGACTGTCATATTTTCTTCACTAAGTTAATGGAAAAAATCTCATTTTCCAGTCATGGACAGACAATTCCTCAGCCTAGAAATGGGGAACAAGAATGTGAGCGTGAGGAAGGGAGGTAGATTCTCAAAGAGTAAGAAGACCCCTCCTCCAACCTCCATTGTCTTCCTTTTGCTATTTCCTTCTCCTTCTTCTCTTCTTCCTCCTCCTTCTCTTCTCCTTCTCCTTCTCCTCCTCCTCTTCCTCCTCCTCCTCCTTCTCCTGGAATACTTGTCAGTACAGAAGAATTGAGTTGCAATCAATTCGTTATGGAAAAAAATTATGTTTTATCATTGCATTAAATATTTATTATTCTTAATTGTACTTTTCTTTTTCTATTTTGGAATCAGTACATTTTATTTTCAGGTTTCAAACATTTTGTAGATTCCTAAAAAGCCTATAGGCCCTAGACATTGTAACTAATGTTGATAAAATGGTCCTTGTCTGAGTTTCCGGCCTGCAACTTTTGGATATGATACCTCACCATCAACTCTTCCTGAATTTCCAGCCTGTGAGTCTACCTTAGATTTCAGACTTGCAAGCCTGTGTGTGTGTGTGTGTGTGTGTGTGTGTGTGTGTGTGTGTGTCTCCACTGATTCTTCCACTCTGGAGAACCTGGCTCATATACATGACATGGAAGTTTTCCAAATTAATTTAAATAGACATTGCTTGAAAATCGATATATGCTCAGGGAGAATAGAATGTTCTAAATTCATCCTGTGAGATAATGGAAAATATATATATTGGTCTCTGCCTCCAGTTCCTGACACAGAGTTCATAAAATTCTTGTAAATTCCTAAATGATAAGAGCACTAGGAGCATCTTCTGTTCAAAAGAGGCAACTCTGGGTGGGCTCTCGGATGGGGTCTGGTCTCCAGAAAGACAGAGCCATGATTAGAAGCATGGAACTTTCAGCCCTGCCCCTCACAATGACTACCTTCTTGGTAACCAGAGGCCTTAGAAGTACTTTCTGTTGCTCTGACATATTTTTTCTTTTTATGAGCAGGTCTGAGGCTAGTGGTCAATGCTCAGATCTGTCTAAATCTGAGCTTGGTTTAGCATCAAGTTTGAATTTAGAACTTTCATTTTAGCTATTACAGATAACAATAATGAAGGGATTGTATGTTTAGCATGCTTCTTATTATTTGCATTCCCTACATATCCAATGAGCCAACTCCTCGGGAGTCGGGTTTACCCCCATCTCTAAATTCCAGGGGTAACTTTTACCTTTAGTAACTAATCACAGGAAAGCTACAGTTTCATACCATGGGTGATTAGGTATCTATCTAGGGATCAAAGTTTCCTCATATCCCACCCTCTTAT
The DNA here is from genome assembly GCF_014176215.1 of Rousettus aegyptiacus. Taxonomy (NCBI): domain Eukaryota; kingdom Metazoa; phylum Chordata; class Mammalia; order Chiroptera; family Pteropodidae; genus Rousettus; species Rousettus aegyptiacus. Next base: position 36,848,019 of record NW_023416286.1, read on the forward strand.
CCTTTCTCTTCCTAAACTACATGAGCCAAGGTCGTTCTGACAAATTCCACTTCATTCACATCAACTGTAATGAAAAATCTGATACAGTAAGTACCTGACATCTGAGACTTAAGGGGCGGAGTTAGGCACCGGACAGGTGAAAGCCTTTTGGGATGGAGAGTCAGCTTGGCTTCTTGAAGAATGAAAGAGTGATTAGAGGAAGATGAAGAGGAACATGAAATTAAAGAAGGGAAGCAGGCAGGGGCTGGATCTAGCCCAGAGATAGGTTATGGAAAGGAGTTTGGATTTTTAAAGGAGCAGGAAGTAAAAACCAAACTGGATTTTGTTTTTAAAGGATGAATTTTAACTACAGACTTGGATGAGGGTGAAGTGAAGGGATGGCGGAGTGACTTTAGAGGTCAAGAGTAGAAGGAACAAACTATAGGGGAGAGATGGTGGCTCAGATTAGACTGGAGAGGTGGTAGAGTAAACGATGCCAAGTGAAGAATGAGACTCCAGATGTAGGACCAGGAGAACTTGCCGGTGAATGGCATGTGGGGAGATGAGGAGTGCCTAGGATGACTCGCATTTCTGGCTTGAGCAACTTGGTGAATGGTGGATTCCTTTACTGACATGGAGGTCAAAGGACCAACTGGTTGGAGAAAGGACAAGGGCGTAAATCGAAAGCTCTGTTCGGACCGTTTAGGTTTGATAAAACTTTGAGGCAGTAGGCAATCGAATAACCAGCTGCGAAGCTCGGCAAAGAAGACATAACTTTAGAGGTACTTAAATTATAGAAATGATGAGCTCATCCAGGAAGAGATGAGCTCACTCACTGAACAGGAAAAGGGCCCAGGGCCAAGCAGAAGAAACTTTAAGACCAGGAAGGAGAACGAAAATGAACGGTGGGGCATAATGAGGCCATAATGATGTGTGCTGGATTGGACCAACTGGCTGTTTTACATCCGAATCTACCGTCTCTAGACTGCGCTAAAATAAGTATGGTCCTCCAACCTCCGCTTGGCACAACGCGGCTCACCCGGACAGAGGCGGCCCCGCCCCGCCCCCGCGAACAGGCCCCACCCTGGCCCCGCCCCACGGGCAGGCCCCGCCCCCGCCCTCTTCCAATCCTGCCAGGCGCTCCAATCGCTTGTAGAGATCATCGCTTTACTCAGGCGGTTGTGTCGATCTCGGCTCCAATTGGAGACCCGGGCCAAACCATGGCGGAGAAGATTCAAAAGAGGTGGGTCTGTTTGAGAAAAGCCTATTCTCAACGCTGCAGAGGTGGAACCTGTTCCTGGTCGCCAATGGTCAGGACCGAGATGGTGTCTTATCTCTGGCACTCGGCCTTATTGGTTCCTTAAGCCCAGGTCTGGCTTCTGCTGAGGCAGGAGGCGACAAAAGGGGGGTAGGGAGGCCTGAGAAGGGATGCGGAACCAGTGCCGGAGGGTTTTTTTCCTTTCATCGCAGTCCCACTTTGCCGTCCTCCCGCGGCGCGCCTGCGCGTAAGGGGTCTCACGGTGTTGCTGGGAGGTCAGAATGCGTCGCCTCTTCCATTCTGCTCGCTGGGTGCGGCTGTTCGCCGACGGCTCATAGCTGCGTTCTCTGCTGTATGTTCCCAGACATTCACTTTAGTGTTTGCCTCACCCCCGTCCCTTCCTACCTGTTGTCGGTGGTGTCTATTTGTGTAAACTCTTTTACTGTCTCTTGTCAAAAAGGGGGCCGCGCCTGGACTAAACTGTTTTGATACATTCTGCCCAGCGTGGACAGGCTCCTTTGTAAATATGTGAGGACAGGAATTGTGGTTTCTCCTCCAGCAGTCTTCATTGTTTAGGAACTGTGTCGTTGGTGGACAGGAACGGCTTGGATGAGAGAAATGCTTAAGTTAAATTATTTCCAAAAGCAGTAGAATTGAGCACCCCCTGCTGATACTTTTTGAAAAAGAAAACCGACATTGTTTCGGATGCCATAAAATAAAATTTAGATTTTTATTCTGCTTAGGCAGGTACCTGTAATCTTTTTTCACAAGCTACAGAGGAATGGATCTACTATGATTATGTACTGTATACAGTAGTGTACAGTGGAGATGAAGATACTGTTGACTGCTCCCCCAATCACCTACCACTCAGAGGAGTGGAGTGTAGAGGATGTTTAGATAACGTTTTAATTGTTTTAGTGGTGAATTCAGTTATTTCCTGGCTCGTGGAGACGCTTGCCGATTGGGAAACAAACTCTCCCTGGGGCCTCTCCCTTAGGCATAAAGCTGAAGACTGAGAGGCACGGTGAATCGCTCCTATTCTTGTTTATCCAGGACAAGTTAAATGTTACATAATACTCTTTTCATAAAAAGTCATAGTGAGAGAGGGAGACTGAGGGAATGGAAAGTTGGAATATGAAATAAGGTCTAAAACAAGGGGTATTTTATAAAACCTAATTTAGTTGACTGGGGCTTAATAATGAGAAGCGTTTGAGAAATTGCATTTACAAATGGTGATACATTCAAGGACAGCATTGATTGATTTGTCACTGGAAAAATATCCAGAATGACAGAATGTTTCCAGGAAACTTTCAACTAACAGAAAAGAGATGATTGGCTTTAGGATAATTATGCCCCAGGAACAAACTTTGCTTCAAGAAATTTCTAGTCTCTGGGCTTCAGTTTTCTCGCCTATAAAATGAGAGCGTTGGATCATTTTCTGCTTTCTGTTTCATGTTACTAAAGTTTTCTTTCTTCTACTCAGTAGAAAGGTTATATGTTTTCTGTGATTTCAGCAGTCAAATGACACATAGTAACCCAGATGGGTCAGGTCATTTTTAGGATTTTATTAATTTAAGCTTTGCGAGTGCATGTCAAAACAATGGAAACACATGTAGCTGTATCTAATCTCACAAACATTTCTTGAAGATAAACCTAGGTATTAGTTTTTTGTTGGAGGTATATTCTTTTGGGTTAGAGCTTTAAAATTACTTCATCGTAGGAAGTTTCACTGAAATTTGTAGAAGAAAATTTTGTGTATGTATTTTCTTTAGCTGATGCAATTTTAAAAGTACTTTTGGTATTACTTTGCATTTATATGAAGGAATATTTGGGGGGATTCTATTTTTTTTCTTTTTTTTCTTATTTTTTGGGGGGATTCTAGAATATGAAAAATGGAGAGATATTTTAAAGAGTTTGAATCCTGCTGACTCTGCTATATTTCTGGTTTAGAACTCTCTCGAGATCCAGATTGGTGCTTTCAATTGCTTGCTAGGTCTTTCTCCTGAATTTCGCATGGACTCCTCAAACTGAATTGTTCTAAAATTTAACAGAATAACTTCATTTATTTCTTTCTTTTTCTATGAACCAATTGAGATATTTTTTCAGATCTTCCAACAGATATGTCAGATGCTAGTAATATATATTTTTTCAAATGATCCTCACATAATCTTTCTTTTATCCCTTTGGAGATCTTCTTCTTGAAGCTCCCTATCATCTTTGCTCTCTAAGGCTGATGCACAGTTAATGTTCTGATGTTTCCCTCCATCCTTGCAGGCTAGAGCCTCTGTTTCTAGAATCTGTTTTGTCGTTGGTTTATTTTTATTTAGCTAGGTACGTCCTTTGGCAACTTCCTAATAAAGAATATATAGGAGATTATTTTTCTTGAAGTCCTTACAAGTCTGAAAATGCCTTTATTTTCCCTCCATGCTTGATTGCTGGTTTTGCTAGATAAATAGCTCTAGTTTGAACATAGTTTTCCCTAAGAGTTCTGTAGGATTTGTCTTCGGGTCTTTTAGCATCCAGTATTGCTATTGAGGAATCTGATGCCATTCTGATTATTTTTTCCTTCAATGTGTAACTTTTTTGTGGGGGTCTGAAACTTTAAGGATCTTTTCCATAGTATTTGCAAATTTCTAAATGATGTTACAAATGGTGATACATTCAAGGACAGCATTGATTGATTTGTCACTGGAAAAATATCCAGAATGACAGAATGTTTCCAGGAAACTTTCAACTAACAGAAAAGAGATGATTGGCTTTAGGATAATTATGCATGGGTCTTTTGCATATTATTCTCTGATAGTTTTCACCATAAATATTTCTCTTTTTCTCCTTTTGAGATTTCTTTTATTTGAATTTGAAACCTCATGTATTGCTCTTCTAATTTTCTTGCATTTTCTCTCCTATTTTCTATTTTTTTTGCATTTTGTTCTATTTTCTAGGTCAAACATTATGAATATTTTTATGCTTCCTGATGAACATTGGTACAGTGTTTTCAAAGAGGTGTCTGAACAGTGCCACCAGAAGTGTCCTAGTGTCTTGGTGAAATTATAGCTGCATCATCATGGATAGCTATTATAAGTAGTAAAACAAGATCTCCTCATCACCCCAGACGAACTAATATAAGAAATGGGCCAGAATAGAACCATTTTAAATATTCTAAGTATTCACATGTATTTCATAACACATATTTTCATTTCTTACTGACTTGTGTCATGTTTCTGCTAGTACAGTATTAAGCATCCTAGGTATAATGTGACAAAACATTTATAAACACTGGTCAAAAAATACTATAATCAATACCCTTGTGAATATGGCATAATAGAGTTATATTTGTGATAGCAGGTCATTTGTTTGAAGATTGAAATTAATCAGAAGTAATACTAATGAATAATAATAATTTTATACTTGATTAAAGAGGATTGTTGCCAAAGCAATGGCAGAAAATGATTTAAAGAATAAAAAAAATGATTTAAAGGGAAACCATGGGGTCTAATTTTCATTAAATGATACTTAAGATCTTATTACAAGAAAGTATTTTTTAGATAAATAAAATCGAAGGAGGAAGATGCTTGGAATCATTATTTGAGAGAGATATTTTAAGGAAAAATGAATAAAAATTCACCCTGCTTATGGGATTGTGTCCAGGACCTCTTTGGCACTTTGCCTTAAGAAAATTTTATTGATCTTTTTGTTTTATTTATTTATTTATTTATTTATCTATTTATTTATTTATTGAGGGGGGATGTATTTGTGTTATTCGAAATGCAAATGATTAAAAAATGGTATTTATTGAAAAAAAAAAAATCTATCCACTCTTTCGTCCCTGCTGTCCAGCTCCTCTCTCTGAAGGCAGTGAATATTATTAGGTTCTTAACAATTCTTTCAGCGCTAATTTGGAAATATTTAAACAAAAACATATTCAGCAGTTACATACTAGTATAGCTATACTCATTGCATTAGTTGCAAATGATGCTCAAAAGTTAGAAAAACTGAATGTGCTAAACACTTTATTTTATTAGAACAGTGAGCAAGTCTTATGTAAGTACATGTTACATATAATGAAAATTTGCAATCATTTAGGACATTTAAAAAACATGAATCTTTCACAGTAAAACATTAAAAAAAAATAAGACCTTGCAATAACAATTTTTTAAGTTAAAGGAGTGTCCAAAAAAGGCATGGAAAGCAAATAGAAAATATCTTTAAATATTTTATACTATCTACTATAAGTTAAAAATAAGCACATATTTTCGTGCATGAATATTTATAGAACTTAAGAAAATAATATTTATATGAGTGAATCATTGTACTCTAGATTTCTGGTCCTTTCCGGTTGTAAAACATATTTGCCGAAATGAGAAAAAAACTTCTTGGAAAATTTATAAATCAAGAGAGTGACATTTGTGTCAACAAAGCTTCCACTGTTTCACATACAAATTTTAATAATTTATTGAAAGGCTAAATTCATGGAAGATAATTTGATACGTTTTGTTGATCTTACAAAGCTCTTAGAACAAGGCAAGGATGTCTGGCTTCATCACTCTTATGTAATATCATATTGGAAATCGGCCAGAGCAATAAAACAAGAAATAATATGCATACAAATTGGAAAAGAAGAAATAAAACTGTCTTCAGTCACAGACAACAAAATTGTTGACATGGAAAATTCCAGAAAATCTAGAAAGATTTTACTTGAACAAATTGGATTGCTTAGCAAGGGCACTGGATACAAGGTCAATAGACAAATTGTTGTGTTTCTATATACTAGCAATGAACAATGAGAAATCAAAAGTTTGAAAAGTCCAAATAGAATTATAGTCAAAATATCTGAAATGGTATTATATCATGGAAGTTGAGAGTTAATACTATCACCATAATATCATTAACTACTAAGAAAAATTCTTTACTTAATGAGAACAAGTTACTTAATGACTGTCAATTTAATGGGGAAGTCATTTGATACAGTTCATGTTGTCTCATGGCTCAGCATTTAGCTAGATTCAGCTGTGTTTGACAAAGGATCACTGTGGAATATCAAAAAGCATCAATAAATTTAGGAATTATTGATGTTTTGAACAATCTGGATTAATTTGTATCACTTGATAAGCAGTTTTATATATAGTTAGAAAATAAATAGGAACTTTTGTACATTACACTGAATTCTGTATTAATATTACCTTGCTGGTTGTTAAATAATTTGAATGTACATTCTTTTCCTTCTATTCTACAAAAATAGTGGCATATTATATACACTGTCCATTTTCTGGCTTTGCTTTTTTGACTTCATTTAGCCTGGAGATCATTCTAAATCGCTACTAAAGGATTATTTATTCTCTTTATAGTATACTATAACTCATTAAATTGTCCCCTACTAATGGATATCTACCTTGTTTTCTGCTTTTTGGTATTTAGAAACAATGCTGATGTTAAAAGTAAAGGATCCAAAGTCTCTTTTCCCCCCCCAATAATTGTAATAAGGCATCATATATGATTTTAGCCTAATGGAGAGTATGCCACTTGAGAAGTTTATATTAAACCTTACCCTCTTACAGTTTACTTTGCACTTTTCCATCAGTTTTTTTTCTTAGCCTTTTTTTCATTGCAGTGTCAGAATAGCTTCCATAACAATATTTTTTAAACCTTACCCATGATAAATGTTACCTTTTTCTTCCTACAGTGTGAAGATTGCTCCTGGAGCAGTTGTGTGTGTAGAAAGTGAAATCAAAGGTGATGTAACTATAGGTAAGAAAATAGTTCATTAGTGTTATTTCTCAAGAGTTGATGTGATTTAATTTCTGTGCTTTAAACCAATTAACTATTACATTTGCCTTTTCCACTGATGTCCTAATTTTATTGACAAAACAATCTATTTTCTCCTATACGTGTTTAATATTTCTAAAAGAATGTAATGTGATGGAGTCTATATTTAAACTTCTATCTGATAAACTAATGAGGCAATATAATAAAATTATTCATTTGTTCGAGGAACATCTATTGTATACCTACTGTGTACCAGGCACTGTGCTAACACTAGGGACACAAGAGTGAACGTAGCAGAAGAATGTACTGCCTTTGAGGAGCTTGCATTCTACTGGGTATTTATTAAGTCTGGACCATAAAGTCTGATAGACTTGAGTTAGCATCCTTGTTCTTTACCTGCTGGGTTACTTTGGCTACATTACTTAACTTCACTGACCTTCCTTTTCTCCATCTTTGTAAATGTGGACATCAGGAATCAGTTCAGCTGCAAATAAGAGTGGCTTAAACATGCAAAGGTTTATTTTCTTATATAAAAAGTCTGGAGCTAGGCAATTCAGGGATGGTCAATTGACTGTCCAGGAGTTCCAGACTTGATGTGATGGCTGGAGCATCAAGTGTGACCTTGGATAAGAAAAGGAAGGAGTGGAATCAAAAAGGCGTACCTCCCAGCTGAGTCAGCTCCCCTTAAGTAGACTTCCTGAAAGTTCTACACAGCCCTTTTTTGTCTTTCTGATTACTTCAGCTTAGTCTCATGGACACATAGCTTCAGGGAAGTCTGGGAAATGTATCCTTAACTGAGCGCATTTTTGCCATCAGTAAAATAGCATTTTGTTACAAGGATAAGGGAAGAATGAATATGCAGTGGCAGTTAGCAATTACTGTCACATATAAAATATGAGTGCCTACCTCCTAAGTTTTTGAAGGATTAAATAAGAGAATATTTGTGAAAGTGATTGCCTAAAACCTAACACATAATAAGCATTCAATAAAGTTAGCTAATCATATATTAAATCTTATCAGCATGGCCTTGCTAGAGGTCAAGTCCAACATTTAAAAAAAAGGAACAGTTTAACACGTGGCACTTTGCTTATATGAATGTGATTAAGTTGCCCCAATTCACATTTTACCCAGTTCTTTTACATATGATTTCACTGGATATAGTCCCCTTATAGCTTTATTAATGTGAGCCCATCCTTATAAGCAGCTCTATGTTACCAGAGTAGAGCTTTCAGTGAACTAAGTATGCTTTCAGAGAGAAAATATGCCTTGCTCCCTTACACTAACAGTGTCTTTAATAGAAAGAAAAAAAAAAATGTATATTTTAGATAAGTCTTAATTTTCAACCACTTTAGGCATCATGTCTTATAAAACCAGTGATGATTGTGCCAGTATTATGGAACATCATTAGGAATCTGCCAGGTTGTATTTATTTAATTATTTTACATTGACACACTTTTAAAGTTTAGAAGGTGACCTTATTTCTTTTCAGTGCTGTGTTAACTCTCTTAACTCTTCAACCACTTGCAAACTTTTTATGAGGAAAAATTATCATGGCCACATGTTTATCAGAATGTTCTTCTGCATTATTTTTATTCTGGTATTTTTATGATTTTCATCATGATTCAAGGAATAACATCTAAGATTAGCTCACAAGGTATTCTATAATTGGAAGGAAAGTAGCTCTAAAGTAATATAGCGAACTAGACTGACTTTTCATTTCTTTCTACTTCTCCATTTTAAATGATAAGTATATAATGTCTACTATATAATAGTATAGCTACCTCTACAGGCATAAATGTACACACAGTTATACCTATATGTGTTTGTGCGTGTATCTCAGATTTGAAATAACTCCTGTTAGACTTGCAGAAGCTTTTCTAGAGTAGCAGTAAAGGCTTATCCTGTGAAAAGAAAAGCTCAATCGCTGGACCACTGTGTAGGATTGAGGCCTGAGGGTATCAGGAATCAGCACTCTGTTTCCTGTTTCCCCCTTTGTCTTTCACTACTTTGTGCTCCTCCCCTTTTCTTTATCCCTATTATCCTCATACTTTCCCTAAATGTCAGAATTATGTAAGTCAATGTGTGATTAAATGTTTTCATGCAGTATTTGTCCACTAGCTGATAAGGGTACAACTCTGATAGTTAAAATATAAAATGACAGTTCAACACATATTTTCAGTGATGGATTATAACATAAGAAGTAACCATTAAAAAAAAATGTATCTAAATATTTGTTGTATTTATTTTTGACCCAGTTTTTAAAACAAGAAAATTTGCTCAAATACTTTACAGAAACATCTCAACTTTGAAAATTAAGGAAAAGATTCAGAAGTGATATAGTTACCCAGTGTTCTGACTTCCACAATTCTTATCTCATTTTTAATATACATTTTTTTAAAATCTCTAATTATATATATAAATATGGAAATGTTCCAGAACTGATATTTAGGTAGTCATTTCTATCATTGTTATATTTGGTATAAAATATCTCTCACCTTTTGGCTACTATTTAATGCATTTTCCTGATGTATCAGATAAAAAAGCTCCTGGGAGATATAAAGTTAAATCAAAGCACAGAGTAGAAATAAGTTATCTAATTAAAACTTGCTCTCCCCACCGTGTTTTATTTCTCACTTTATGACTTTTATTGTTTCTGTTTTTTCTATTAATTTACCAGAATAATTAATTTAAGCTTTTCTCTCTTATGCTATGAATATGGAGATTTGATCACTTAATAAGCTGTTTTCTGAGTTAAGCAGCAGTAAATTTAAATGTAGTTTAAATATTAGATTTTCCAGGATGTCATGCATAACTTTTCATCCCCTAGTTGGTTATACTTTTACCCAACTATTCATTCTGAAATATTTTGAGAAGAAAGTAATTTTTTCCTTTGCTGTGTTTCAGTGTAGTTGAACTTTGTGGGTAAACTCAACCTTCTATTTTCCTAGAAAACCAGGTATTTGATTTAACAAAGAAACTAGTCTGAAGCTATGAACTATTTTTCTTAACCAGGAACCACATAACTTGAGGTTCTGCTGGAGCCCCTTCATTAGAAGCTGCTAAGAAACAGATCTTGGGAAAAATAAAAGCTCTCTTGTTAATTATAATTTGGGTAAATAAGCTTTCATGGTATCAAGCCTGTTTTTACTTAGGCTGCCTTGATTCATTCTGTTTTGAATGCTGAAACCAATTCAGGAAGGTACCTTTAAGCACAGTCCTGTAGTTCCACTATAGGGTAAAAGGCAGTCAGTCTTCTGGTGTCAGGACTGGGCTTGGTTGGGACATCGTAATATGAAGGCAGAACTTGGCACAATGGAAAGGCTTTGTGATGGAAGCACTTTGTCCCACTTATTCTGTCTTTCTCTCCATTAGGGTTTTTAATATAGATCAAAAGCTTCCCTTTTGTTGTGGAAATCTTTTTCAGTAAGACAGAACAACGGCTTTGACTTGAGTAATTCATGGACTATAAAGCAGTTCTTATAGGTACTTCAGCTTACAGGTCAGAGGAATTGTTTTAATTTTCAAGAGAGCTTGTGGCTTTTTGAACTATTTATTGATATATGAAAATGTACACAAAGATTGCTTTCTGTGGCAAAGATAGAGAGGAAAAATGTCCTTTACCAAATGAGAGGAATGAAAATTTGATACAAGGAATGTCTTTCTGGCTATGTTGCATCAAGCCTAGCCAACCCGTTAGAAAAATAATTCATCAGCCAGTAAGCCAGCTCCAACTTTAGACACATTTATCCAAACAAGGAGATAAGCCAAATAGGGTTTCAGCACATTTGGTAAGAAAATATTCAAATTGCTGTGCCAGAAAGAGCCCCAAGAAGGTTCACAACAACAGCCTATAAAAAAAACTTTCCATGGTGACAGATTTTAGTTTTTAAAGTATTTTAACCTCAAGCTCCTTAAACTTGGTTTGACTTTAGACCCATTCTAGGTAAAATAGAATTTAGAAAAGCACAGAGCAGGCTGTGCCCACATTTCAGGTTACTGTCCACTGCCTCGGTCCAGTGCTGACCTCTAGCACGCAAGCATGCGGAGACAAAGTTCACCAAACTAAAATTTTAGCAGTCACCTTTACTGAAGTACATGTATTCTGACCTCTTTAGTCTGTATTTGTAAAAGACCCACAAGAGGTTTACGGGAACTATGCAGTTTGTTGGCGTTCATGACATTTGCTGTTACTTCACAACTCAAAGTTGATAGCTTCACCTGTTTTTCAGTCCCAAACGCCAGGGCTTGTAATTTGGCAGCGCTGCCACCAGGTGGAGGTGGTGTCTCAAGCACAAGTCTCTCGCAAATTGTTGATAATACTTTACCTACCAGGACAAGGCCCTCAGATTTGTAACTAGGAGTTTTCCAATTATTTACTAAATACGTAATAATGATAAAAATAATGATAAGAATAAGAAAGCTCTTGGTTAGAATAGCTCAGGCATTATTTTAAAATAGAGTGTAAGATGATATGAGATTTGAGATTTGTTTAATTTTTTTTAAATTTGCGTTTATCTTTTTTTCTATAATTAACGTATTGTATCATTTTTGAAAGGGAAAAATGAAAATATCAGTTGTTTTGAAAGGGATATTTTAGAGCAACTTTTAAAGAAACACAGGTCCCCAGTGCTAACTTTGTCTTATTGGTCCATTCTGAGGTAGCTTCTTGCAAGTTTGCTTGTCAAAAACTACAGCTTTAGGACCAGTAAAATATATAGTACCTCTGGCTACTTATCTAGCAGTGGTAAAGTATCTGTTTTTATCACAGCCATTATGATCTCTTTGTCCTAAGATTTTTCATTCTAGTGTGGACGTTACCTTTATTATTATTTTTTTCTTTTTTACAAAAAGGGGTGGAAATTTCCCCCTGATTAAAAGGTGGTAATACCCTGATAACCTGAGTAGAGGAGTAAAGCACCCTTACTTCTATATCTCAGACCAGAAGGAGTTATTTTGCTTACTATTATGAAGTTATTTGTTAGCTCTTCACGTCAGATAATGAACCTCCATTTTTGAGAACTATGGACCAGACCCCATTATTGCCCTTTCAGACATTATTTCCTATAATACACACTTCAACCCAATGAGGTAGATTGTTATAGATCTCATCTTTTTATAGATGAGAAAACAGTCTTTTGAGAGATTAAGCACGTAGACTTTAAGTGATAGAGGCCAGAGTCTAGACTTTCTAGACAAGCGGCAAGGTGCTAGCTGGGACTTTAAGTACAAAGAACCACATATAGAAAGATTATGTACCTTTATCATAGAAGGTTTTGTAGTAAAATGTAAACCTAGTGTACAAACCTCAGATATAAATTGGTTCACACAGCTGGAAGACCCGTAAGAAATACCTCATTTCAAAGGAACCCAGTGTTTGTTTCAGCATTGTTTAGCACCTCTCCGGGCAAAGTGGTAACATCTAATGGCCATTATTAAAGGATTAGTTAAATAAATTATGATATATTAATATGACGTGACTGAAATACTATTCAGCCATTAAAAAGAATATCTATCTAGATGTACTTATATGGAAAAATGACCATGACTTATTAGGTGAAAAAAGCAAATTACAGAATAGTAAGTACTATTCCTTAGTTTTAAAAAAGTATTTGTAATCCATATTTTTTTCTCCTTCAAGTTGAATTTGTTTTTTAACCTTTAGGTGAGATATAGTTTATATACAGTAGTATTTAAGTCTGGAATAATATACTTCAGACTCTCAAGAATAGTTACCTCTAGGGAATGGGATTAGCATGACAGGATCTTCATACTTTTTGCTTCATTTAAAGTTGTCATAATGAACATATATTTATTTTATAAATTATGTGTCTGTGTATTATTTTAACAAAGAAAAAAAGGCACACTTGTTCACACTCATGGTCAAGTTGAGAAGCTCCCCAAGGAACTGAGAGATCCTGTCTTCTATCCTGAGATCTGCTATCCTGAATAGGAGAATTTGCTGGGGAAATTTTACTTTAGCAGCTGAAGATTTGGGGAGCCAGATGTGACAGAAACAACACAGCCACTCTTATGTCATTTCTTACCAAACTGTACGTCCTTTGACTATGCATCCTGTTTAAGCCTCCCCATTCCATCCCCAGCCCCTTATCAGTACTCAGCTCTTCATTGTTAGGAAAAAATAAGCTTCACTGAAGTTCCTTCCAATTCCCTGGGCAGCAGGGGCATCTCATTATTATTTTAGTTCACTTGCTAGTGAGTGCGTGAAGTAGTCCCAGTTTTTAAGATAACAAGTTCAAAGGGCAAAAATAGCATATATGTCTTTGTTTCTCATAACATACAGTGCTGTGTCTTGCCTGTCAGAAGCAGATAATGATTTCTGAATAATTTAACAACTTATAAAATTTAATTTAATGGTCTATGTCATCTTCCTGATTCCTTCCCCACTTCTGTCAGTACTTCTACCCACCCTCTCTTACTTTTGGAGCCAGTTACTTCCTGTCTTCTGGTTTACCAGTAAAACTAGCCTTGCTGTTGGGGGTGGGCAGAGTGTGTGTTGGAGGGAGAGGCTAAAATGAGGTTATGTTTTCTCATCAGTGGTTTCATTATCACCAGAATTCTGGGACTGTGGGTAAATAAAAGCTGGGAGAGGGAATGTGTTAGCATTCCAGAATCTGTGTTTAGGCAATGCACCGCCTCCACTAGTCTGATCATGAAGTGGATGTGATGAGACATTTGAGATTGGAGTCATTGCGTCAGGTCCCCCTATATCAGAGTCTCAGGACCCCAGTGATCACACTTAGCTCCTCCCACTGTGTCTCTTTCACCTTTTTCTAACTTTAACTGGTTAAATATCACATCCTTCTTCAGATAAGGGAAGCTCTGCCTCCTCCCATGAGTAAGCTTGTTAACAGTGATAGTAACAAAGTAACAAAGCTGAGGCTAGTTTTCTATAATTTCTGACTTTTGCCCACCCATATTCCATTCTTAATCATTTAATAAAAAGACTAACCCTGTAGTACACTAGCATAAGAAAGTTAGCTGGTTCACTAGCATAAGAAAGCACCAGAATTGTAAGCAAAGACACCCTTACTTTTATATGAAGGAAAGGAAGGGAGTTAATTTTTATTGCCAACTATGTGCCAGAATACTGGGTCTACAAACATTATCTCATCTGATCCTTACAGCAACCCTGCAAGACTGGTATTATCACCATCTCCATTTCACTGCTGAGATAACAGAGGCTTCAAAATAGAGGGTGAGCCAGGGCTGTCTGGCTCCTAAGCCTGTGCTGTCTGTCTCCACTCACCTTGGTTTGAGATTTGGCATTAACTACTAATGATAACAGCTGAGGAGATAATATTTGTGAAGTGCTTTGTGTGGTGCCTGGCACATACTTTAGAAAACGTTCCTCTCAACAGCCTTGCCCCCCCCCCCTTGGTCACCTCCTGCCCTCCTGTGGGAAGCTTAGCCTCAACCAATAATTTCTTTTCACCATACTTTTAACAGGACCTAGAACAGTGGTCCACCCTAAAGCACGAATTATTGCGGAAGCCGGGCCAATAGTTATTGGTGAAGGTAACCTGATAGAAGAACAGGCGCTTATTATAAATGCGTGAGTAAGACTCTTACAACTACTCTGAACTGAGTGCCACATATAGTGTTTTTATTAATTATGGCTAACTATAGGAACCTTTTATAACTGACATCTGCAAAGCCCATTGTTTTAGAACTGGAGAAGCATTAAGGATCTTTTTCAATGCAAGTAACTAGTAAATGAGGAAACCAAAGACCAGCTGAGTGGAGAGACTTGTCCAAGGTGAGGTAGCTCATTGGTGGCTGACCAGACTTTCCGACACTCAGTCGGGTGATCTTCCCCTTACATAGTTCTACCTTCTCCGTTCCTTAAGCAAACATTTCCCAAGTACCCCAAATGTCCCTGTGCTGTGCTGACCACCCTGAAGAGTCTTTTGGTTGGATTTCTTGGTTCTGGCTGAAATGCTATTATGCATGCTCAGACTCATGAACTGTACTTTGACCTATATCTTCATATGCTTTGTAGGGATAACACCCAGAATTATATTTGAAAAATCTGGAGCCCTAGAGGCAATTTTTAATCTTTAAAGATTAGAATAATAATAAAATGTTAGAACCATGTACATGATGTTAGTGAACTAGAGTGTAATACTTATGAAATTTTCATAAGCATTTTTAAAGCTCTCTAGATAAAATTTTGGCAGGAAGTTCAAGCTTATACCTAATTTATAGCAACCATGTATGGAATTTTTTAACAAAGACCTGGGAAAATATTTAACTGATAAAGAGATTTTTTTATCTTAATGCTTACTTAGGATTAGGGAGTTTCTTACTATATTAAGCAGTTTCTTTTAAAAATATATTTTGGCACTGTTAGCATAAGTCAATTAACAACAGCATATCTTGCTGTAACTCAACTGTCAGAGATAAATCACCATTTAAAATGACTTCTTCTTAGACCACAAACATTTTATGTTCCAAATATTTCAACTAACTACCTAACAGCATAAAATAATTATTTTATGTGAATATCTGTTTATGTTTTATAATCTCAAATGATTATTAAGAATGGAAAATTTGTAATTTAGGCGTGATTTGATTCCAGTTCAACAAGCTAAAAGTCATAGCCAGTATCTTTTTACCTTGTCCTGGAGAAGTTCTCTTGATTTTGAGTATAAAAGATAAATGAAGGCTATCTTTCTGTACATACCTATGACTTTTTTTATATTTCAGTAGTTCTTTTTAAAATCAGAATCAAGTCTTCTTTAGCATACAGGATAAATCGCTTGGATTAAGAAATTACTTACGTAGTTACATATTTTAAGCTTGATGTAGGTAAAATTGAGAGAATGAACTCAAATGCTAAAACAGGATAATTGTCTCTTGCATTAACTTTTTGATGATTTGTCTCTTCTTTTTATAGTCACCCTGATAATATCACCCCTGACACTGAAGATCCAGAGCCCAAACCTATGATCATTGGCACCAATAATGTTTTTGAAGTTGGCTGTTGTATCCTTTACAGTAATTTTAGATAAATCATTCCCAGCTATCTTTTAGTACCCATATCTCCTTGGTAGAAATTGTCATAATTTATCTATCAAATACATTACATATATATAAATTACATTTTTAAGACTTGGCCATCCAGCTCTTTGACTTGCAATGTATAAAAAAATTTTTTTTCTTCCATTGAATAACCCAGTAGATTAAAGGAAGTGTGTCATTTTCAAACACACTTGCACGCACACAAACAGCACACACATACACACAAACACACACACCTTTAGCTCACCATTTTGAAGGTACAACTTTGGTCCTGTTGCTACAACTTGTTGACAGGTAGCAATGACTAAGTGGCAATAGACACAAAAATAGTAATCCTGGCTGCTGCCCTGATTTAAGAACCACAGCTCTGTCCATTTGATTTCTCTATAGTTTTAGGTTGACAATATGTTGTCGGCTACAAGGAAATGATGAAAATATTTTATTCTTTGTTTTTTTTTTCCCCTTCAGAGTATCATCAGTTCTTTTGTTTGTTTCGTTTTGTACTCTAAAAAGATAGTAAAATCTTTATATGGTGTCAGCAAAACATTATTATAATAGAGGAAGAAAAATCTAAATGGTTAACAATAGCAAGATAGTTAAAGAAAACATAAAATGGACTATTAGGACCATTAAGCAGTCATTTAAAATTATGTTTTTAATGATTTTAATGGTACAGAATAATGCTTGCACATATAAAGGAACCAAATAAAGTGAACTGCTAACATAGTTTGATTCCCAGTTATATAAAGGGAATTATACATATTTATACAAAGATATTTCAAACCATTAACAGTCTTTAAGTGATTGTATGATAGCTAGTTTTAATTTTCTTAAAACAATTATGAAAATATGTTGCTCATAGAATTGGGGTATAAGGTACTTATTTCTTTAAAAAACATACAAGTCATTTATTTATACTTAGAGGTATTTATATTTAAAGATTAAAACTTTCCAACTCCTCTGAACAAGGAGTTCTGGCCAGGCTGAGCTTGCGCGTTCCTTCTCGTACCCCTGCCCTCTGTCCCAGTGCAGGGTAAGGACATAGTGAATTAGCAGAGAGAAAAGAGGAACATATTCACAATGTTTACTTAACTCTGGCTCACAGATTCCCAAGCCATGAGAATGGGAGATAATAATGTTATTGAATCAAAAGGTAAGCTAAGTTCCGAGTTTTATTGTGAAAAGAGATTGCCTCCTTTCTCTGTGGTGTCTGGGAAACAACCTAAGTACAGGCATGCTCCGTTTTGTTGCACTTTGCTTTCGTACACTTCACAGTAGTGCATTTTCATCAATATCAAGGCAAGACCCTCAGCAAAAAGATTACAATTTGCTGAAGGCGTAGATGATGGTTAGCAATTTTAGTAATAAAGTTTTTTAATTAAGGTAGATACATTGTTGTTTAGACATAATGCTAATGCACACTTAATAGAATATGGTATTATGTAAACATGACTTTTTATATGCATTGGGAAACTAAAAATTCATGTGACTTGCTTAATTACAATAATCGCTTTATTGCAATGGCATGGAACCAAATCTGCAATATTTCTGCGGGTATGCCTGTACCAACTATGGCTAAGTGGTGTGCTTGGAAAGAAGTTGTGGTTGGAAGTGGACTAAAGTAGTTGTGAGACTAATTCTTTACCTTTAGGGAACCCGATCTGGTAATGTATCTAATACATTAAATTAAAAATTCAGCTTTGTGTGTTTAAATCAGGATTGAATTAAGTCATAAAGTTCAAATGAAAGTTTCAGAAAAGACTTCTACTAAATACTAATGTCAGTGATAATTTAGTTGATTAATGTTATTGTAAAATTAAAGAAGAAAATCAGTTTCTCTAGTAGTTTGCTTTCTTTAATGTCAGGTCTACTACCCTAGCCAATCAGAAACAAATGTAAGCCATTTATCATAAATGCAACCAGGCAGGGGTCACGTAAAGTCACCACTCCTACTAGGAAGCAACTCCAAGAGCTTGTCCCACAAAGGTCCAGGAAGAACCTGAAAATTGACACCTCTGTAGCATAATGCTTTATCTTTCTTGGTTCTGACTGGCATAGAAGAAAATGCTTCTCTTTAAACAATAAAATTAGACTTTTTTAATTTACTTAATGGTTTTTATTTTAATTTGGAATACCAATTATGATTACCATCATCATTGTCATTTTCTATTTATTGTATACTTACTATTTGTCAAAGATATGCTCAATACTCTACATTTACTATCCGATTTATTACTTTCAGCAAACTGTGGAGTAGACTTTATTTCATAGATTAACTTGCTTCAAGAATTTATAGTGACTGCCCAAGGTTATACAACTAATCAGCAGCAGGATCTTGTTTTGAATACCAATCTGGACCCGCCACTATGCTATACAAACTCAGAAATGAAGTATTTTCGTTAATTTTTTTCTTAAGGCCAATTTGCATTTTTATACCTAAATCATCTTAGAGAAAAATAATGTTCTAATTATTTGATGTCTTAAATTGTAATTTTTCCTATGTCTTTACTGCAGCATATGTAGGCAGAAATGTAATATTGACAAGTGGCTGCATCATTGGGGCTTGTTGCAACCTAAATACGTTCGAAGTTATCCCTGAGAATACAGTGATCTATGGTGTAGACTGCCTTCGTCGAGTGCAGACTGAGCGACCACAGGTACTAGAACTTCTTTTTAAAAAGAGTTCTTTCTGGGGCTGCTAATTTTCCCAAAATGCTACATAATTGTTTTAATGGTACAGTGAATTCACTATTTTAAAAGCAGATGATTAAAATAAAACATCAGAGAAACATTCCTAAAACTAGAATTTATTTGCAGTGGAGTTGTTCAAGTCTTTAAGTTAATATCAAAAATATGTACAAAGATGTCTACAGCCATGCTACCCTGAACATGCCTGATCCCGTCTGATCTCGGAAGCTAAGCAGGGCCAGGCCTGGTTAGTACTTGGATGGGAGACCACCTAGGAAGACCGGTTGCTGTGAGCATAAAAAAATATATATATATGTACAAAGATGACAATGGCAAATGGATTATGAAAAAAGAAAATTCAGAGATATTATTCCTAGTCTTATGCATTTTCACTGAAGATGCATCACCAAACCTTAAAAACATTGATTCCTCCTAAAATATCACTCTTAGAGGGTAAGAAGTGACCATACTAAATTTATACTGGACAGCTACCTTTGATCCATCTATTAGTTTACTAACATAGTTAGCTTGAAAATAAATACAGCTTGCGAATATGCAAGTGCATTTGGATATTTTCCTGGCTTATGATAAATTATCCCCTCCTAATAACCAAGAGTAATGAAGAGTACATATTTGGAGTTTCTTGTTAGAGTAGGAGACAAATGAGAAAAGGGCATTTAGAGCTTCTTTTGGACAGAAGACATTCTGATTGAAATTTGGAGCCTCAATGGTTGGCACACTCAATAATTATTTCTTTAGTTACTCCGTGTCCTCCTATTCCTCCAAAAGAAAATACATTCAAGACATTTATCACTTTGCCTCTGATTATTAGCTATATTTTTTCAAAAATTTAAACTCCAGTTCTTTCTGGATTATTCTATTTCTGTTATGTTTAGCTTTTATTATTACTATTATTATCATAAGCAAGCATTACTTCTGTGTCTAAAGAGGAAATAAGAACCAATCTAGTATTTTTTCACTATCTTTGTGCATGACAATAAAAAGAATTAAAGAGGGATACATAGCTAAAGTTGGGAAAAGGAGATGAGAATAAAGTAAGCAAGAATACCTGAAGTTTAATACACAATGGTATGCAATACTGTTTTCCATTTTTCAGTGATCACAGGATCATGTAGAGGTCCTTATTTAGAAAAAGGGTTTCCAAGACCTTTGGAATCAAGGTATCTAGGGTATAAGGGCAAGGACCTAAACAAATCCATATTTTCACAGGTATCCTCCAAGTAAGTTTTACAATGAGGGGAGTTTGAGCAAAGCTGGTATATGAAAATGAAGATCAGTTGAGTATCGCAGATATGTGTTGTGTAGGTCTTGTGGAAAGCAATGTACTCTAGGTATTTTACTTATGTTGTCTTATTGGAATTTTTACCATTTTAGAGGCCAGGGTGAAATGTATAAAAGCAAGTTTGAAAACAGGATCATATATATATTTTTATATATAAAATCTCTTGGTTTTTCTTATTACCAAACTTAATGTATGTTTGTTGTAAATTAAAAAAAAAAAAAACAGGCAAGCAAAAATAAGTCATAGGTGATAATCACCTGGAATTCCATGACCTACTGATAATCATTTCTGCCTGGTACTCTTGACTTTGCTTTCTGTTGGTCAGTTCTTAATTATCTTATCTTTTTAGCCCCAGACACTACAGCTGGATTTCCTGATGAAAATCTTGCCAAATTACCACCACCTAAAAAAGACTATGAAAGGAAGCTCAACTCCAGTTAAGAACTAAGAACAATATATGACATCAATATAACATTGTCTTTGACCTCTGTCTTTTGAAAGGGCCACGTGTTTATGCTCTCTTAGCAGTTCACAGAATAATACATGTTAACTTTATTTAGTAAAATTGAGTTACAGAGGAAAGTAATAGATTTTCATTGTAACTATCTTCTATAGAAAATGTATTATTTTCCTATACCTTTGCTCCTTTTCTGATAATTTACAGTTTTAGTTTTATTTTATAAAATATTGACCATAAATTTTAGTTATGCAAAAGACTACCTGTGATAAGAAAGGGTACATTGTTATGTATTTATATTCTAATGTATACTAATAAAAATGTTGATGACAGGACTTTTAGTGAGCATACTTTAATCAATTTTTCTACTTGCATTAGCTTTCCCAAAATAGCTCTTTTCATTTCTGTTATGTACTAGCTGTATTAAAGCTAATGTGTTTTCCTTTTGGGGATTTGTAGCTATTTAAAATTTCAGGCGACATTTCACCTACTATTGCGTTAATTGAGACTTCATTTTGTTTCCAAGAAAAATATTTTTTTTCTTTTTAGTTAAACAAAAATGGTCAGGGAAAGATATATTCAGTAGGATTCAAAGTCAAAAAGAATGGCGTCTGATAAAAATGAAAAGTGAAGTGACCATTAATTGAGTGGTTTTCCTGGATTTCTAAGGACAATGAAACTAAAAGAGATTTTGAAATATGTATAAATTTATGAAATTATTTTGGCATATTAATCACTAATTATTGAGCTCATTATAATTCTATTTATCTAATTACAAAATGGGCAACAGGATTTTATTATAATTTAAAATATTTATAATAATTAAAGCGCATACGTTTAAATGGAACATACTTTTCAACTTCTGAATCATTAGATATTGATTAATACCAAGACATTAAATACGAAGATATTTTTCTCTTGAACTTTAATTTTAAATTGTGGATAATAAAAACTATTTGGAATTTCTGTAACTGACAGGTGAAATTAGCGTAATTGTTCCAAATTTGAATGAGTTGGTTTTGTTAAGAATACTCACGACTCAAGTTAGAAAACCATACTACTACATACAGTGGACTAAAAAAAGAAAATGTTACAAAAATACCCTATTTTTGATAACTGGTTAATGTATTCATTTTTCAGCTCCTGGTGATCAACTTACGATTTTGTCGATTATAAAAATTTTTAGGTGAACAATCAGAAATTACAAAACTGCCTTTGAAATGCTATGCCAGTTCTAAAATATTATCTGTGAACAAGCTCTGATATAGTTTGGCTTCTGATCCAACTATACAGGTAGTGGTGAGGGCACCTGTGAAATACCTCCCAAGGACTTGGTAATAAGATACGCCCAGAGAATTAAACAGTAAGTCAACGTGTAATGAGAAGAGCCTCCATGTTTCCCAGGCATACTGTGGTCTTTAAGTGATATTAATTCATTTGAGAAAAAAGAAAATGTGAACAGAAATAATTTACCAAGAACAAGGTTTAGAAGAAACAAAATGTGACAGTATGTATACAGTGTTATCCACAGAGGGGAGGCACTGAATCCAAGAGATGAGAGCAGCCTGTGACCAGAAGTATCCTCCACTTCAGTAGGATCAGTTGGCCAAGACTTGCTGTGGCTTAGGAAGAACATACCTCAAGACTTGCCACTTCTTTTGGCTCTAATTGCAAGCTTAACTGAACCACCTCCTGATTGCTAATATGGCCTTCAATCCACCGTTCAGGAAAAAGAGGAACTCTGGATGAAGGCACCAGAATTCCATTCTGCACAGAGTAAATTTAGAGAAACTTTCTGACTTCTACATCAGTCTCATGAATTTAGTTTCTGTAGTTCTGCCCCCAAGTCTGTCAATTTAGTCTATAAATTCTGAATATTCTTATAAAATACAGTTTAGGATGCTTCAGGGCAATGAACCAAAGCCATTTATTATAAACTTCTCCCTTTGGGGCTTCTCCATAGCCAGTTTACCAGCCTTCTCCTCGTAACTGAGATTGCACTCAAACTTTATCAGAGATATTCTAGGCAAGTATACTAAATGATAGGACAAATCTTGACAGCTTGTGACATAAAAAGTAGCAACTGGGCAGGGAGAAGAAAGAAACCATTTTATCACAGCTTCTTACTGCAATTTGGCAATAGCTTTTGGGTCAAGATGATGGATTTTCACTGGTTGGATAGTATCAGGTCTAGAAAGGGTACTCTAACACTGCTTTCTTTATCACTTCATCTACAAACACACTATCATAGTTATCTATGCTGTGTAGAAAATTATCCCAAATATATAGCAGCTTAAAACAACAAACATTTATTATCTTACATGATTCCTTCAGGTCAGGAATCTAGAAGTGGCCCAGCGGGTGGTCTGGCTCAGTATCCCTCATGGTGTTTCATTCAAGCAGTCAGCCAGACCTGCAGTCCTCTGAAGGCTTGATGGGCTAGAAGATCTGCTTCCAAGATGACTGCTTCCCATGGCTGTTGGCAGGAGGCCTCAGTTCCGTAGCACGTGAGCCTGTCCACACGGCTGCTGAGTATCCTCATGACATGGTGTGGCTTCCTTCAGCTTCCTTTAGATCCAAGTGAGGAAAGACCTAGTCTCTAAAGTTGCACACCATCACTTCTACTTCCTTTTATTTGTTAAAAACAGATCACTAAGTCCATCTCACACTCAAGGGGAGTAGATTAGGATCCACCTTTTGAAGGGGGGAGCATCCAAGAATTCATATTCTAAAACCACTAGCATATACACCCATCCATTTAAACTGTGTTCCTCCCAGTGCACTGTCAGCATCTCTTAGGGATCTCTGCACTGGGGAAGATAGCTTTAGGAAGGACTGCAGTTTATTAATGGGTGCAACACGTGATATCGTCAAAGGTCTTTATAACCTGTAAATCCTATCTTCTTAGAAATTTAGATTACTTGTACCTAAATATATCATACATTTCATTAAGCATCAGTTTAACTTATCTAGGCTTAGTAGAAATTATTATTAATAAAAGTCTTGAAGGATAAGAATGTTGAAGATAACACAGAGACTATTCTTAACACTAACATATACTTAGTAAACTTACTGATATTTTTTACATGTGCATTTCTTTAATAAACTTCTATAGAACTTTCTACATGCCAAGCACTGTTAAAAGCAGTTTATACATAATGTTAATTATACATTAATTCATTTAATGCTCTTAACAATCGAGTATCACTATTTTACAGGTGTGGAAATTGAGTCACAGAGAGGTTAAGGAACTGTCTAAGGTCACTCAACATTTTGGCTCCAGAGTTTGTGATCTTAACCCCATTCAGTGCTGCCTTTTGGAAGACTTATTAAACCTTTTAAGATAGAGATTCCATAATTCAGTGGGCTTCCCAAATTTAGCTAGCTAGGAAAACAGATGTGGATTTGCTTTGCTTAGTCTTCGCTTCTTTTAAAGTTCTTAAACTGCATGAGGCAGAATAGGAAATTCGTAAATTGTTTTGTGTTCTCACTGAATTCAATAAGAATTACCCAAAGAAGGGTCCTCTGTTGAGGCTACAGCTCATTCTGTCCAAAACTTTAAACTGGTCGGCCTATTATTACTAATTAGCTGTGGTGGTAAATTATGGTAGTGTTTTTATTGTTGTTTTTACTTATAAAAGTAATATAATTTCATTTTAGACAATTTAGTGGGTGGGGAGGAAGTACTTCTAATTCCACGGCCCACCCTCAGGCACCACCACTTATCATTTTGGTGGTCAACTCTTAGTGTGCGGTGTAATCCAACCATAATGAAGGTAAATGAAGACCTCTTTCAGATACTTTAATTTTAGAGCTCAATAATCCCCACTGTAAACCTGCTGTTTTATACCAAGAGAGCTAGAGGAAACAGGATTGTTTTTCTCCTACTTGTTAGCAAATGGGTTCTTTTGGAGAATTTTATTATCCTTAGTAATCTGACCCATATTAAGGCTACTTTAGACTTCAGTATTTTATTAAACATAAACCAGGAACAGCTCCTTTCCTACCTCCTTCAAAGGGAGATGTTTTTTAATATTTTAGAGCATTTACCAGGAGTAGACCCAGTGACACTAATCACATCCACATGGAGGCTCAGGCATTATGCCCTCCTACAGAGAAACTCAGCAAAGAAAGGTTCATTCAAATCTTCTTTGTTAACTTTCTGCCAAAAAGAATTTCAGCACTAACTTCATGTGAGTTTGAGTGGTAAGTCTCTGAATTTAGATTTTTCATTTCTTAAATGAACTCAGCTTTCCTATGGTTCAGGCCTTTGAACCAGTCTGTTCTCGGTGAAAAATATGCCTGATGACTCAAGGCCCACCCAATTTTTACAACTAGTTAATTGGCTAGTCCCTGATGGGCTAATCACTTCCCTCCCTAATTTAGTTGTATGCTTTCCAAAACTCAGTCCTTTGTTCTCAGACTTGTTTATAGAAGTTGTACTTAGTAATTACATAATTTAATTTTACCAAAATCATACAAATGTGAGTGTAAAGAGGGTGGTAATCTCTATGAAAATAAGTTGCATGCTTGGGTAAAACCTGATAAAGACAGGTCTTTCTCAAGAAAAAAAAATGTGGAACAAGGTGTGTGTAAAGCAAATGTGAAAGTTCGGAGAGAGGAAAGGGTTATCAAAATCTAGAATTCTACCCTCAGTTTCCTCCACAAGTATCCTGAGACCTCACCTCACTGAAACTAAAATTGACAATGATACTTGCTGTGTTAATGGAAGTCTTATATGCAGCCCCAGTTAGTGGACCCCACTCAAAGAAAAGGCCTTAATTAGCCTGATAACAAAAGGAATGATGAACGAATGGACTTCTATATGTTTTAAATTAAAAATAAAGTTTTAAGGATATTTTTTATAATTTTGTGATTCTCTCCTTTAACTAACTTTCTTCTTTAACTGACCAACTACAGATCCCGATTACCTAGGAAAAGAGTGCTTCTTACAGCACAATTTCAGGAGCTGCCAACATACATAAGTACAGGGAAATGAATTGCCTAGACCTCAGCACTTGCTAATGACTCGTGTAATTTTTTAAATGAATAATCTCATATTTATAAAAATTATATATAGAGTCCCTTATTTCTGGGTTAGATGTGCTTGATTTTTAATACAGCAAATTTTTAGAACTTAATCACCTATAATGTGTCTAAGCCTATTAGATGAAAGAATGGTTTCAGGTCTTTCAACTTATCCTATAACTGTGCTTAAAATGTTTCCTTTTTACTTACAGCTGGCTGGCACAATTATAGATGTGTGGCATATATTATATTGCTTAAATGCTTAGAGCCCAAAAGGGAAGACTGACTTTGTGTTTATCCTTGTAGTTAGTGCCATCATGTTCAATATATTTTGGAATTGGAAAAAGAATGACCTGTACCTAATCCTAATAGTCTTTACATTTTAACTTCATCACAATGCAAGAAGAAAAAGTGGAAAGCTCTTTACTGAATTAAAGATAAATTATTACATTTTGCTTTTAACAGATGACAGAAAAGTGCACTTGAGTTTTGAATATTGACAAATAAAGGGGGAACATTCATGCTGTAAACGACATTTTGTAAAGTTACCTTCCTTTTTCTGAAATACATGAGGGCCCCTTATATGTCATAAAATAAGAACTATGTTAGATCAAGGCAACATCTATTGCCCTCTTCCTCCTTCTCAACAGTTCCTCAAATTTTGTTCAGCTGTCCACCCAATCCACATGTAAACCTTAATCAGTCAATGCCAACAAGTGTTCGGCCTTTCCCTGGTCTACTGGTTCACATATAGCTTAAATCAGCCTTATACAAGCTAAGGGAAGAACATATAGTTGGGAGAGGAGCTTTTCCTTCTCCCACCGTGTGTGAATAGGGGAACAGGATGCGTGTTTGCTGCTGGCAGCCACCTTACCACCATGAAGGGAGATAGCCAAATGGAAAGAGAAAAAATTAGGTGCTTCAAGAGGTGGCTGAACTTAACTTCAGAGCCTACCCGAGTCTGAATTTGTTAGGTGAGATAATACATTTTCTCACTGGGTCAGCAAGGGCTGAGTTTTCTGTTACTTAGCAGAAATTTTGTATCCTGATACAAAATATCAAAAATTTCCAAGAAATTTTGCCTCAGTGTTTTGGTGCCCTGCTCTGTTGTATGTAGTTGGTGTGTGCCTGGTCTGTCTGTGGAGTGATCCAGTGCTATCAGCTGCTGCACGGATGGCAGACTGAAGAAGGGCAAGAGTGTGTGGGTAAGGAGGCAGGGTAACAAGAAGTGCTCTTGGCTTTGGGATGTAGCAATAAACATATGGACAAGTTGAAAAATTAAGGAGATATTCAGGAAGTAAAATTGATAAGATTCAGGGATGGGTTAAATATTAGGGAAACAGAGAGACAAGGTGCCAAGCATGACCTAGGAGTTTCTATTCTGTGTAATTAATTGGCACCGTCCACTCTCTAAGCTCTGGAAAGCACAGGAAGAGGATAAAAGTTGACATAAAGAACAAGAATTTAATATTGGACACACTGAGTTTGAGATGCCTTTGAGATATCCATAGCATTTTGAGACATAATTTATCCTTTTAAAGTATACAATTCTGTGGTTTTTAATACATTCACAGTTATATAGTAATCATTACTAATTTTTTTAAAAAAACATTTTTTATCGCTCCAAAAAGAAAACCTCATGCCCATTAGCAGTCTTCCTCATTCCTCCTAATTCCTGGCAACCACTAATCTACTTTCAGTCTCCATAGATTTGCCTATTCTGAGTGTTTTATAAAAATAGAATCATACAATATTTGCCTTTTGTGACTCTTCAAATTTTCCCGTTTTAGAAAGGCACAAGTCTTATTGGAGTAAGACTTATTCTAATGACCTCACTTTAACTTTATGACCTCATTTTAATTTCATTACCTCTGTAAAGACCCCATCTACACCTAGCACAATGTTTTCAAGCTTTATACATGTTGTAGCATTTATCAGTACTTATTTATTTTAATGGCCTGATTATTTTCCATTATATGGAATTTTGTTTATCCATTCATTGGTTGGTGGACATTTGAGGTTTTTTCACTTTTTTGCTATTATGAATAATGCTGGTATGAACATTCATGTACAAGGTTTTTTGTGCGAACAAGTTTTTATTTCTCTTGCTTAATCCATTACCTAATCCAAGGTCTCAAAGATTTACATTTCCTTCTAAGGAATTTTTAGTTTTAGCTCTTCCATTTAGGTTTATTATCCATTTTGAATTAATTTTTGTATATGATATGAAGGAGGAGTCCAACTTCATTTTTTTGCATGTGGACATCTAGTTGTCCCAGTACCTTTGTTGAAAATATTATCATTTCCCTCACTGAGTGGTCTTGGCACTATTGTCAAAAGTCAATTGATCTTAGATATATGAGTTTATTTCTGGACTCTCAATTCTATTCCATTAATCTAATCTATACATTTATCCATATGCCAGTACCACACTGTCTTGGATTATTGTAGCTTTGTAGTAAAATTTGAAATTGAGAAATGTGGCTCCACTATATTTGTTCCAAACTAGATTTTGAGGTAGGCAATGAAATATATGTGTCTGGAACTCAGAGAAAAATATCCCTATCTGTGAGCTTGGTTTCTGAAACTTATCTATTAGCACTAACATCATCTCTGATAAGTGTATCATAGTGCCTTAGTATTCTGGCTCTTTGATCAATTATAAATTCAACTTCTCTCCCTACCCTGCTTTATTAAAATATGTCTACAGCTTGAAATTTCCTACACTGGTTATAGTCAAAGGAGCAGGAAATCTTACTGGAAGAATCCTTGTTCAAATCACCTTGGAGTTATAAAATAAAAGCATATGTTTATAGGGATAGGAAGTGGATTACTGGTTGACAGAGGATGAAGGGGAGGGGCAATTAGGAAGTACAGAGTTTTATATTCTGGAATTAAATAGGGATGATGGTTGCCCAGTGTGAATTTACTAAAAATCACTGGATTGTACATTCTAATGTTTAAAATAATGAATTTTATTACATGCAGTTTATCTCAATACAAAAAACATTTCTATGTCAGAATTGTCAAAGAATGATGAGACTATCGTTCAATATCTGAAATAAAAGAATAGAATTGAATTTATTACTTGCTTTAATAAAGGAGAACTCTGCTAGTCCGGCATGGTCTCTGAGAACAGAACAGACTGGTGAGATCATGTAGAGTTTTTGAGAAATGTGGAATTTCAGAGTTGTAAGTGGGTTGATATCATCTGGAGAACTGTGGTTGCTCAGGTGAGATGTACTGATTGGCTGGCACAGGAGATATTTTTGTTGGAGTGGGTTTATCCTTATTGGCTGATTTTCATAAGCAAGAGCTAACACTGACTGGTATTTTTGTGAAAGCGAGGTCACTTCACCCAGCTGTCACCAATAGATTGAACAGATTTAAAAATAGTTCTGGTGTCTCCTTGTTACCATGGCTACCGAACAGTCTTTTTCTAAGTTTGTCGGATCCTTTTTATTCTCATACCAACCTCTTCCACTTCTATAGCCTCTTCTAATCTCCCCCTCAGGATTCCATCAATGAGAGAGGAAGGGCAGGAATCTCCTTTCACTAATGGCTCTGTGCTTCTTTGTTCATGTATATATTCAACAAATTGTGTTATGGGACACATAGGAGAATAATGCAGTCCCTATCTCAGAGAGGGAGCTCAACTACACAGTTGTTTCCAATTCAGTTTGGAGGAATAAATACCTAGGGAACCCTAAAGAGTCCACTCACTTTTTCTGGGAGAGGGAGGGAGGTTCACAGAGGAGGAAAGCCTTGAATGGACCTTGACCCTGACCCAATCCTGGCCCTTACTCTATGAGCATAAGTATGTAGGACAAGTCAGGAGACAAGCCCTTTCAAGAGAAGCAAGTTAACAATATATTATGACTAATTTTCTACATCAATTAATCTAGATAATAATATTTATTTATGACCTACCTTGTCCTAGGCATTTTGCTAAGTGCTTTGAATGGATTATCTTACTAAAACCTCACAAAAGCCTTAGGATTAGCTACACTATTGACCTCATTTGCCAAAGAAGACATTTAACCTCAAAGGACTGAATAACTTGCCCAAGGTTATATGGTGAGTAGTAGAGACTGGATTCAAATACAGTCTGACTCTGAGAGCTACTTAGGCCCTTTGAAAAATTACAAGTAGCCTCTAGAAGAGGGTATTCAGTTTAAATGTTTGGGACACAGATCATGATTTGCATTCATAATGTATTTTAATAATGAACAAAATTTTAAATATTATAAAAAGTATTTTTATAATATAAATATTCCATAATTTAACAGATAATAACTTCATTGAATAATACTAGTTGAACCATCTGGTAAAGGAATTAAATTTACAGAGATACAATGATCTTATCTTTTAGAAAGAAGCTCATAACCTAAATGGAAGTATAATGAGAATAACAGGTACATATCTACATTTATTAAGGCTCAAATCAAAACACTAATTACCTAAAGTACTTATCCCATGGTCCATGGATTAAATACAAATAGTGTGTGTGTGCGTGGGGAGGGGGTTCTTTTGTTGTTGTTGTTGATTTGTTTTTTACCAATTTTGTTTGCATAAAATGCCACCGTTTAAAAAGAAAACATTAGTAAATAATTTAACAAGAATGGTTGGTTTCTTCCTTTTGGTAAACCATCGATTCTTTAGATTTTAAGACAAACTAAAGCCTTCACAATTAACCACTCTTTAGAAAATCATCCTGAAAATGTATTTTATTAATCAGAATGCTACCTTTGCAAAAGAAATTTTAAGTGAGTTAAGATGAAGAATGTGTATGCATTAACATTAATAAAGTAGAAATGACGGTCGCAAGTAGGAAAATGAGGAACAGCAAATGTGCTCACCTGAGAATGAGCTAACCACGTGACTGAGCATCAGTTTGGCTTCGAGAGCAGGCATAGAAGGCAATTAGTGGAAAACCTGGAACATGGTAAGAACTAATAAATAGTGGCCAATATTATCATAATTTATAAACCCCATTACATTTCTCTTCTCAGATACCCATATTATTTCACCACATGAAATTGAAGCTACATCTATGTTTAAGGCTTTCAAATAATTTTGAAACTAGACTCCATTGGATCAGAATCTTCCAGTACAGACCAGCACCGAGCTCCACTGGGCTGTGTGTGAACTCTCTTTTTTTTTTTTTTTACTTAGGATCATTTGATTCTTGTGTTTCCGGAAATAAAAAAAAAAAAAGTGATTAAACTAGCAATGTGCTTTAGCCATATGTTTAGCTCTTTCATCTCTGACTGGAAAATATGGAGGCAATAAGGTCCCCAATATTTTTGTCTGAAAAACATCCCTATGACTCTTGGTAGCCAAAAAGGATAAGTTAACATTGTTCTCATCATATAATGGAAGATTTTGATTAGAAAACTCAAAAAATATTTCTAGTGCGAGTCAGAGAGACTGGAGAATCTAACTAAACATGATTTTCCTCTTATCCCTCAGCTGGATCTGAGATGGATGCCCTCAAGAACCAACTCATGTTGCCTAAGGCCTGATGCAGCCCCTGAGAGTCTCCCAGAAATGCCACAGATGTGGGAGTCTGTAGTGAGGGTCCCACTTTATATAGCTGACACGGTTGGTACCAATGGCACAAATGCAGACCTTAGAAATTCGAGCAGGATTCCATCTGGACACAAAGGCCAAGGTTCTCTATATATGTCCTCCGTTAGCTCTTCCTTTTTGCCTTTGGTCAAACCCTTAGGCAACTTCATTTATAGATTCACCAAGATGATACCAGAAGGCAGTTTATAAAAACATTACCTCCCCTTGACTATCCTAGCACAGTACATGATAGTCACTTCATAAGTGAATGAATGAGAACCAAAAGGCATCCAGGACAAAAATGACCCTAATGGTTCAAGTTCAGTTCAGAAATTATCTTTTAAGAGAGGAATGGGTTGCCAAAATAAAATTCTCAAAATGACACCCCCACAGATTTCTCTATATGCAGCCTCCTCCTCTGATCATACCTGTTGGGTGTCAATCTTTACAATTATCTAATTTCTTCATCTTATCAGAAACTATTATCAACTATTATTATTTAGCAATTCTGTCCTAATGATATTAAGAAGATACAGGCTGAGGAGAGGAACAGTGGGTGGAATATATTCTATATTCTCAATAGATAAGAAAAGAAAAGAAGGAATGTGAACATGATCAATTTACACCATTAATTAAGTAGAAAATACTAACTTTAGAAAAAGAAAATTTATGGGTTAAATGCCTCTTTCTTCTTCTTGAAAAATATACATTTGGTCCCAATCTACCAAAATGAATGTAATTTTCATGGATTTATCTCAGGCTAATAACTACCCTATTTTGCATTATTCATGTCTAAGAACTTCTAAAATTTATCTCCTTTCCATGGAAATTTTTACATAAGCATTATTACTAATGTCCGTATCATTACACTGTGATTATGAACAGTAGAAAAAGTGAGAAAACAACATGATTCGTAGAACCTGTATGTCTTTGTTAAGTTCTCCAACCCCATCCCATCCCATTCCCGTGTTAAAAATCTTCAGAGATGATTATGAAACTTCATACATGTATTAAAAAGTCTTATGTGTTTGCACATAGGATAGAATTTTAAGACATGGTTTTGCTTGCTATGTGAACATAGGTATAAAAACTCTTTATGGCACCGTAACATATTGTTGTTTATTCTTTGGTTAAGTAAAATCTCCAGCTGACACATGGTAGTTGTTAGAGGTGCTTAACCATGAAGATAGCAGCTGGCTTGCCAGGATTACAGCATGCCTTCTGATAGGGAGGGAAGTGCTTTTTTCCCCTAACTGCTGAGTGTCGTGACCTTCATCAATCAGCCCAACACCCAATCTCTCAACCAACAAGCACCAGATCCTTAAGAAGTTTTTTTCTTCTTTTTCTCCTGGAATGCTCCTACACAAGATCAAAGCCACTCACAGAAATATCTCTGCATGGTATCAATGCTGATATTTTTTTATCAGTGCAAAACAAGAAAGAACAGCATTGGTGCAATGGTCCAGAAGCTCTTATCCCAGAGATGAGTGAAGGGAGGTTATAAGACTCTTTTTGCTTTTCCTCTGATCCCAGTGGCCTGAACCTCAAAAGGTCAAGATGGCAGCTTTCCTTAGAGCCATGAATTATGGACCAAGAGCAGAGTTGGACCTGGATTGGGAGACGTTAGTACACAGGGGCATAACAGTCCAACTGCGAGCGCCCCACAGGCAATGTGTCCTGGCATTGCTCAGGCCAACACACCCCTGACCAGCTCCTCTTGCTCACACTGGACCTGGTTCCCCTACAGCCTTTACTGGCTTTATTTGCTCCTTGACCAGCTTGATCCATCATACGGCACATTCCCAGCCTCTGCTCTCTCCCTGTCCTCTTTACACCTCAATTTCTACTGCCACCCTTCCGCAGCTGCTCCATAAATGCTGATGTTCCTTGGGTTTCTGTCCTGGGCCCTCCTCGGGTGATTTCACCCATCCCCCTGGTTTCAGCTGCCTCCAGCATGCTAATTATTTGCAGCCCTGATATCCAAATTCCGGCTGCCTTCTAGAGAGTTCCACCTTGATGTCCCGTTAGCACTGTGAGTCCAGAAAATACCTCATGCGTCAGGGTCAGGAGCGAGAGTCCCACTTTATACAGCAGTCAGGGGTTGACATCAATGGCACGATTGCAGCAGACCTTAGAAAAACTGGCAGATTCCAACTGAGCATAAAGAACAAGTCTCTTCATATGCCCTCCTGCGGTTCTTTTTGTCTTCTGCCAAAACTTTAGGTAATTCCATTCGTAGGTGCACCTGAGTCGACACCAGAAGACAGTTTGTAAAAGTGTTAACCTCCCCTCAGGTCTCCTAGCACAGTGCACGGTAGATGCACAAACTAGCAAACTTTCTATCATGCTTTACTCTTTCCTATACCATTAGTACCGAGCTCAGCTCAATTCTATATCCCAAATGTCTCTTGACACTGTTGCTGTCTCTTCATCCCACTGCCTAAAGCAGGATTCATCATCTTTCTCCTCTAACAGCTTCCAGATTGATTTTTATTACTTCTATCTCTCTAGTCCATCTAGTTATCTTCCTGAAGCGCAAAATGCATCGTGCCTACACACATTCGGTGGCTTCTATTTGCTATAAGCCGAACTCCGGTCAGGGCCTTTGCAGTCAGCCCTCAGGGGACTTGACCATTTGCCTCCTCCAGCACTCCCCAAGCACCCAGGCCTCCAGCCATACCTAACTCCTCCCCTGCCCAGCACACCATTCCCTCCCAAACCACTGGTCATTCTGTCTCCTCAGCTTGGAATGCTCTGGTCTTTGCCCGTCAAACATCCACTTACCATTTAAAAATCCAGTTTAGACACAAGCACCCCCGACTCCCTTGAGCAGAGAGTTTTCTCATGGGTTATCGACCCACCCCTGGGAGGACGGAGCTGGGCTGTTCTCTGCCTTATCGGAGTACCAACCTCATCGGAGCACTCCCTAGTGCGATGCTTTGACCAGGCAGGTGCTCAAAAACGCCTCTTGGTTTCGATTTCACCAGAATAAGAAAGCTTAGAAGTCACAGATCTGATTCCTAACAGTCTCATTGCCTTTCAATGACCTTATCTCCCCACAACAGACACTATTCAAATGAGAGTCTAATGTGATGGATATTTTTCGAAATGACTTCTAGAAGCAAAAAATAAGCTCTTTCAAGGGAACGCTCACAGTGGAAGTCTGTTTCTAAGGTAGGTAAGAGAAATCTCCCCTCCAGTAGTTACAGGGCCTTCACTGGGACAACATGGTGTGTGGCAGGGGAAGGTGATGAGAGGAGGGGGAAACTTTGTTTCCATTAAATGCAGAAAAGAAGTGGTGCTATAAAACCTCCCAGAGACAGAGCCCCGTCCCCCTAACAGCGTAAGTTAACCCCCTCATATGAGTCTCAGTGTACAATTCAATTAAACTGGTTGAGAAGTAACTGGACTTAATAAGTTGCAAAGAGCACTGGCTGGCTCTGTTTCTGCCAGCTCTCTGGTATGGTCTCCTCCCCTCTGCAGACTTCCTCCTTCTCAGTTGTTTGAGGAGAGCCTTTCAGAGGGCTGAATCATCTGGAAGGCTGGGGGTGCTGCTAGGGAGAAGGTTGGCAAGGGGAGGAGATGGAAGAAGGCTGTGAAGAGGAGATGGAAATGTCAGCTGAGTTTTGGGAAGCTGGATGGTGTGCAACCTTCTCTCTATCACGTTCTTCCTTGCTGGAATCCAGGCCCTGATTGCCTCTTTCCTGCTTTATTTTACGTGGTGACTAACCTCAGCATCCCACTGCCATCATCATCATGCCCAACATTACTCTGGCATCCAGACTGCTGCCAGACCAGTGTGTCTACTGGGCTAATATAACCATGTTCCCCTGCTTCCCAAGGCCCCATTCTGTTACGGGATTGACCCAAGTGGCTCAGCCAATGTCCATGGTCCTTATGGTCCTAACCCTGCCTGCTTCTTCGGCCTCGTCTCCTTACCTCCCCACCTCACATCCCAGTTTATGGGTCTTCGTGTGTCATCTGTACCTCAGTGGAATTCTTCATGCCCTTCTCTTTGCTGGAAATCTCCTTTTAAGATTTAGATCAGGAATCTTGTCTTCAAGGAAGATATATGCAATCACACACACACACACACACACACACACACACACACACACACTATACCATACTCCAACACTGGGCAAAATCCCTTCTTGGGTTCTCACAGCACCTTATCCAGACCTCTGCTACAGAACAGACCAGCTTTTACTGACAAGCCTATCCTCCTATCTCAGTGATAAATCCTTCAAGATGAGAGACCAGGCCCTCTGCTAATTTAAACGCCCCAGCTCCCCTTGCACATTCTCTAATTCACAGTGGGCCATCAATAAAGGTTTGCTAAACTGAACCCAGCAATAACTCCAAGGTAGGCCGGAGGGACTGGGAAATGGAATGGCTTCCACAGTGACCAAATCTAAAATTTATTCTCGTCTCCAAGTTCTTAGGCAAGGACAGATTACAGCCTTTCATGGCAATTGACACTCACAGCATCACCCCACCCTTCAAGTCTTAGCCTTGCCCCTAAAAACACACAAAAAATTGTACTCCTAAAACTTAGCCATTGGCTGTTAAATTCAAGGCCTTTCTCCAATTTGAGATATTCATCAAAATAAGCTGAGTCGATGCCACTTCTAGGCAGCCAAAAGGAAGCAACGAAAACTGGCTTAAAGTTTCGTTCAGCACTTATTTCATCCCCCATTTATCTCCTATATTATGACCCTTCAAAGGCAGAAGCTACGTCTGATTATTATTTATGTTCCCCGCAGCTCCTAGCAGAACACTTTCAGTATAACAGCAAAACATTGGAGAGGAAGATGGGGTAGAATGGATACATGCCCTTCAGGTTTTTCAGAGCAAAAAAATAACATCTAACTTGGAAATTTAATTAAACCTTTGAAAGCATGTGACACTGCTTTATGTAATTTGTATGCAATTTACTTAATGTGATTAAGTATTAACTTAAGCATTGAACTAATTTATTTATTTTTGTTTTAAGGGATTCTATGTTAATTAATTAATTTTTGTTTTGATTATTTTATCTGTTTTAACAATTTAATTGTTTTAATTATTTTTAATTAATTACTAATTAATTAAGTATTAAGTATGTACTTTACTTAGTGTAAGTTTTGAGAACCCACCTGTGTTTCTATTTGGTCCACAGCAGTCTACACAGCTACACAGTTCACCCACCTGTGTCACGCAGTCAGGAACACAGGCTTTGGGACCAGAAAGCTCCGGTCAGAAGCCCAGTTCTGTCACACACCAGCTGTTCATCCTGGGTTAGCCTCTTGACTCCCAGTGTCCTCACCTGTAAAGAGGAAAATATCACAGACCTCAGCGGGAGGGTGTCCAGCACTCGTTCACCGCTGGGCACACAGGATGTGGTCTGGAAACAGTTGTTATTTTATTAGCGTTGTTGTTCTTGTCACGTGGGTCCTCAGTAGATTTGAAAGGAGAGCAGAGATTCTAAATTAGAGCAAAAAGCTACTAAAATATTGGTGGGTTTGGCAATTTGAAGAGGTATAATGGGAGAGATCACATCTAAGTATTTGTGTAGACAAAAACAAATTAGTAAAGCAACTTGTTAAAACCCAAGGCACACAGGCAGGACATTTCCTTGGCAAAACAGGACAGGTGGGGAGGGCGGTGTCTAGGCCTCCCCCAAATCTGCCCACAAATGCTCCATCCCTCGCCCCAGTTTGACTTGGTTCCTTCTCAGCTTTTGGTTTCAGCAGCTGGCCTCTTGGTCAATCAGGAGTGGCCTATGATATCACCCCAAGCCTTCACTCCCAAGGACTCTAAAATCCAATGGGAAGTTCCAGGCTGATCTCATTGTTCCCCATCCCATCTCCATGCTCCAGCCCACCCTGGTGGCTGCTCTGCAGGTCCAAAGCATGCTCACTCATTTCTTCTATCTGATCAATTTCTTTCATCAGAACACTTGATTTGGGTCTTGAAGGATGACTAGAAGTTTCCCAATCATAATGGAAAGATTGCTTTCTCTGCAAGTTCTAGTCATTTGCCCCATTACATGAATGCCAACCCAACTGTCCAGACATCTTACTGCTGGACCAAGAGCTCAGGTGACATACTGGTTCTGGTAGAACATCTTTGTGGGACCAGTGCCCTGTGGGATTTGCGTGTGACCTAAAATCTTAGTTTCATTGTAACATCTTCCAAAACAATTGAATTCCCTTCTCTGCACCCAATTAAAAAACAATAATGACAGCCTTATTCGATCTAAAATAAGCCCTGACTAGAAACAGCCTGTTCAAAAATCAATAAACTTTTCTTAATCCCTGTAGTGAAAAAAGAGAGAGGCTCCTCTCTGTCTTCCCTAAAAAGTCAGTATTTATACAAAGCATTATGTTGCTGGATTCAGAGACGCAGAGGTGCCTGAGCTTTCCCTCGGTCGCCTGCGCTCTCTGAGTCCTGCATGACTTATTTGGCTATAACTAATCTCAGCTCCAGGCTTGCTTACATTTTTAGGTTACCCTTTCGCCTGGAATGTATCTCAATGTTCTCATTAGCACTGTCTTCCCAGCCCGGGCCCTTGCTTTCCTTTTGTTGCTGTTACTTTCTGTCCTGCCATTAGTAATCTTGACTGCTCCCAGCACGCAGCCAGGCCCGGGTGTGTTCCCCATCATGCTGACACTCTCTGTTCCTGTGCCAGACCAAGGCTCAGACTCCGCACCCCCTCCCCTGTCCCCACAGCCCTGGCCACTGTGGCCCTTCCTGGGATATTTATAGTAGGATTTTTGAAATTTTCTTTTTCTAAATATATTTAATGCTTTTTATAGAAGACTATAAAGAAAAATATTGAGAAAACTCTCATAATCCACCCTCAGAGTTAAATACTGTTACTTTTCTAGCATAATCCTTATTAATATATAATTATTACAATTAATGTACAATATATAAATAAAATATATTTCATTATACATTTTATTTAAAAAGTAATATATCTCTTGATATGATATTATGAGAATGGCACTTAACTTCTGTGGTCTTTTTCCCAAAACCTCATAACCCTAGTCTAATCACAAGAAAAATATCAGACAAACCCAAATTAAGGGACATTCTACAAAACACCTGACCGGAACTCCTCGAAACTGGCAAAGGCATTAAAAACAAGGAAAATCTGAGAAAATGTCACAGTCTAAAGGCCCTTAAGGAGACATGATCACTGTTTATAATGTATCCTGGATGAGATCCTAGAGGAGAAAAAAGAAAGTAGATTAAATACTTCAAAAATGTCATTAAAGAATGAACATTAGCTAATAAGATATCTACTGGTTCATTAGTTGTGACAAATATAAGATGTTAACAATAGGGGAAACTGAATAGTGGATATGTGGAAATGCTCTGTTTTATCTTCGTAACTTTTGTGTAAATCAAACTATTTTCAAATGTGAAGTTTATGTTTTAAAAAGGGCTACATGATCAATTGGGGGAAAATTCAGACAATACGGAAGTATGTAAAATAAAAAGCAATAGTCCTCTGCTTCCATCTCCCCACCTCACAGTTGGCACCAGCCTTATTTTCTGGGAATGTTTCCTCTTTATTGCATAGTTGAGCTCATGCTGCAAATGCAATTTCAAATCCTGGCTTTTTTGTTTAGGCCTTCCAGCGAAAG
The DNA here is from genome assembly GCF_014176215.1 of Rousettus aegyptiacus. Taxonomy (NCBI): domain Eukaryota; kingdom Metazoa; phylum Chordata; class Mammalia; order Chiroptera; family Pteropodidae; genus Rousettus; species Rousettus aegyptiacus. Next base: position 36,886,745 of record NW_023416286.1, read on the forward strand.
CATTTTCCCATGTCCTTAAGAACTTCTTAAGGACAATTTTATAAGTTGTGTAATATTCATTGCACTGTTTTCTTGCCTAAATTAGCTGTGATCCAACCCTGATGTTTCCATGAGATTTGCTTTCATTACCCGTGTCTTAGAATGTTTCCTCCTGAAGAGAACTGGTCCTCTGCTTTCTCAAGCAACAAGGAAGACAGCAAAGTCTTCATCCGGGCTCTCCTGGGAGTGGCAGAAAACTTGTTTAGTACTACGTGTTTCAGCAGAGTTCTGTGTTACAGACTTTCTTTCCTTAATTTCTTCCTTTGCCTTTATTTCTCATTATGTAGGGGTTTTATAATCCATTGCAATAACCCAGGTGCTGTCATAGCTGACGGCTAAAATGTGGAATGTTCGAACTTTGATATACTGGACTGAATAGGGTCTCCCTGGCTCGCCACCAAATTCATATCCACTTGGAACCTCAGAACAAGACCTTATTTCAAAATAAGATCCTTGCAGATGTAGTTCTGTAAGATGAGGCCATACTAGATTACTATGGGCCGTAAATCCAGGGACTGGTGTCCTTCTAAAAAGGTCATGTGGAGACACAGGGACATATAGAGAGGAGATGGCCATGTGAAGATGGAGACAGAAATTGAGGCCAAGTATCTATAAGCAGAGGGACACCAAGGGTCGCTGGCAGCCACCAGAAGTTGGGGGAGGACATGGACCAGATTATTTTTCAGAGCACCTAAGAGGAAACCACTCCTGCCGACACCTGGATTTTGGACTTCTGGTCTCTAGAACAGTGAGAAAACAAATTTCTGTTGTTTTAAGCCACCCAGCTTGTGGTACATTAGTACCTCCTTATCCACTTATTCACTTCCGCAGTTTGTTACCCTTGGCCAAACTCTGTTCAAAAATACTAAGTGGAAATAACAAATTGCTACACTTTGACTTGCTTGCAGTTCCAAGCAGTGTGATGAAATTTCACACGGTCTCGGCCTCGTCGTCTGGTGCTGCCGGGGTGTGACTCAGCCCTTTGTCCAGCGTCTTCACGATGTGAACGCTCCCCGCACCCGGTAGTCACACGTAGCAGCACTCTCGGTTATCAGATCTATCAGATCGGCTGTCTCAGGATCCCAGAGCGTGTGTTCAAGTCGCCCTTATTCTACTTAATAATGGCCCAAAGCGCAAAAGTAGTGATGCTGGCAACTTGGACATGCCAAAGAGAAGCCATAAAGCGCTGTCTTGAAGTGAAAAGGTGAAAGGTCTCAACTTAATAAGGCATTTTATCATCTCACATCATCACAAGGAGGGTGAATACACTACAATAAGATATTTTGAGAGAGACCACATTCATATAACTTTTATTACAGCGTATTGTTATAGTCATTCTATTTTATTATTAGTTATTATTGTTAATCTCTTACTGTGCCTAACATAAACTTTATCATAGATATGTATGTATAGAAAAAACATAGTATATATAGAGTTCAGTATTATCGGTGGTTTCAGGCATCCACTGAGAGTCTTGGAACACATCCCCCAAGGGTAAGGGGGGACTACGGTATTTCGTTACAGCAGCCCTTGCAAACTGCATACAGTGGTCTGTAGACTGGCACTTGTGTGGGGAAAGGGGCAACGTTTTTCACTGTGAGGGATCCACAGAGATCACAGGTGCCAGGCATCGAGCAAAGGTTCAGAGTGCAGGTGTTTGTCATTTCTCTTCTCTTCAATCCTCCCCACCTAGTGGCCATTTTTTTTAAGGTCAGACGGAAAGAAAACCACCAAGATCACTTTTCCCCTTTTATCTGTGTCCATAGTATTTCTAGAAGATTTAAGTTGTTGATTGCCAGAATATGCATCGCCAGAAAAGTATTCAGATTGAAAATTTGTTAATTTCAAAGCTTTGGCTATGACAAAATAAATTACTTCAGCCCTTCATTCCTTTTAAATTATTAACAGTGAATTTGCTTTAAGAACACATGCATGCACATAGACAAAAACCTTAACAGTGATTGCTATATGTGTGTTCCAATTTCTCTAAAATGAGCTTATATTACTTTTATAAAGAAAGCATTTTTATAAAATTTCCTTTAAAAGAAGGGTGTTGAGTCCTTTACATTTTCCTTTAAAAGACAAATTTTGGATGGAAAGATTCTCCTCAGAAAAGAAGATTGAGATTGTTGGGGAAAATGCAAGTGGGACTTTGGCAATAACTCTTTAATGTGTGGAATCTGGGGACCTCTCAAGTCCAAGGAGTAATTGTCTTTACGGTGCTATAAGGTACCATGAGGTCCTGAGGGATCGCTTCCTTTTGTGGGGGGTGGGGTGGAAGTTGGATGGGCATGGTGCTTGAGATCAAAGTCTTGAAGGACTTTAATGACTTTTAGTACAACTATTGGATCATAAAGGCAAAACAACAACAACAACAACAACAACAACAAACCCCCACGTCTCAGCCTCTCCCTGAGCTACTGCAAATGAAACCTACTGAGACAGGAGGGTGACGTTTGTAGGCAGAAGAGAAAGCTGCTACGGTTCACCACAGGACGGGAGGCCACACCTGCCAAGATACACCTTCGTGTTCTCTGAAGGTCCCAGCATCACTTTCTGTATGTTATCCATCACTGTGTAATCTCAAAACCTAGTGGCTTAACACAATGATAAACATTTATTACCTCATAGTTTTTGTGGGTAAGGAATTCAGGAGTGAATTAGCAGGATAATTCTTGTTGGGGATGTCTCATGAGGTTGCCGTCAAGATGTCAGCCAAGGCTGCAGTCATGTGAAAGATTTACTGGGACTGGAGGATCACTTCCCAAAATCGGGCTGCTGGCAGGAGGCCTAAGTTCCTTGCCAAGTGAACTCCTCCATAAGGTTGGCTTCTTCCACAGCAAGTGATTCAAGAGAGAGCAGGGCAGATGCTGCAGTGTCTTTTATGGCCCAGTCTCAGAAGTCACACACTTTGTCATTTCCACAATATCCTACTGGCTACATAGGTGGGCCCTACTCAGTGTGCGAGGGGGCTACGAAACCAGGAAGTGAGGATCACTGGGCACCATCTGGAGCCTGGCTGCCCCACTCTGCATAGCTAAGCCGGGAGTGTAGCTGCATCATTGGATCCATGGCTAACTGAGTGCTTAGAAAATTAACTCTGATATCCTTTCTTGATGCATTCAAAATATGCCCAGCCATATTGAGAACCTGGGAAAGATCATGAGGATTATCTCAAAGAGTCAGAAAGCCAAGACTAACATCACTCTACCCTTACTCAACAATTTCCTCCAACTCTTTTCTAACCAGTTTTTTTCTTTTGATTTGAATTTTACATACATTAAATGTACAAATCCTAGATGTACATATGTTCAGTTTTGAATAATGCCTCATACCTTCATAAACCAATCTCCTATAGAAGTCCTCTCATGATCCTTCCCAGTTAGCCCACCCACCCACTCACCACACACACACACACACACAAACACACACACGCACACAAACGCACACACGCACGTGTTCAGGCAACCACTGTTCTGATATCCTTCCACTGTAGAGTTTTCTGTGTTCTAGAATTTCAAATAAATGAAATCATAAAGTATGTATTTTTTGTGTTTTTGGTTGTCATGCACCAGTAATTTGTTTCCCCTAACATTATTTTTTAAAATTTCAAGCTATAAAAGAATCGAAAGGTAGTACAATGAACCCTCATGTACCCTTGACCTAGATTTACCAATTGTTAAAATTTTGCCGCATTTGTTTGCTTTCAGTTTCTTTTTCTTTACTGAACCCCTTGAAAGTTGTAGATATCAAGATACTTTATCCTTAAATACTTCGGCATGTGCTCCTAAGAACAAAGACATTCTCCTTATAATCACAATACTGTTATCATGTCCAAGACATTTGATATTGATACAATATTATCCAATATAGTTCATACTCAATTTCTCCAAGAGTTCTTTAGAGAAAGGCAGGCATAAATTGTAAGAGGTACGTTCTGTGAGTGCAAGGTCAGCCGTTCTGACCCTGACTCCTTCATCTTCTCTCTCTCCCCCCCATTGTCTCCCCACCGCCACTCTATGGCCATCCAGCATGCACTCTGCCCTGGCTTGTGTAGCCACCCAGTTTTCTTAAACCTGCTTAACCCCTCCTGGCAGTTTATTTCAGCTCCATTTATAGGAATTTTCCTTCTCTTTCTTTGGTGGCCAACCCTTCCACAATGGACCCCATGTACTCACATGCCCCCTTCCCTAGGGATCATTTGAATGAAACTCTGATAGATTGGAAAGAGTTTTTGTCCATTCCTCAAGGTACCATAGATACTGGGAAATAATCCCCCCTCCTAATTTTTTTTGTGTGTGTATGTTTAGGTCTAACCGCTTACATAAACCTCCCTCCTCTCAGTCTTTCCCCCCAACAACAAGGTACAGGAAAGTTTTCCTAGGCTAAGCATAAACATATCTTTCTAACACACACACATACACACATATACTACACCAGCAGTCTCACGCTCAGGTCTGATTCTCTCCCACCACCAGCCTGATCTTCTGAGTCTCCATTAGGGTGAGGCAGGAGTGATGGAGGCCCACCCTGGTAGATGTCATATGTAGATGCAGATTCATAGCCCTCTCAGCTCTGCAGCCTCCTTGCTCTGAGGCCTGGGTAAGCTAAAGGGGCCTCCTGCTAAACCCCAGATGCCCAGCTATCCCTCCCAACCTCAGCGATAACTTGGTTTCGGGGCAGAAATATACACTTTGCTCCAGTAATTGATCATTCTCATTATTAGTCATTCTAAATATTTATACTCAATTCTGCCACAGTTCTGTGCATCAGGGCATTGCCAACATGCAATGATGAGCATCTCACTGCAGCTGGGGGTGGGGACAGGAAAGACGGGCCCAGGAAAGACAGAGCCAGTGATGGACTGAAGGCCTGGCTGATGTGGTGGACCAACTTCAGACCCCAGCGAGCCCTGGCCACTTGCCTGCCCAAGATCAGCCTGGGACTGTGAAATAAATAGAGCTGCACATTTACTTTGAAAACTTCATTCTAGACCTAGTTACTGCCCATGTCTGAAAGCCTGGCCTCATGAGCAGGTGGCAGCAGTTCCTTCTGCTTCCTTGCCTAGTGAAAGCAAGGAATCAGAAAAGTACCTTTTCAATGCAAAGAAGTACGTGGCTATTGAAGCAGACCTCGATGCTCTGGCAGAAAATTCCAGACTTCACCTGGTGCACCTGCTAGTTGTAACTTAATTTGCTGTAGGAGTCACTCCTCCAAAAAGAGCTGCACCAACCATGTAGGGAAGGCAGCCCTCTTGCTTCCAGCAGTGCTGAGTACTTTTCTCTAAGACACTAGTGTAGCTAGGCTTCCTGATGGCGTTCGGCCTGGGGGAGGAATGCTGGTGCCCTGTCAGACCGAGCTGGGTTGGGGGCTGGGGGTGGCTAGCTCCCAGGAAATTACAAAAGGCATTTTAAAAGCCATCTCAAAAAAATAGTCCTTTTGCAATTTCTAGAGGCCAGGAGAAGAATTATAAGGAAAGGGTGACGGAATTGATAGGAATAGCAACAAGTCCACCTTGCACTGTTTACTCTCCAAGGCTTAATCAAGCCCCCACTTCTTTTCCATATACAGACCTTTTCTTAAGGGACTTGCTCCCTTTTAGATCTCCACTTTCTATGATCCCCTGCGTGATTCATTCTAGTGTTTAGTCATATGTTGTATTAGAGATCTAAGGTGGCTTACAAAAACACAAAATAAAAATAAAAGCACGGTCTTATATAGCTGCTAAGAGAGGGCCAGAAATTTTCTCTAAATCTCATGGAAGCCAAAGCTAAAGGCAAACCATCCTTGCACAGGGGACGCACAGGATCCTTAGGTGTGATCAAACTGGTTTTTAGGAACAGAACATCTCTCAAAACTGAGAAAAATCTCCCCAGTGGGCCCAGCCAAAGAGCTCACTGCACCATCTCATCTGAAGAGACTGGTAATTTTTCATAATTTGGGCGTTTGGTTTGGTTTAGTTTGGTTGTTTTGTTTTGTTTTTAATCAAAATCAGAAGTTAGCTCAAATAACTTAACATTGCCATGGTGACTAATTACTTTGGTAGAAATGAAAAAAGCATAAGTTAGTGTGAACGAACAAGAAAAATCATGGAAAGAAGTAAAGAGTAGGAGAGGCATCTTACAACTTATCAAGATCATAAGACAGAAGGCATCTGTTAAAAACACCAAAATCTGAACTCCTGGGCCAGGAACCATGTCTAAAGTTTGCTACAACCCCACTACAGCACCCAGCACAGTGACTGGCCCAAAGTAGTTTCAGATTGTTATTTATCACATTGGGTTAGCCCGCCTATTTGTAACTTAGACTCTGTATTTAACAACTGCTCTCTTATCTCTACTTGACTGGGGAATTACAAATAGCCAGGGTTAGGCTGCAATGTTTCAATTTGCCAGCAGGCGCCCTCAGCTAACACGATTCAGAGAAGCCTGAAAATGCAGTTCTTTTTCCCTACTTTAAAACTTTCCATGGAGCCTAAATGTGGACAAAGTTCAAATTCCTAACTAGGACATTCCAGGCCCTTCAGATTTAATCTAACTCCCTTGTTGTAGCCTTAGTTCTTAACTAATTCAGGTACTTATTTAATCAGCAGAATTGAACATTTATTGAACATTTTTTATAAGGTGCTATGCTGGGTGCAGGAGATAAAAGATAGCAGAGACTTCATCTCTGCTCATCTCTGGAGAAGCTCACTGCCTACGCTGCCTAGGAAAGGGCTAAGTTACTATGTTAAAGAGCTATCTACACACACACACACACACACACACACACACACACACTAGCTTAAAGAGGATTCCATGTATTTATTCATCATGCGAGAAATCAGAGATGAATTGTCCGGACTGACTGGGCTGGTCAGCTTCATTAGGCCAGTTGTGCATCTGGCTTCTTCTCATCTTGTTGCACGTCATCGTCCATAGGTTGCATAGTCAAAGCTAGGTCATGACCATAGTTGTGCTTCAGCTTGGGAAAGGAGAAGGTGAAAAATGGAAGGCAAGCAAGTTCCTTTTCAGCAAGTAACACAGAAGGTGCACCTACCCTGGGTGCACATTCTGTGGGGTGGACCTAGTCATGTGGCCACATTTAGCTGCAAGGAAGGTGGGGAATGTAGTTTTTACTTAGGCAGTGGTGTACAATTAGCAGTCTGTTCAGAACATCTCTTTTTCACACAACCTACCTTTTAATTAATTCATGAAACAACTTTGTATCTTCTAACTTTGCTATCAATTGTAATTGCACTGTCAGGATTTAGAAATGCCAGCTCATAGAAATTCGTGGTAAGTAGAATGTCCTGTAGTAGTTTACTGTGCACATTTCATATTCCTGAGATATATATATTACTGCCCATCAGAGATGGCAAGTATTATCACAATGACAATTGAGTCGCTAAAATTCCAGCGAAATGAAACTTAGAATCAAGTTCATTTTCTATTCATGAGAATATGACATTTGAGTTGGCTTCTTTAGGCATGAATAATAAGCTGCCCAGGTGGAAAAGGAGAAATATTACACAGAATGAACAGCATGCAGAGGTCTGGAGTCATGGCAGAACCAGTCTTCCGTTTGTTAGAGACTGAGTATGTGTATGGGGAAGGAAGGCAGGAGAGAAACTAGAAAAATTCAGTGGAATCAGTTTGCACTAAGCTTTCTACTCCAAGCTAAGAAACTTGAATTTTACCCTGCAGAGCAGATGCTTTGGGGCACCTTCCCAGCCCAAGAACCCCACCCAGGTCTCAAAACTTTCTATCACTTTATGTAGGTGGAGTCTAGTCAGTCAATGTATAGTATTTGACCTCACTGTCTTGCTCATGAGAGTCATGAGCTGGCGGCCTAGGGTTAAACGCCTGACCCAGGACAGGCCAATCAGAACCTCCCTCCTAGGAATTTGAAAGTGGGACTGAAACTTCCAGTAAATTTCTACCTGTGGCTAGAACTATAACAAATACATGTGGAAGCTGTGGGGAAGCCCTTAGAGCTATATAAATGCAAAATCAAATAAAGCTGGTCTGTGGAGTCCAGAAGGCCAAAGCAGGTATACAGAGCAAAGCAGAGATGAGAGTCAGTAAAGGCGCTTCTTGGATTTCCATCCAGGGTCCAATTCCTAGTTCCAGTTCCTTCCTGAGGCTAGCTACATTTTCCACTACTTGGGTTCTATAAAACCCTCTTTGCAATAACTCCTTTTTTTTTTCTCCCTGAAAATAGCTGAGTAATAAGTTATTTAACATACAGGGTAAGCTGTTGCTGCTGCTACTACCACAAAAGAGAACCACAAATATAGCTCAGACAAGATATTTTCTCATTGGGCAGGCTTCCTAGGGAAGCCAGGGGGCTTTGCTGTCCTAGGACATCCGGGAAATAGGCTCCTTCTGTCTTGTTTCTCAGCCTCACCTAGAGGGTTGCCCTTCTTTACAAGATCAAAGCCTGCTCCCAACACTATGCTTGCATTCCAGCCACCAGGAGGGTGTTGCAGAAAAGATCCAAAATCAGACCAGTGAGAAACCAAGCAGCACTCGGAGAGTTAAAGAACTCAGGTTTATTATGCTGGCGGTCCCAGAGGAGCTAGTAGTGCTCTGAAGATCTGGGTGGGGAGCTCAGTTGCAACATTCCTTATATAGATCCTTTTTAGCATGGCCTGATTGGGTAATTTGAACTCAGGCTGCTACGAAGCAGCACGAGTTGCTATGGTTGCAGGTAGTCGCACCCAGGTTCAAGGGTGGGAGTTGCTATGGGGTACAAATAATTACATTTGTAGCTTAGATAGATCAAACAAGAAGAAGGGTGAGTCTTTAGTCAATTTCCAGTACAGTCCATGCGGCAAGCATATTCACAGCAGCAGAACAGAGAGCTGATTAGCCTTTTGAATGAAAATTCCTCTTCAATATCAGGAAGGCATATGTCCAGCATTTTTAAGGGCAAGACTCAGAAGTGGCGTACAACTCTTTTACTCATGAGCTTAGCTGGATGGCCATGTCACAGGTATAACGTGTCACTAGTTTGTGTGATGCGTTAATTGATGTCCTGTAGTCACAGTTACATCCCCTTTGTGGTTCTTTTCTTCTCCAACTGGACTGATCACCAGTGCCCTGAAGGCAGGGGCATATCCTACACTCATTAGTCTCCTTCCCAGGGCCTAGCCTCCTGCTGGTGTCTAGCTGTGACTGGAATTGTTAGTAAGTTCTAAACCTCCTTTCACAAAAATATAGGTTTACGTATGAATAACACAAATCCTTTGTTAATGATACCATATATGATTGTGTGTATGATTACAATGCTCCTGGCTCACCTTAATACCTAGGTAGTTTAGGCAGCTGCCTATTAGCCTCTGAGCCACTAATTTCAGAGAGGATGTGATTCGTTCATTCATTTATGCATATATACAGGTATTTAATCAACAAATGTTCATTAATGTCAGGCAGAGTGGTAGGTGATGGGGAATGTAGAGATGAATAAAACACAGTAGCTGAGGACAGCACTTCCTTGTACAGTTCTACAGGTTGTGCACTGCAAAAAGGTGCCAGTGAGGAAAGGAGCACAAGCTGAAATCCAGTTTATACTTCACTAGGCAAACCTTGAAGCAAATGGGCTACATGCTCCGAGAGAGACCACCTTTACCAGTACACTCAAAGGGGCGATCTGAGGCCCTGGTTAAGGGCTAATCGCTTAAGGTTGTGGGAGAGAAGAATGTACTGTGAAGTAAGTGCTGTAATTAAAAGAAGGCTCTGAGGGTACAGAGGAAAGAATGGCATAGACCAATGGAGAGCTGAGCAGGCCCTCGAGGGAATGAATTACCAGACTGAAATCCTTTGTCTCAAGGTGAGTCTGGACTTGGGTGCTCTGTCTCAGAAGAGGTTTGTGACCATCAGAGATCACACTGGGAGAGTGGCTAGAGAAGGGGTGGAAGGAAGAGTCGCTAACAGAAAGGAGGCTCTAACTCATTTCGCATTTTGCTCTAGTTTGATTCTGAAAATACTGATGTTGCAGACATGCTGTCTCCACATCAGGGACACCTAGTCAGAGCTGGACCAGTAAATCTTCACAGGTCGGGAGCATCCACATTCCTCAAGGGTAACGGTGATATGCTAAGCCTGGAATGTTAACATGCTACTTAGCAGCAGCTTCCTCCCAGCCTTTCCCACCACCCAATTGCAAAGGTCCACCAAGGTAGGGTTGATGAGAGAAGCAGTTCTGGGTAGAAGAGAGTGTTTCTCTTCACGGTTTAGGTTGCGTTGGTGAAGAGGAGGGAGAAGAGGATAGGGCTAGGTTTGCCCCATGTTGCTTCACTTTATGGAGGCTTTCCTTTCTGGAACCAGAGATTCCACTCACATATTGAGTCCAGAAGCCAAACCTCTCTTGCTAGGCCTCTAGCAAGATGTGTTTTAGATCTTTAAAAATGATTGATAATATTACATATATTCATTTTATTGAGTAAAAACCCTCACATATGTTATACAATTTGAGACAGGAAACAACTCAGTGAGGTGTGAAAGGACCATCCCTTGAAGAAGGTGGGTGATTTGGCTGAGGTCACATGCATGGTTGGTTAACTGGCAGAACTAGGATGGAAATTCCTGTATGCCTGACTTCAAAATAACCACTCTATTTTTTTACCCAGAGAAAGGGAATAGCAACACCTGCTTTATGGGGTGGTTGGGAGAATGCATTGAGAAAATCTACACAAGATACCCAGGAGAGCTCCCTGTCCCCAATACTCAGAAATTCTTCGTTCCTGCAGCCAAGAGTGACCTGTCCCTGATAAATCACAATACAGAGAACATTGCCTGGTCGTGGGCCTCAGTGGCCTCTGCTTTCTCTCTGTGATCTAATGGTGTCTACCTGATGCTCAAAGATGGCATCCTCTAGCCATCCATGCTCCTTGTCTTGCTTCTTTCCCAGTAAAAACACAAAAGCTTCATGAATAAGAAATAGCAAGGGCAAGGGCTGCTAAAACCATCATCGGTTATTATCAAAAAATACTTAATGATTCCATTTTAAAGTGGTGGCTATCTAGGCACAATGCCAGAGACTACAGTGGTCTGGGACAGGGCATGGGGATAAGCAAAGGGAGGAAAAGCATCTCCTGATACCTCTAATCTACCAGCCAAAGAAAGTCTTACTAGACACAGTGGTTCTCAACCTCACTAGATCCGACTCCCCCTTTTTATAATAAATGTACTGTATTTATTAATATCATGAAATAAATTTTAAATCAATATAATTTGGCTTTGGTGGGATATTGACTAGGAGGGGACACAAGGGAGTCTATTAGGGTTTTAAAAACGTTCCGTATATTGAGTGGGTGGTGGATACATGGCTGTATTTATATATAAACATGAATCGAACAATGACTCTGTATTTTTTTACAACTTTATGTGACTCTACAATTATCTCCATACAATTTTTAATTAAAAAATGCAAGCCAGGTAAATTTTATTTTGTATGTTTTACCACAATTTTAAAGAATGAAATGTGTTTCATACCCCTCAGATTGGCAGAAACTGTGAAATTTAATAATATTCAACTTGACAAGGATGTGACGAAAAAGGAAATTCTTAAACGCTGATAGGAGCATAAATTAGTACAATGACTATGGAGAACAATTCAGTATTACCCAGGAAGACTGGAAATGTAAATGCCCTATGAGACAGCAATCCCAGTTCCAATTACTGTTGAGGAACACTCTCACACTTGAACAAGAATGTATGTATGAGGCGTTCTTTGGAATATTGTTAGTAATGGTACAAAATTGAAAACAAAGTGCTCATCAGTTTTTTTCTTTTATTTAATAATAAAAAGCAAGTACTGTGCAAAGGTTAACATGGAACAGGATATATGGATGGGAATGTCTAATTTGATTCCATGGTTTGAAGAATCGTCAGTGCTCAACAGGCACACACATACCATTAGTAAGAAATTGTGGTTATTTAAGAACAGAATTAAATTGTTATTCTTTTTCTTTTAAAAAGTCACATTTTCATGCTGCCTGCCAAAACTGTAACCAATAAATAATGTACTATGCCATTAACCCACCCACGTCTATTTAAAAACCTCCGGAAGAGCAAACAGATGACCCTTGAAGTTAGTTCGGGAGTGGGAGTTACTGTTTAGCTAGTTATAAACAGTGTTCTCGAACTCTTGAAAACATTTTAAAAAGCACAGCCCTGAGGAGCCAGGAGTGATGGTTGAAAATCACCACTGCAACACTCAAGACACAGGAAGTTAAGAGGTGATGTGACACTGGAACATTTGTGGACTCAGGAATTAGCCCTATCCATGGAGCAATGTAAGAGCCAAGCTCCAGTAATCCTAGCCTCTTGGAATTCATGTCCTTGTGTGATCTCCTCCCAGTGAATCAGAACTGGTCCTGTGTGACCAATAGAATATGGTAGAAATGACGACATGTGGCTTTCATGTAGTCATAAATGGATATATCATGTTTTGTTTATTCATTCATTATGCGGTGGACATTTAAGTTGTCTCTAATTTTTAGCTATTATAAGTAATGCTGGTTTGAACATATCTAGGTAGGTTTTTGTGTGGAGATATGTTTTGACTCTTATAGATATATACCTAGGAGTGGAATTGCTGAGTCATATGGTAACTATAGTTACCTTTTTGAGGAATTGTCAAACTGTTTTTACAATATGGATGTACCAATCTATAATCTCGCCAATGATGGATGAGGGTTCCAATTTCTCCATATCCTCACCAACACTCGTTATTTTCCGTCCTTTTTATTTTCCTGCTCTTTTGATTAATGCCTGTGTAATATATCATGTCGATCTTTCATTTTTAAACTACCTATATCATTATATTTGTTTCTCGTAGACACTATAGAGTTCAACATTTTTTATGCTGTCTGCTAATTTCTGTCTTTTAATGGATGAATTTAGAACATTTACATTTAATGTAATTATTGATCTATTAGGATTTAAGTCTGTTATTTTGTTTTTTTATTTTCTGTTTTTTTCTCTGTTTCAATTTTTCTATTTTCTTTTTCTTAACTTCCTGTACTTGAAAATATTTCAGAATTCCATTTCTATTTATTATGGCATTTTTTTAAGTATCTCTTTGATTAGCTTTTTTAGTGATTACTCTAGGTATTATATTAGATATACATATCTGGTCACAGTTTTATTATATTGGTATATATAAAAACAATTATATTTGGAAATCATTTTCAAAAATAAAAATACTTTCTTAAAAAATAATATTCAGGACAAATGCTACATTAGGTCACGTGTTGAAAAAAAATCCAGGCATTAAGAGTCCTTTGCCTGTTGTTTCTCAACTCCAAATCCCTCCTTGAATACTATGCTGCTGCCTTTGGGATTCTGCAATGCACCTTTCATACTCTTTGCCCACTGGCTTCTTGCTGGGCCCTGCTGATAGCAGGAAGTAGAGGGATGTTGGAAGGTAGTAGGAGGGGGAGAAGGAACTTTCTTCTTTCAGATAATTCTCTGTCACAGCCAACATTGCTCCAATAGCAGCATTTTGCTTCAAGAACCGCAGTTGTTTCCAGCTGCTATCTACTTTGGCTGTCCCTTGAGAACCAACCTTATCAAACCTCCTCAGTAATATCAATAGCGTCTGAGTGATGCTTTGTCTCCATAAGCCCCTTCTCCACATTTCTATGTTCTGATAACTCTCAACCCCTTTCCTTTAGGTGTTCTAGCACTAGAAGTGTTGTTTCTTGCAGCCCTCTAGGTTTACCTCGGTATTCCCTTTTGCTCTTTCATCCTTCCAACACCTATAACAAATTTTCTATATTAAATCCCCACTGTTGATATATCTCATGTGATGTCTATTTTCCTGACTGGACCCTGACTGATAATAATGGTGACACGTGAAGAGAAAGAGCAGAGAACTAATATATATTGAGTTCCTACTATGTACCAGGCACATACATAATTTTAAAATATCAATCAATATTTTTATTTATCAGTTAATAATAACTATCTCTTATTGACGACCTATTACATAACTCTTTGCAAGGCTATTTCCTTCTCATTTTTTAATTTTTTACTAGAATTTCATTTTTGTCCCTCATAGTACAGAAAACAGTGCTTGTCTTCCTCTTTAGAATGTGTGCTCCATGGGAGGAAGGCCCATATCGGTCTCATTCACTGTGGTATCCCTAAAGCATAGCTCAGGGCTTGGCTCACAGTAAGCAGACAGAGTATTTTTAAAATATGAACATGAGATTGTGATATAATGACAAATATATATTTGGTTTTGGTCCGTTGTTTCTTGCACAAGGACTTCTAAACTCTTGGAATTTCCTGAGTGATAGGTGTGAGAGAAGTATCTTTTATTATTCATAATAAGCCCTTTTCAAACATACCTGAATTTATGCTATGAGGTGATTCTTGATGGGGCCCTAACAGCTTCAGGATGTGGATGATTGCCAGAGGGACCAACCATGGGGTCAGAGGGTTGGAACTTTCAGCCCTACATGCTGATCTCTGGGGAGAGTGAGTTAATCACAAATGGCCAATGATTTAATCAGTTATGCCTATGTAATGTAATGGAACCTCTATAAAACCATACAGGGTTCGAAATGCTTCTGGGTTGGTGAGCGAATCAAGGTACTGGTAGGGTGGCATGCTCAGAGAGGGTGTGAAAACTCCACAGTGTACCCTCTCCTCAACCCTTGCCCTATGATTCTCTTCCATTTGGCTCTTCCTGAGTTGTATCCTTTATAATAAACAGGTAATAGTAAGTAAACCAGTCTTCCTGAGTTCTGTGAGTGAATCTTGTGACTTTATAGTTCATTGGTCATAACTATGGGAGGCCTAGACTTGCAACTGGTTTCTGAAATGGAGGCATTCTTGTGGGACTGAGCCCTTAACCTGTGGGGTCTGCAGTAACTCCAGGTAGTTAATATCTCTGGGTAGTTCTCCAACTCTCTAGATACCAGTAGGTGTCTAAAACTTAGTGGCTTAAAACAAAACCATGTATTATTTTTGATGATTTTATGGTTTGGCTGGTAGTTCTTTTGCTGGTGTTGCTTGGTCTTACTCAAGAAGCTGCACTCAGCTGGCGGGTTGGCTGGAGCTGGAAGGTCTAAGATGGCTTCGCTTGGCAGAGATAACTGGAAAACTGAGACCTTTCTTTTTCCATAGGGTAAACTTCTTTATGAGGCATCTGGATTCAGTAGCATAAACCCCAATGTATACATGCTTATCAGGCTTCTGCTTGTGTCATAGTTATGTCTCATTAGCCAAGCAAGTCATAAGGCTAAGGCCAGAGTCAATGTGGAAGAGATCCCCCAAAGGCATGAATACCATGAATACCAGTGGGCCTGATTCACTAGGAGCTCTTAGTGTAACCACCGGCTGTAATTTTAAATACATTATCTTGAATACCCACAGCAGCCTGCCGCATAGTTGTTATTGTCATCCCTTTACATAGATGAGGAAACTAAGGTCCAAAGAGGTCAAGAAACTTATACTTGCCCAAGGTCCATTGCAATTAAGTGGTGGAAAATTCTCATTTTGAATTCTATAAGTCTGACTTTCCACAATATCACAGGCTCTTCCTGGAAGGATGTGGGATATGAAAAAAGAATTGTTTTCTCATTAGAGAACTCCAATCCATATTTTATTTTAATGGGAACCACATAGGCTTTAATTTTTGTTTGCATATAATAGAGAAGATGAATGAGTCAGATAATATGGTTGGAGGAGATTTTAAAACCATCCAATGCTCTCACTGGAAGTTGTATAGTTCCTCAGCTGTAGGCACACAATATTTCATACATAATTCTCTGCCATAGCTTTTACTTGTGTACTATTTGTTGTTCACCATTTATTAGAGGTTCTTCCTGGTCTAGGCCCACACTACTTTGTATATTGTCTGAAGCACGGCGGACTCCAACAAATGGTTGCTGAATGAATGAATGAATGAATGAACAGGCAGTGGTCAGGGAGGCCAATGATGAACTTCTTCACAATTTGCTGGGGACCCTGAAGAGGATCAATAAATAATAAGGAGTGAAGTAGTATGTGTGATGAACAATGAATTGTGTGTTATTTGAAGAATGAGGAGTTTATAGAAGCAGATGTTTTGGTTAAACAAATAGGCCAAAAATTTGTGAACTAAAAATCTAAACTTAAAATTGATTTGTGCTTACAAGTATTTTTGTTAAATTTTTCATTTAGAAAATTACTCATTCATTTGAGCCTGGTCTGCTTGTTTTTGTTGGTTGATTGGTTTATTGGTTGGTTGGTTGGTTGGTTGGTTGGTTGGTTGGTTTTGTTGATTATTCCATAGCTTTTTTAGTGAACAATTTTGTAAGTCCACAGGGAAGAGTCCCTCTCCTCAGCACAACCTTCTATCCTCTTGCTTGTTCTACATCTTTCAGCAATGGTTTCAAAAATTTAAATTTTCTTCTTCAGTTTCAAGTAAATTGTCCCAAGAAATTTTGTTAAACACTGCAGGAGATGGGAAGTGTTCTCTCTAGAGATATTAAATGGTAAAGGATTGTGATTCTGGTGATACTATGCACAGTGGAGGACAAAGGTGAAGTAGAACTTAAATTTAAAAAATTGACTTAAAAAAAATAAGTAGAAGTCCACACACTATATGTAGTGCCCTCCACTATTTTTGAATGGCATATTTAAGCAATGTTAATGAAGTTTTCTACAAAGAGAGAAACTCTTTGACAGAAGAAAAAAAAAAAGGCACATCTTTCATGGACTACTTCTGAAAAGAACACCAAGATTGAAAGTGGTAATTTCACATTCATAAGAAATATCCAGAGATAGTTAGAGACCTCAATTTATTGTAAATCAAAACCAAATGCCTAAAGCCAAAAAGGTTCTAGTGAGGAAACATAGCATAGAGAGAGTATAAAGAAAATTACTTATACTTTTAGCAAGAAATGACCCGATTATAATTTTGATTGTAAAAATTAAAAGTTTGAAAAATAAAGAAAAACATCTACCATCTTAACATTACTATACCATTATCTTTGAGCATTATTTCCAAAGATTTGGTTTTGACCCCACTTCGATCTCATTACTCTGCTTAGAAGCCTTGAGTGGATTCCCATTGCCTATAACTAAAATTCACATTTTTAGCCAGGCATCCAAATTCCTTTAAAATCTGATGCCAGCATAACCTGTCAATCTTACCTTCCACAATACCCCTAATGAACTTTACGCTCTGGTCAAACTATTTTATTCATCACCTCTGAAATCTATCTTGATTTTTTCTAGATTTGTGTATACCTTCTTGGAACATCTCCCTGTCTTCTCTTCTCCTTTCTAACTTATAACTGTCTTATAAGGTCCAGGTGAAATCTTTTTTACTCTGGGCTTTCCCTTGCCAGCTTAGCTCTCAGTGGTCTACCCTCCCTTGGAAAGACTTTAGTAAGTACTGTCCTTATAACTGAGTGGATGGTTAACCATTGGCTGCTTTATATCTTTTATTATTGTCTTCAACATTTGTGTAAGTCTTTATGGATACAATTTTTTTGTGTTTATGTATTATCTCAATTAGATTATAAGTTCTGTGAAAGGAGGAACTAGATATTACAGCTTAAAAATTACAAACACTGAAAGCATTACATAAAGGTAAAACTTGGTAACTCCATTATAAATAAGAATAAAGATGTTCATTCCATCTCAATAGTCAAACAAGTAGCAAATGCCTGCTAGTTTTCTACTAGTTGTTGATTTACAGAGAGGAGACTCCTGCAAAATCCTTTTTTTTGCCCCTTTATGTACCCCTCCCCACCTCTGCTTTATACAAAGGGAGGGGAAATTTCTGCTTCGTTATGAAACATTTTAGAGGCTGTCGTTTCCACTTTAAAGGTCATCAGCAGCATAGCGCTGTCCCCACCCATTCTGGTCCCCCTACATTGAGCACCCACTGCAGAAACTTTATCCTTCAGGCAACTTCATGCCCTTTCTGCCTTCTGCATCCCAAGATAATAAGCAGAAAGGGTCAAGATCAGTTTCCCTGGGCAGTCAAGCCTGGCCAAGTCTCTGTTCTTACTCCTCTCTGCCTGTGATGGGGTGGGTCAATTAGCTTGAGGTTGCTCTGCAGCCGATCATCGTGGATTCAAGAAAGAAGAGAGCAGCAAGTCTTATGGTACCTTCTTGGCTTAAGCCACATTCCCCAATCCATTTCCACCAAGGCAACCCACATTTAGGAGCACGGAGGCTTGGCCAACTAACCAACCAGGTCATGGCTTGTTTTCCACGTGACTCTTTTTCCCTGCATATAAGCCATTTGGAGATGTCGGCCACAGGATTGAGGAATTGCTTTGCTTCCGGCTATAATACAAACACTCACAAAATCTCACTTCTAACTTTTAATACTGCCTTTGCTTAAGTAACATGGAGTTTATAAAGACTTCAGATAATTTTTATCTTAAATTTATTTATGAATGAAATAGCCTCTGTGTTGTTAAAAATCATTTAAAAATTTTAGTTAAAAAAAATAGCATATAATTGAACAGAAAACATCCTAGAATATCCTTTTCATCTTTGATCCCTCTGCCCTCAACCCCGCAAAAAAGCCACTGTAGAAAAAAAGGTAAACTGGGTCAGTGGTAGTCTGGTGCACAATACAAGTTTAGAGACAAAGGAAATTTTGTGTTATATTTGGGGACACAAAGCTTTCTGGGCTTGGACGACCTCTTATAAGCAAGAGCACATGGCAGGAGGCAGCAACAGTAAGACTGTTTTTTTCAGCCTTATGCTGTTTCTGTTATTGAGAGAGTCTCTATGCCTATGGGATTTCTTTATTTTAATGGCAAAACATTATTCTAATTTTGAAAAATTGTCCGCAATTTTCTAAGGCATCCTAAACTTTGTTTAGGTGCAGGCACAGCTTTAAGGCCACTGGAATTGAAGGAGGCATGGACAGCAGCTGGCTTACAGAGCAGCTTGAGCTGCTGATGCTGCTGATGCTAGTGATGAATTTGCGGAGTCCCACATCACTGAAAAGAATTCTATGCGGAGAAGTCGCGGAACAGACCAAAGCTGGAGGGGCTGAGGGCCAAGGGAAGGCTGAGGACAAGGGAAGCCACAGATCTTTGTCTTCAAGGAGCTGGCAGTGGTGCCCTGTGAGAACGACTTGGCAATGACATAATCTGAGGAGAAAAACCTCAAATCCTCAAACTCTTGGAGATGAATAGAGGGACTGTGAAACCAAGAAGCTGCCAGAAGAAGGAAATGGGAAGTAACACCCCTCTCCACTGCTCTGTCTTACAAGCAAACACATTCTGGATGCTGTTCACTGGATGATGTAATGATTGTTGTACTTTTTGACTTAAAGGCAATTTGAGTTATGCATTCCAGAATAGAATGTTTGCTTAACATAGGAAAAATAAATGTTAGCAGAGACAGTCTCCAAGTGGAAGGGTTATGGATGTTGTCTTCTTGCTTTACTATATTGACCAAACTCTCTACGATGAGCATGTACTAATTTTATCATTAAAACAACACAAAACAAAACAAAACACTAGATTAAAAAAAAAAGTTTTGTAATTGCTCAAAGCTTTATTTAGACATTATATTTGAGACTAAGGGGAGGGGATTTGCAGCCTGGGGAAGTGTGATAGGGCCGAAATAACAGAGAATAAAAAGTCTGTGAGGATGTTGGACTGGAAAGAATATGATTGGATGATTCTAGGTTGATTGAACCAGTAGCCCAATGATGTTGTCAAGGAGCCAATTTCTTTCTCCTTCTGTTCTGCCTTCTTCAGTTTCAGCTTCATCCAAAGCTGACTTTCCTCATTCTGGCAAAAATTTCTACAGTAGCTCCAGGCCTCATATCTATTTATGATATCATCTAGAATAGCACTGTCCCATTTTCAAAAAGCAAGAAGAAAAGGGTGAAATTAATCCTAATAATATATTCTATTTAATTCAATACATGAAAAACATCATCTCAATGTATAATCATTTAGAAATTAATAGCATATTTTGCATTAATTTTCTTTCGTACTAAGTCTTCAAAATTCAGTGTATTTTACATTAACAAATCATCTCAAGTCACAGTACCCACATTTCAAGTGCTCAAGAGCCAAACGTGGCTGGTGGCCACTGTACTGAACAGAACAGGTCTAGAAGAAGAGAGAGAGTCCTTCTGTTCCAACACTCCTAGCTAGAGTTGACATTCACTCTGATTGGACTGGATTAGGCTGTATATGCCAATGACTATACTGATGACTGTAGCCAGGGGAGTGGATCCTGCGAACTGTCCGAAGTTAGGCATGGCTGTGGTAGGCAGAATAATGCCTTGCCCCCAGGATGCGCACATCCTAATTCCTGGAACCTGAGACCATGTTATGTTACGTGGCAAAGGGGAAGTAAAGGTACTGATGGAATCAAGTTTGCTAATGAGTTGACCTTAAGATGAGATTACCCTGGTGGGCCCAATGTAATCACAAGGATCCTTATAAGTGGAAGAAGGATGCAGAAGAGAAAACTAGAAAGATGGCAGTTGTGTGCAGGACTCAGCTATTCCCCTATAGAAGGCAAGGGAAGGCTGAGGACAAGTGAAGCCAGAGATCTTTGTCTTCTCCTATTTCTCTATACCTTCTATTCTACTTTCTCTGTCTCTATGAATTTGCCTATTTCAGGAACCTCATATGAATGGAATCATATAATAGTCATCCTTTTCTGTATGGCTTATTTCACTTAGCATGTTTTCAAGGTTCTACTATGTGGTTATCATGTGTCAGAATGTAATCCCTTTTTGGAGCTTAATATTTGCCATTATATGGCTAGACCACATTTTGTTTATCCATTCATCTGTTGATGGATACCTGGGTTGCTGCTACCTTTGGCTTTTGTGAAGAATGCTAATTTGCAGGAATCTGAGTCCCTGCTTTCAATTATTTTGAGTATATACCTTGGAATAGAATTGACAAAGCCTATAGTAATTTTATGTTTAACTTTTTGAGGAATCACCAAACTGTTTCCCACGGTGGCTGCACCACTTTGCATTGCCACACACAAAAAACAAGGATCGCGATTTCCCCACATCCTCATCAACACTTGCCATTTCCCAATTTTTAGATAATAGCCATCCTAATGGGTGTGAAGTGGTATTTCACTGTGGTTTTGATTTGCATTTTCCTCTTTTTATCTGCTAATTGACCATTTGTATATCTTTCTTTGGAGAAATATATATTCAAGCCCTTTTCCTATTTTTGAATCTTTTTTGTTCATTTTTTTGTTGTTATAGGAATTCTTTATATATTCTGGTTATTAATCCTTTATGATATACGATTTGCAAGTATTTCTCCCATTCTGTTGGTTGTCTTTTCACTCTCTTGATACTGTTCTTTAATGCACAAAAGTTTTTAATTTTGATAAACTCCAATTTATCTTTCTTTTGTTGCCTGTGCTTTCGATGTTGTATCTAAGAAATCACTCCAAATTCGATGTCATGAAGACTTATAGCTGTCGAGGGGGTCATAATTTTAAACATTCATTCTCATGTCCTAGAGGAATGTCTGTATCTTTTCTGCTTCCTTTCAGGAGGGGGCCTAGAAGACCAACCTGAGATCTTCCATAGACACCGTGGTCTCTGACAAAATGTCAGCTCAGCCGGCTTTCCACCTCTCCTCCCAGATGTTTCTAGTCTGTTCTCACTCCAGACTTTGCTTTACATTGTCTGTGGTCTGTGAGCACAGAAATCTTATAGACTTCATAATATTTCCTCGTTCGAAACCTCATGAAAATCCAGCTTCTTTTCCTTTCTAGGTTCACAACGAACTTTTGTCTCTCTTAATTTCTCATACAAGGGATAAATACAAGAGGCTGCCTGTTGCCTCTTCCTCAAACTCTGCAGTGACACTGCCAACCCCCTGCGTGACTGTGGGATCCTCAGAGTCCTGGCCCTAGGATGCTCCTTGGAGGTTGTAAGAGTAGGTTTCTGAAGCTTATAGGAATAGAACCATAAGAATGTGCCCCTCTGTGTCTGGCTTTTTTTGACCCAGTATTATGTTTATCAGCTTCATCTATGTAGTCTACAATCCATCGCTTTCTTTCAGGAGTCAAAATATTGCAACAACTCCAAGTTATTAAAAGTGTGATGTTTAGGATCTGGATAATCAATATTTATATTTATCATATTTGGTCCTAAATAGGAACAATTGCCTTAAGGACATGAACAGAAAATTCACAGACAGCTAATTAAATACAACTAATTAGCAGGCGTATAAAAATATGTTCGATTTTACTCTTCTAAGAGATACAAGTTAAAAGAAAATGTCATATGCATTTTTCAAATAATTGAAATTGTTTTTAAATGCTAATCTTTGATGCTAGGAATAGTTTAATAAAATGGGAATACTCTCAGTGAGACTATAAGTTAGTATAACTCTTAGGGGATAAAATTCAAGAGCCTTTCAAAATCTTCATTCCCCTTTAATATTTCTCGATAGTGACTAACATAAGGAAATAATCTTAAATATGGAAAAAGGCTTATCCAGCATCATAAATAATATAAAGTAAGAAACGATCTAAATATCCAGCACTTGGGGAACGATTATGAAACTGCAACAGCTTCGTTCAGTAGAATATTATATTATCTTAAAGGACTGGCAGCCTTTAAGCACTGCCAACTGGCGGCACGTTCAGTTGACTGTAGGACAAAGAGAGGGTTGGAGAAGGTCAGTCAGTAACTCTCATTTACAGCTTGTTTGGGTAGCACTGGCTCTATCATTTGTCACACATTATAAAGCTGGAAGCTCTGGAATCCAGGGATTTGTTACAATCAAACAATGAATTTATTAAACTATTTTTAATTAGTTAAAAGATGAAAAATGTGTAAGAGAACACAATGTAAATTGATCACAGTTTCCTGTTCAAAGCAGGTAATAATGATCATTATTGAGTACTGACTATATACCAGGGACTTTATTAAGTGCCTTATACTATCTCATTTTCTTCTCGTTTTATACATTTTTACAAGGCCTGCCCGTACAGTGTTGCATTTTTGTTTTTCTCTGAGGCATTATGCCTGCCCCTATCGGATGATCTTCTGAGTTATAGTCTGGGCATTCTAGCCGCCAGGTCCCGGGTTTTAAAGTGCTTCTACTCATTAAAGGAAAGGACTGTGGTTCACCCCCAGCCCCGCAAGCCAGGATCCCCAGATACTCTGGGAAAAAGGCGTGTGGAGTCCTCATTGAGACTCAGAGCCACCTTGGCCCTGCCCACTGAAGCTGGGTGGGTGCTGACAAATCAGCCACATAGCGCCCTCTGCAGGTACAGACTGAGCCCCATAAGTGTAGAGCGGTGGTGGGGGGAGGTGGGATGGAAGGGAGGAGGGGGTACAGACTCCCGGAGGAATCACCGGAAGGGCAGGCCTACCTGGTGTGTCTCGGAGTCCTAGAACATGGAAGATAGGGAAGATAGGAGGAATCCCTGGAAAGCAAAGGAGATGCAAATTCTAACACTGGAACTGGCTCTCTTTCTCCCCAACTCCCCCAGACCTGCAGCTTAGAGTCGATAGATTCACCGAGGTCTGGCATCCTTTCAAGCCAAATAGGGACAATGGAGAACTCTATCTTCTGTCATACTTCTTGAGAAAAACACTAGCAGGCTTTCTGCTCTCCTCTCAGGGTGTGGTGATGAAAATTCAACCCCCTCAGCCTCTGAATGGCTCAGGCTTGTAGAACAACCAGTTGAGCTTGCCCTGGACAGAAGAAACCTGAAATCAGAAGCGTTTTTTTTTTATTCCTTCTCATTTCTTTCACATTTTTAGATTTTAATTTTTTTTTTATGACAAAGCATTACATAAGTCAAAACCAACTGCTACAATTTGAAAAGAAAGCAAGAGTCCTTGCTGCATTCCTCTACTTCTAATTCTTCCTCTTTTAAGTTGTTTCTGGTCTTTACTTGGTATTTCTAAAATACAAGCCTGCTCAGCTATTTCTCCATTCTCAGTTTCAGGTACAGGCTATCGCCTTTCTCGCATGGAAGATGGAGGTCTAGAGCTCTTCATCTGCACCACCTGCCCCACACATTTCCCCTCCTCAGACTCGCATTTGATTAAATCAGCATTGAGGGTCTCATTATCATGACCTTTAATTTTATTCATAGCTGAGGTAAAGGTATGCGCTTTCTCCTTTTGGCTCTCTTCTGTTAATTGCGTTCTCGTGGTTTATGTCCTTTTCCATTCCTTTGCTTTATTTTAGGGGATTTGGGAGAGTGGTCAGTCTTTCCATTTCACTCATCAGCCCTCTTTTTTTCCAAAGCCTTGACTTGCGCCCATTCTGCAGTCTGTGAGCTGACAACAGAAAAACTTAAGTAATTTCTTCCCCAAGGGTCTTTTCGTAATTTTATTAGGAAACATTGAATGATCAAAAATATTCGGGCTCCAGGAAAGAAGTTTGTGCAGCAGAATTTCAGGCTGCCAGGTTTCGGACCTGCGCACTTGGATGGTGTCCCTTGTATTCTGTTTGTTTGGTTTGAGGCTGGCATGGGAATGAAGGGGTTAAGAATCAGTCAGCAGGAAGGAATGGGAGGGGAGGCAAAGGGGGAGGACAAAGGAATCCAGGTCTCTGAAGGAAGGCTGGTTTACTGCAACTGGCTAGTCCCTTCCCAGACTTGCTAAATACTGCTGTTAAGTAATCTGCAGTAGCTGGGGTCATTCTAATAGGAGGAGCAAGGCAGGGAAATAAATTGTTGTTTGCAGTTCCAGGTCAAAGGTATTCTGGAGCAAGCACCATTGGCACATTCTTTTCTTATGATTCAGTTCCATGAGTTCCTGTAGTTTTTTTCGGGTTTCACGCTGAGTGGTTTGGGTAGTACATCTGCCCTTGCCCACCACATGATATAGATCTTGGGTAACTTGGAGGGCCTGCATTCCTCTCAGTTCTTTATCTGAGGAACATTCCTGACTGAAACAGGACAGACCCCAGAGGAGTGCTGATGGACAGGGGCTCTCTGCTGACAGCACAGCGGGCCTGCCTGCCCAGGCCACACCACCACTTGCTTCCTGGAGTGGGAGTCCCCGGACAGAGGGCAGAGCTGCACCACCTCCAGGAGCATTCTGGGGGCCCCAGGCTGGGCTAGCACTGCTGCCGGAGCACTCTGGAACATTTTGTTTACGGGGGCAGCCAGAGGCCTGTGTCACTTGTGTAATGTTGCGTGAAGAAGCTGAGTATGGACTCTGTCAACTGAAAATTCATATTCTCTGTTAAAAAATAACAACGGAAAGAAAATCCGTCGGGGACAAGACAAAGAAAAACGGAGAACTGGTCCGATCACCAGTTCTATTTCACAGGAAAGAAAAATCCCTTACTTATTTTTGGAGAGGGGTTTTTGTACCCTCAGAAGAGGTCTTAAGAAAATAGTATTCCCTTTATGAAGGTACATTGGTTCTGTTTATGAAAGCAGACATTTTTCCTGAGCATGCATTTTATGGGAGAAGATTGTTTACACACACACCTACACACGCGCACACACGCATGCACACTTGTGAGTATGGCACCAGGCACTTTACGAACGCAGCCCGAATGGGGCTGACTGACCTAGGCTATGATTCCTTTGCTCTTGGCACTTCCTTAATTTGCTTCCTTAAAGTGTTTCAACTGCTTTTCTGAGGCCTCAAATCACCTGGCACTGCTGAGTGTTCAAAAAACCTGTCTCTTTTTCCATGTTAATGGCCTTCTCAAAGAGGGGCCAGTGAAATGTAATTGAGTAGGTTGGACGGCCTAGAGGTTTCTTCTCTGACCATCTCCTGTTCTCATTCGCTCCCCCAAGCAACCCTGAGGGTTGTTGAGTACTCCTCCCTTTGTTAGAGGGTTGTGCTGATTAAGTATATTGAGTCAGCTGAGCACCTCAGTTTCAAAAGCAGGACTTCTTGAAAATTCCAATTCTGATTCTGGAGGCCCCTGAGGGGCTGAGAATCCGCATTTCTAACTGGCTTCCAAGAAATACCAGTGCTTTGGTTCAGACAACACTTTGAGTAGCGAGCCCCCAGGAGACCTCGTAATAGACAACCCCGGGCACCCTGAAGACTTTGTCCTCCAGCCCCTGGGTTTGCGAAGCTCCTCCTCCTCTCCAAGGACTTGGGCTCTCACAGCCACTCTGGTGCTCCCAGTCTATGTCCCTGTCCTTGTACTACTCAAGGACTGTGTGACACCACACACACTTCCTTCGTTCTTCTTCCCATTGAAAGCTTGTTGAATCTATAATAATATCAGCAACCCGCTCAGCTCTGTGGCAGGCGCCATGCTAATTTCATACTCCACATCCGTGAATTATCATAAATGAGGTATATGACCATCATACTCATGATCAGGGTGAGGAAACCAACAGTCTGAGAACTCACATAATTTGCCAAAGGTCACACAGCCAATGAATGGGTGATTGGGGCTGTGCTGCTGCCCCATTAGCGGCACAGATAACAAATGCCAGGAGGGTTCTGAAGCATGGGGCACCATCGTGGACTCTGGGCACAGCTCTGGGACACATGCTAATTCCCCTAGCTGCAGGACTCACCAAAAGGGCTCCCTGCATCTGGCGCACTGGAGCTGGGGCTACCCCAAAGAAATGCCAGGAGGGTTTGAAAATCAGTGGAGCAGGGTTATCTTAGATCCTTGCTGCAGGGAGAAACCAAAAGAGATGATAACCTTTAGATCACGAGGCTTTGGAACAAAAGAAGCCTTAAAGGGAAAACCGGCTTTATCTCACAAGGTGGCCCTCAGATAACCTTTGTTTCCACTTTCCGCTTAGACCTGACATTCCTTTTTTTTTTTTTTTTTTTTTTGAGAAGAATGAATAGGAGTGTCAGGGAAGCATGTATTTGCTCTGGAATCTGTTACACTCAGCTACTATGGTGATCAAAAAGGGGGGCACAGGTCCCTTATCTCCAAATGTAGCAAAAGTCCAGTGAGCCCTTGTTATCTGGCATGCATGCATGCACACGTGGAGGTATACACACACACACACACACACACACACACACTATACACACACACACGCACGCATATGTACACATACGCATGATTTACCAAGCAAGTAAAGGACTCAGGGGTGGGAGGAAGAATATATCCACACTTGTGAAAACATCTTTTAAAAGTGATTGTAGGAGAACCCACCGTCCTATATCTGCTTACTTATCATTATTGTCTTGAGCTACCCCTCACTTCATTAAACTTACTATGGAAAATTATCGATTGTACTCATTTTTCTTCTCCATTCTTGTTTCTCTACAGGTCAGTCTGAGCTCCCCTCAGGGCGTTTGGGGAAACCAGTCATGTCTCGGAAATAAACCTTCCCATATGGTTAATCTTAACTTGAAATGTTCCCTTCATCACCTCCCTTCAATCAAAATCTGACTTTATCTGCAGGATGACACTTTCTTCTTCTTCTTGCATAGCATTCCACACACATACCTCCTATCCCTCACCTTCCCCATTCCAAACCAATGTACCATTCAGGGCCTCTCCTTATTCCTTGTTCCCAAGTTCCTTCTTCTGACTATTTTTTCCATCATCAGCTCTCAACAACTTCCATGGAAGTCCTTCCCATTCTGTTTCCACACCTTTCCCAGCCCTTTCTCTTTCTGCCTACCATTCTCGAAGGATATTCTTCAGATGTTCTAGTCTCTTGCTCATCCCTAGTCTAGAAACATCCATACATGACCTTTTCTTATAGGTCTTCAGCTGCCTCAGATCTAGAGACCTTTATCTCCTCTGATTTTACGTCATTAAGACACAAGCAGATCATACAGAATCACTTTAGGTCCACACTCTGGGGCCCTAAAATTCTCCTTTCATCTCTGCAGGGTCTCACATTCCCTTGACCCTACTGAACCAAAGATTTCAACACTTCCCTTATTGCTGTTTTCTGAGTGTCCTGCTGGCTTTGCTTGCAATCTTATCCAGGCTACAGATTTCCCACTTTCAAGCCATGCAGTCCCTTGGGTAGGCTGTTCCTGGCCACTTCTATAAGGTTCTCCCTCCAGCTTGTTCTCTTTCACAGACTTCATGAGGTCCCCATTCTGGGTCACCTGCACCTTCTACTTTCTCTTCTCTGCTTTGAAGCCACCAACCGAAGAGCCTGGTTTTGCTTCTGGTTCTTATTATTTAACCTCAAGGAAGACTTCAGTGGCCCTTGACAGTGCCTTAGTCACTTCTGACTGCTTCTCATACCCTCTTCTCTACAGAACCTATCATAGTCTTTATTTCAGTCCTCGAGTTTGCAGTCCATCTCTTCCTCCTGATCTTCAGATATCCTTCTTTACTGCAAATATTGCAATTATCTGAAGTAAGGAGTTTACTGATTTTTTTTTTTCACTCCCTGTCGGCCTTCTCTTAGCAAGAACATTTATTATTTTTAGCTTAGAACCTCCTAACTACATGACCCTATTCTCTCTTCATTCCAATCCACTGTTAGATTTATTATTTTAAAGACAACATTTCTTTCTTGCTTAAAAATCTTCAGGTCTCCCCATTGATTTGATCTGCCAGGCATGGCTATTTTCCACGCATACCTCATGTTGTCTGCTGCTAAATCTTAGCTCATGTTAGTTTTTCTGTCTTGAAGGGCTTGTCTCCCTTCTGACCACATGATCAAATCTTATCTTACCTTAGTAAGCTCAAAAGCTATTTCAGACAAGAAGTTGTCCCTAAACCCTCCTACTAGAAGTGATTGTTCTCATCTTTGCTTTCTTACAGCTCTTGAATCCTCTTACAGCATTTATTACTTTCCACCCTACATTATAGTTGATACAGAAAACTGTAGCATCCTTAGGATAAAAGCCCTATTCTATACATCTCCATATGCCCCAAGAAGCAGCACAGCACATGACACACGATGCTGGATTATTTAGGGTGTTTTTATTACAAATGACAGGAATATAGTTAACATAGGCAAAGAAGAATTTGTTAGATAAACACACACAGCAGTTCACACGACAGTGGGAGGTTGAGGGGAACAGCTGGGCCTTGGGGACAACTGGAACTAAGGACTGGAATTAACAGGACACATGCTCTATGTCTTTGTTTCCCCCTACATTTTGGATTCATTCTGCTGCAGTTAGAATCCCTCAACATGGCACTAAGATCTCCCAAGACTCATCACCTCCAAAGAGGGCTTGGAGTCAAGTTTCGGTTTGAAAAAAATCTTAGAGAACTTAGATTACTCTGATTGGTCCAGCCTGGATAAAGTATTAGCCCCTAGACCAATCAGCTATGGCTAAGGGATTGAACGACTAAGTCAATTAAGAGTTCTTGAATTTTGGAGCCATTTTTAGAAAAGAAGAATCTTCATGAGCCAAGCAGACACCCCAAGAATTATAGCACACTTGTATCCAATAAATTTATAATAAATATGTGTTGTTAATATTTATATTAATTAATATGAATTATGTAGTAGTGCCATATGAAGTCAGTCACTGCTGAGGGTGGTTCTTTGTCATTTAAATCGTGTGTCTTACTCTTACCTACTCATTGAAGTAGGACTTTTAACAGTTCCACTTAGTCAATCTAATTCCAATTAGAATATATACTTGAAGAAAATAAAATTAATCCTTTTTTAAAGGACCTTTAAAATCAAACTTTCCCCTAATCTAGATAGGCCTTACCACTAACTAAAATGGGTTGAAGTTTACATGTATATATATCTGAACTCCAACAACAACAACAAAATGTCATCAAGCCCAATTACGACTTTTTTTTTTGTTGTACAAATTCCTCTGTATTTTGTCCAATTTCCTCTGCTCCACTTCCACCAATATTCCATACCTTAAATCCCAGCATTTGTGGATATGAAGAGCATCTTTGTTTCTTTTGTCCACATTGGTCAGTATTTGTTATGAAAAATTATGAACACATTCCTTAAGATGGGCTTTTCTGGCATGGTCCCTTATGGCCAGGGCTGTGTGACTCAGATTGGAAAACATATCGAGGATGAGTTGGTTTTGTCACTTTGAGTTTTTTCACACTTTGAGATCTTTAATATCCAGAGTAGTCATTCTGACCCCTTTTATCAATGTCACCTTCACTGAAAGTCAATAATAACTGAATTACTCAGAAGCTCTGATCCTTGAGTCCTTGAGAATTTGGGGGATAGCAAGAAAAGTCTTTTCTTTCAACTGAACACTTACAGTTAAGGGAGGAAAGGAGTGAAGAGATGTAAGGATTAAAAAAAGTGGCCTTTTAACACTTAATACAATAGCCAAACATCTATATGAAAAAAAGATTAATTTATCCAGTTGACACACAGATCAAATATCTAGACAATGGACTGAGTATTTATTTCCATAGATTTTGGAGTTGCCAGATTTAGCAAATAAAAATATAAGATACCCAGTCAAATTTTAATTTGAGATAAACAAGGAATTTTTTTTTTTTTTTTTTTTTTAGGTAAATATGTCCTATACAATACTTAGGACATACTATACTTTAAAAAAAATTATGTGTCTTTTATCTGAAACTCAAATTTAGCCCCATGCTCTGTATTTTATCTGGTAATTCTACTTAGATTAGACATTTTGGCCTTGTATGGACACTGTCTGAATTTTACTTTTAAGCCAATAGTGATTTTATTTTTAGATATATATTCATAGAAATGAAGCCCTCCTATGGTTTATCTACTTTTCTACCAGCTTTGAAATGGAAAAGTAGACTGGTCTTCTCAATTCCAAACTTTCTTCCATATGGTTCTCACCCTTCGTGTAGAACACTAAAGCATCATAGTTTAATCAATGGATAAATTGAGTTAATATTCTATTCTGTTAGTATGCTCGTTATTAATTTGATTACCTCTAACTTAATACATTGTAGTTCTTAGTCCAGTGTCACAACCTTTACTATTCTTACAGGCTCCAATAGTGGTGATACAGTTATCTATTCAAGAACCAGTCATCAAGCATATATTTCATGTGATGCACATTTCTAGTCTCTATGAGGTGCACAAACATGTACAAAATCCATTCAACAACTCTTTATGAAAAGCCTATTGTGCCAGGCACTAATCAAGGTGTTAGGAGTGATATAGAGTCCCTACCCTTGAGGGACTCACAGTTATTGAGGAAGATCACAGGGTGGTTGAGTTACCAAGATCTCCAGCCCTAAAACGCTGCCAACTACCAGTGTTTTGTTCTGCTAAATGGAATATACAAGCTGAGGGCAAAGGCTGACCTTCTTAAGAGAAATTTTAAAGTTGGGTGGGAGGAAAGAAAGAGGAGAGAAGCAGCAATTGGCAGAGGTGGGCTCTCTGGTGGGAAGAGAAAAGATGTCTGATAGGGTAATGGGTGAAATGTATATGGAATGTGATCTCTCTTTCACAGACTCCAGAGGAGCTTCAATAAAACAATTTTCTCACTAATCTGTTGTGGTTTTGGATATGTTTTGGAAAATATAACAATGTGGTAACTATGGCCTCAAAAGGAGCATAAAGTAAGAGCCAAGGCCCTCCAATGGAATGCCCACTCCATATGGGTTACATCTTGGGGAATCTTCATCTTGAATATTTGATGATAGTTAAAGAATTCAGTGTCATTTCAGGTTAAGTTGTTGCTAAGAAGACAACCATCTATGCCAAATATTTGGATTTTTGTGTAGGAGAGTGAAAGTATATCTGGTGTAAGCCACAATAATTCTTGGCATCAGTTAAATTTCTTTTATTTCAAGCAAATCAAGGACAATTAAGCAAGGAAAAAAGAGGATTGTGGGAAAAGTTTGATGATAGAATGTATTGGAAGCACGTGGGAGAACTTGCAGATTCAAAGGAGGAGCTGACCACCTAGGTCTTGGGAAGGACAGGAGGACAGGGACCAGGGCTCCTCCAGGGACCGCGGGGGGACACAGAGCTCATGGATACTTTTTCTGGGCTGTTGCTATCATGGGTTTCAGCCCTACTAACTTATCATCTATGTTTATGTTCTTAAGTTTCTGTGAGAGAATCTGATTAGTGCAGTTGGAGTCAGGGGTCTTTTTATGGACAGGCAGATAGTATAGATGTGGCCCAAGGCAGAATCATTTGAGTTGGGCAGTCTCCTCTTTTCATGAACCCAACATATCTTAAAAATAGATGGAAATGGTGTGATTTTGGATGCTCATACTATCGTGTCCTTTTGGTTTAATTGAAAATTTTAAGTTATTCTATCTCCCACACACACACTAATTTAGTAGTTATACATTCTGTTTCTATTCTATTGGTGGTTACCCCAGAATTTCCAACTTGCTTGCTTAACCTACCAAAGTCCTTGTTAGTCAATATCTTTACTCTTCTCCAAGGCAATACGAAAACCTTAGAATACTTTGATTCTGTTTCCCTTACCTACCTGTAAGTTAATTTTTTCATATATTTTAATTTAACTTTTAAAACATAATAAAAATTATTAATTACAATTCTATATTATCAATGTTCACTTGCATTTGCCACTTTCTTTCCTCTTTATACTTTTTGTATCTCAAGCATTCCCTATAGGATCACTGTTTTGTTTTTGTTTTTGTTTTGTCGCAAGTATATCCTTTAGTATTTCATTAGGAGCTATTCTTAATGATGAACTAACAATTTTTATTTCTATGGAATATTAATTTATTTTGTTCTTATTATTTTTTAAAGAAATTACTGATCATTTTTATTGCATTATTTTGGAATTTTTTCTAAATTCTTCTCCAGTGTAAAGAAAGTATATCTTTTTAAAACCAAATCACATAGCTGAGTGTATGGATTTTTAAATTAGATAAGATAGGAATTAATCATTCACTTGAAGCAGGATTCACTAAGGAATATTCTCAGCAAACTTGAGAAACTAATCTGTTACCAAAATCTGTTTTTCTTCCTTTCGAATCAGAATCCTACTTTCTTCTTACCATCCTGAAAGTAGTAACCATACTCCACTTCTTTCCTACAGTACTTATTCTCAACTACTTCCCACTATTTCCATTAGAATTATTTGTATTTATTTACAAATTTTTATACCCCATAATAAAGGAGAAATTTTTGAGCATGGTGTGTAGTACCAGGCACAAAGGAGGCTTTCAACAAATATTTGTTGTATAAGTAAATTTTCTGGTTCCCATTATACTTAGTGGTTAATTCCTTTTTTCATTAACTTGACCTTGAAGTTCCTGTAAATAATAACATTTTATGGCCATTAATATAATTTAATTCCGACTTACTGTATAAGCAATTTTTCAGGAATCTTATTTCATAAGTATGGTATAACCAAATAATTATATATCACAGATTTGAAAAATATGTCATTTATATAATCACATTACATTTATGTAATTACAATGATTTTGGCTTATGAAATTTTCTACCTGTAACATTTGCAGATTGGTTTAAAATATTAGGTTTTTTTTTTATCTTGATACATTTCAGTATTTGCAATGTTGGAATTATTACATTTCTGAGATCTTAAAAAAGGTATATTTTATATATATATAATTATTTCCCCAGTTTATAGATAAGGAATTATTTCCCCAGTTTATAGATAAAGCTTAGATAGAGTGAATGACTTGCTCAGAGTTGTGTAAATAAGAGAGACTTGAACCCATGTCTTTGCACTCTAAGCCAGATTTCTTAAGGTGTCATCCAAGAAATAGAATGTTTCTGTAATGATACAAAGAGATAACATGGAGCTATAAAAAGGTTTCTTATGCTAAGGCTTAGGGTTGAAAGTTTGAAGTGGATTTTATCAGACTACTCACCCCTTTATTATATCTCTCAGTCCTCCATTTAGATATAAAACTTTCCAAAATCCTATGGAAAGAATACATCCCATTTGTGTTCTCATCACACAACCACTATTGTATGTCTATTTAGTTCTAATTTCATTCCTCATAGTTTTATCATTACTTGTTTTTTCATGTCTCCCATTCTGGATTGTAACATCTTTGAGGTCTCCTGTTACATTTACCTGTGACTGCTTTCTCCTACCTTGTTCAGTACTTTATACAGTACCTAAAATATGCTTAAGAAATGTTAAATAGTATTGAGTTACAGCATTTAAAGTTCTCTACAACGGTGCCCTACTTCGCCCTATGATATTGTCTCCTAATTCTTTCCTATAAAGATAGCCAAGTAATTGTCATTGTTTACCTGTCCTTGTGCCTTTTTCCCCATTCTGAATACCATTTCTTCTCCTTTATTATGGTCTTAATTCTAATCTCACCTCCTCCATGAGACCTTCACCATTCAGATCATTAGAAGTCTTTGAATTTCCTTCTGTAGTTATTGTCATTAAAGTATAACTGATACTTTGCATATCTCATTCTCAGTTATCTTTTTGTTTATGCCCTGCCTCATCTGGATTATGAGTTCAAAACCCTGTCCCCCTCTAGATATTAGCTAGCATGTTCAAGAGATTCTCAGTGAATGTTCTGCTAGAGAAAAAGTCAGTTGTAGTCACCTAGAAGAGGTTTTATTTAAAGCATTGCTAACTAGTTTGGGGAAACTAGTTTAGAATGTAAATGTCACCATTTAAAAAAACCAATGATGCTTTTTATAATTTACCATTCCCTGCAGGTATTTCTAAATTTATATTTTAAACACAAGCATGGATGTTTTATAACTAATTCAATAATCAAAAGTCTACATAGGTCTTTTTTATGGTTCTCTGTCGTTTCTATTGGTTTCTTTGTGTGTTTGGATGTTTTAAAGTATATGCTGCTCATAGCTCTTAGAAAATTATTTGTGAAGATTCTCTGTAGCCTAAGATGAAGGTGCCCTTCAAGGAGAATTTGAATTTGTTTTTGTTTCTTTTAAGCATGTAGATACTCTTCCATTTGGTACTACTTTAAACTTCATTCTGGGTTTAAGTTTTCTTAGACTACCCAAACTTTTGAATACATGAGCGTAACTACCTGTAATTACAATGGATTTTGTTTCTCCCCCCAGTTCTTTCTGACCTAGTTATATCTCCTCAAACACCCTGGGGGAGGAAGTAGGAAGGTGACTTCGCTTTTGAGAGTCTCGCTTAATGTGGAATCTTCCATTAAATCTTTACCTTTAGAGAGTCTTAGACTTTGGTTTCTGTCCCTTTCACAGTGAGAGTCTATGAAAACCACAGCTCAGTTTCTCAGATCAATTTGGCAATCATTGTCAGGACAAAAGTAGTTTAGAGCACTCTGCTAACCTCTGGAGTTTTGCTTTCTCTTAGCTTTTGATCTAATATTTCTTTTCTGTTTAATCAGTAATTTAATGCTTTTATGAAGCATTTTTTCTATTTTTCTTTTTTAGATGCTCTTAACCAAAGGGTATCTCTGAGTAACCTGACTTACCTACCATAAGGGACAATATCTGGCCACATAAAGTGAATGCTCTTAAGGCCTTCAGCCAGTTTAATAACTCAGGGAAGTTAGCATTGCATCCTCTACTGTGAGGCAAGAGCATCTGCGCTGTGTCAGTCAAATGTTTAATGATCTTTGGGGGACTAAAGGTTTATAACTCTCTTAAGGCAAATAGTTCTGAAGACTTGGAGGTGGTCAGAATTTTCATTCTGGGGTCTTTGAAATAATTTTTCCATCCTACACCAAAAGCACCCTCTTCACATCTAAACTCCACACTTGGAAAGAGGAAACATCTGATGAGTGACCTGTCAATTGTCATCCTTCCCCTTGTGGTGTCTGTTTTCCATCATGGTAGCTATATGGGGTACTCACCATGCTTTATACCTCATGAGTGGAATCTGCTGAAGAGAGTTGGGTACTTGCACCTCACAAAGTCAAGTTCTGTTCTCGTTTTATTTTGAAATTTGCTACATCCATATAGAGAAGACAGAAAATTAAGGTAGCTGGTGGGGAAAAAGGACTTTTTAGGGAAGATGGAGAATATGATTATTTTTGTTCTTGGTATTCAAATGCTCTGCCCCATCTCTCCATAAAAATATTTTGTATAAATTAATGACTTTTCATTATCATATTGAATTGTCTGTGTGGGAGTGATGCAAAAAAATTTACTGAATATGATGTCAAGATTGGTATTAGACTACCCATGAAAAGCCAACCATCATTGTCTTACTATTTTGTTCACTTGCTTGGCTCCTGTAACTATATGAGCTTGCGGCTCTTGAGGAGGATGGTCTTAGGTCCCCAAGAGAATGAGCCCAATGTCTTAAAGAGAAGACAGACGTGATAATCATTTGTAGCTTTAGACTCATTTCAACTACTATTTATCATATTATGCATTCGGGTCTAGGCTAGGAATTTTTAAAAACATAGTCCATTAAATTCATAACAAAAAAATTAGGACCCTTCTTTAGTATCGAGCAAGGAGTTCTAAAAATAAAAATAAAAATAAATAAAAAACTATTTTAAGACTAAGGAAGGAAGAAAAGTTCTCACTAGACATTATCTCATGAAGGGAAAAATATTTCAGGAATATTTCCTGGGGGCTCAAGGACACATTTTACAGCTTGAGTTTGAATAATACACTACTCAGTTAAGCCTTTAGTTTCCCTAAAGAATATGGCTAGAGTCCTGGATGTAGAGATTTTCCCCATATTAGTTCTCCATATTAGTTCATCTTATAAGTTAACTTTGAGGAAAAGTTGTACAATGTGCTGTTTCTGTGAAACTCACTGT
This sequence comes from Rousettus aegyptiacus, assembly GCF_014176215.1. Classification (NCBI taxonomy): domain Eukaryota; kingdom Metazoa; phylum Chordata; class Mammalia; order Chiroptera; family Pteropodidae; genus Rousettus; species Rousettus aegyptiacus. The sequence goes on from NW_023416286.1 coordinate 36,923,301, forward strand.
TCGTGGGGTAAGGATTCTCAGCACACAGTGCAAGAAGTGATGTGCGACTATGCTAAGGAAGGGAGCACCTTGTGCCCATATGGAGAGTTTTTTCTGAAGGGAAAGCACTTGACTTATTTCTCTTTGATGGCATGTATTATATACTAAGCTCTACTCTGGGTGTTTGTGAATGCCTTCTATCTTGTATTAAACCTCTGGTTTCTTGAACATTCTGGGGCATTCTTTTACCACAGCGTCTAACACAGTGAGTTGCCCGTTACAGACAATAAGTAATAGGAGGCAATATGGGGCATAGAGATGTAAATATTAAAACTGGCTCTGCCACTAAAGACAGGGTAAACTCAATTGTAGCACATACTTGTTCATTATCTCGCTGCAGTTTTTGTTCTTCCTTCCTTTCAATAACAGAATTACAATTTTCATCAGTTATCCATTCCTTGCTCATGCAGTCAATGCCCTTTGGGAAAATCTGACCTTACTTTTGGCTCCAGGGTTGTGTAAGTCAGGGTTTTCCAGAGAAATAGAATCTCTCTCTCTCTCTCTCTCTCTCTCTCTCTCTCTCTCTCTCTCTCTCTCTCTCTCGCTGTATATATATTATTATATAGATGTATAGATTATATATATGTCTATGTCTATATCTATGTCTATATCTTTATCTTTCTCTATATATAGATATATATAGTGAGATTTATTATAAATTGGATTATGTGATTTTGGTGGCTAAGAAGTCCCACAGTCTATCCTCTGCTATCTGAGAACCAGGAGAACTAGTGGTTTAAGTTCCAATCCAAGTACAGGAGGAAAACAATGTCCTAGTTCAAAAACAGGCAGAGGGAGCGAATTCTTCCTTACCCACATCTTTTGTTCTATTTGGGTCTCCAACAAATTGGATGAGGCCTATCCACATTGGGGAGGACAATTTGCATTATTCAGTCTTCCAATTCAAATGTTAATCTCATCCAGAAACACCCTCATGGATACACTCAGAATAATGTTTGACCAGATATCTGGAAACCCCATGTCAAGTTGACACATTAAATTAACCATCAAAAGGAGCACACCCTGTTTGGTTTAAACAAATTTTTATACCTTGTCACTCATTGGCCACAGTATTTGATCACATATGGGCAAGTACTGCATTCCAGGTCAATAAAATGCAAGATTAGATTGCACTTGCTAGAGACTGCAAGAAAAGAAACTTTCTTACTCTTCTATGGAAGTACCTACAGAGATACTCATTTCCACTTCGCCATGAATGAAAAAGTTTAAGTACATGGGCGTTGCTGGTAATTGTCTTGTAACTACAGAGAAGTCAGCCTTGGGTGAGAGGCAGAGAAAAAGTAAAAATAAACTAGACCATTGTTAGAATCAAAACCAGGCCCAATACCTGGACTTTTGTCATATGAGCTAGGAAAATCCCTTTATTGTATAAACTGTTTGGAGTTAGAATTTCTGTTACCTGCAACTGAAAGATTCCTAACTAATACAATCGGGGTTTAGATCTAATGATCAATGAAGACTCTTTTTAGCTTTTAACACTTTATGATTCTATTAAGAACTATACCAGAAATGTAAACCATTTTTGCTATGAAATGTGAATAGCTGGTAAATATTAACTAAGTTGGACCATATACATCAAGAGAGTTGACCATATATCCCAAACTTCAGACGACCATAGAAATTCTGCAGAGCTACAGGCTATATTCCTTCTGAAAGGAAGCAGAGTTTGCTACCCCCAAATATGCTTCTTTGTGGTATTAATATTTTAAGCTGGTTATGTTTTTCTTTTTTAAATTTTTTAATTTTTCAATTACAGTTGAAAAAGCTGGGTATTTTTAAGAAACAAAACTCAAGAACCTTTGACCTTATCCCTAACTACCTAATAAAATTTAAATTAAGGACTTGATCTAGGAAAGGAACTATTATCACAGATAACTATAGTTTAATATGCATTAGGTGTGTTAGAAAGGGAGGAATCCAGCAAGGCTCATTTGATCCAAGTTCTCTCTGTGTCCTGTTGTTATAGGTGGCCTGACAAATAGTAGTTTACCAAAAATTTGCTTTTTCGGCTCCATCTGAATAGCCTTAGTCCCCTGTGTAGTCCCAAACCACAACCCTCTTTTCTCCTTAGCTCAAGATGGCATAGAAGTCTCAACTGCCCAATTCGTTCTTGCATCTTATTGAACCCCAGTATTTACATACATAATTAAATTTGATTATTTTCTCCTATTCTGTTTTGTGTCATTCTCATTATTCCACAAGCCAGAAGAACTAAGAGGGGAAAAGGGAAAATTTTCTTCTCAAAGTAGCTTGTTTTCCACAGGGCTTCAGGTACACTGTTTCCCAGTTGCCCTCTGAGGGTTCACTTGTTTTTTTACAGAAAGAAAGAGCATCTTATTTTTGTGTATTCAGCACTTTAACCAGTAACTGGCATAGATTAAGCCACTAATAAATATTAATGAATAAATGGATGAATTTATTTAACAATTATTTATTAAGCACCTATTACACGCCAGGTACTGAAGGAGGTGCTGGAAGAAAGTAGGGCATGAAGCTAAGACAGTACTGGAAGTGGGTGCGAAGGGACTTCTGGGGTGCTGGTCGTATTTCCTTTCATATAACCAGGTGCTGATTAACTGAGTGTATTTATGTTGCAAAAATGTATTAAGTTGTTCACTTCTGATTTGTATACTCACTATATCTTTGCTTTACTTCAATAAAATGTTTACAAAAATAAAAGAAAACAAAAACTCCTTACTCTCAGGAAGTTTACTTTCCTGTTGGAGGAGACAGACAATACAAATAGATATATAATATGTTGGGAAGTAATAAGTTCCATAAAATAAGACTGAAGAAGAAATAATGAATTCAGTGAGCACTAAGATGTGACAGAAGGAGCACTCTTTGATATATCGTTATGTGTACAGAGTACCCAAGCTCCCAATTATCTATCCGAGAAGCTCAGTTCCAACTCACTTTCTGTGATCAGCCTCACCTCTTTCTTTGTGCTGCTGCTGAGTTGAACTGAGGATAGTCATGCCATGAATGGATGTGGGGTGGGTGAGCTCACATTTAAAACCTGACTCACAAAATAGTACCAGTAATTCTACCCCAGCTCTGTTTTGCCAAGCATCCGAAGCTTTTGATCAGAGATTTAGCACAGCATCATCTCCATACTTAAGAATATTTCGTGAGAAATGTTTGGATTGTTAAAATAAAAAGACTTTTCCCCACACCTAGCAGATATTTTTGGAGGATCTGTTGTGTGTCCAGCACGGTGGAAGTTTAATTCTAAGTTCAATTCTAAGATATAGTTTTAAATAAAGAGAGTTTTGTCATCTTAAGTAACAAAACTAATACATACAAAACAATTATACAATAATACAGAAATTTAAAAAATCAAACATTAAGAGCGTGATATCCTGTGTCTCTCCTTTATAGCATTTGTTGCATATGCAATTTTATTTTTATATGTGTGGGTATTTTGATCATTTGTCTCCTCACTAGCCTATTTATTCTATGAGTCTGGAACTGAGTCCAATTTTGTCTACCATCGTAGTCATCAGAATGTAGTAAAGTGCCAGCACAGAGTAGGCATTCCACATTCATTTGCAGAATGAAATAATTGAATGTAAGAAAGTAACCACATCAGAAAGGCAGAGTAATTTAGTGGTCAATAGCACAGCCTGTGCAGTTAGATAGATCTGCCACTTCCTAGATGATTAGTTGTGTGTCTTTGGGTGAGATAATTATACTTTTATTTTTAAAATAGATAAAAGTTTTATTTAGTTTTCTCTTGTATGGAATGAAAATTATCATTCCCACCACAGCAGTTCATTATGAGCAGTGAATGACTTGCGTAAAGTACATTGCACATAATAACTGCTCAATAAATGGTATTTATTAGTTTTCAACATATTTCAACAATTGTCTTAATGCAGTTTAGTTGTGAAAATGTTATAAATTTTTAATCCAGTTTTTAGTCTTCACTTCTAAAAGAAAAAAAAAAGACACTTATTCTATCCATATACATTTTTCATACACTCGTTTCATTTGATAATGCCCCAAAGATGTTTTCATGTGTGTGCTTCACTTGTTGAAAGCCAGCAGACCTAGTTCCTGTCACTCTATGGGATGTGGTGGTAAGCTAACTGCAAAACATCAAAGCTGCAGGGCAGCCACAGGACTTGTAGGGCTCAGGTTATATTTTCTCTGAGCACTCAAACACGCAGTCCTTAGAACCTCTGCAGGAACTCACAATGGGTCTTCCGAGCTAGAGATCTCTAGGATCTTCTTCCTGTGAAATGACAGAGGCTGCTCTTGGATCAGGAAGCCATGGTTGGTAATTAGAATTAATATTCTCATCTCACTGTCACAAATTACATTTTAAAAATGGATTTTGAATCTCTTTTACATTCCAACATGATCAAATGAGTATTCCCCACATGGGAGAAATTGCCAACAAGGTTGGTGAGCATCCAAAATAGAATCATCTTCCCAACAGTTTACTGGCAAAGGAAGCAGTTTCTACTCAGGTTTGACCTGAGTGACAAGAGCCAGATGGGCCGTAAGCAGGATAAGTGATAACAAGCTCCAAACTCTATTCTAGATGACACAGATCATCCCTCCCATATTTCCTCATTAGAAATTCATTCTTTTAGTAAAGTTATTAATCTTTCCTTACAGTTCTTTTAATGCAAATGCTTTTGGAAATCTCTCTCATTATATATAATATTAATATTCTGGTATGATTGATGTAACTGTCCCTTTATCCCTGCTCCCAGAGGGAGGGGACTAAATAGGTCAATGGGGAGGGCAGAAAAGAAGTGGGGAAGGGAGTTGGGTTGCAGAGATGAAGGGCACTGGGTGATGGGGATGGGGGTGCCTTGTCTCACTCTATTGCACAGTTTTAGAAGGCTGGGTCAAGTCTGAAAATAAGGAATATGCTCTGCTTTCAATTCGCATCATTGAGGTTTCGATGTTCTCTTTAGTTAAAAGACGGTGTGGGTCAAAGAAAAGAAACAGCTTATAAGTTGTTAGAAGAAAAGTAACTCACACATTTATTTATTCATTTATTCATATTCACTGAGTGCCTACGAATCACCCCTAATTCCCTACATTTTGTGGGGCATGAAGTAAAGGACAAATGAAGACCTTGGCCTCTGCCCACACTCCTTCTCCTCTCATACCTGACACTTCATTACACATCAGAAAGGGTCATGTGCAAACTGCGAATACTCCAGCCAGCCTGTCTAAGTTCTGTTCACACCCCTTGGCTAAAGTCACAGGAGGATGGACCTGAGATAGAGGTCTATGTAAGCTCTGGAGGTGGGCTTGAGGCTCTTTGTGCAGATAATTACAAAGTGTAGTTCTTGGTGTGGGTCCCAAAGCAGGGGAAAGGGCTCTATGTGGCACATCCATACAAACTCATCACCTGATGGGGTGAGGCATGGCCAGAGGAGGGCCAGAGAGAGCCTACTGGAGCTTGATAGGAAAAAGGACAGTATTGTCTCTAGGTGTTGGGAATACATGAAGAATATGTACAAGATCTCTGCCTTTATGGTTCTCCCACTCCAGTAGAGGCAGACAGACTATAAACAAATACATAAGTAAATAAGTAAATAGCTATATATAGTATATTTGACAGTATTAAGTACTCTGGAGAAAAGAAGGGTGCAATTTTAAATAGTGTGGGTCAAGGGAGATGTATCAGCTCCCTGAGGCTGCTACAATAAAACATCACAAACTTAGTGGCTTAAATAACAGAAACGTATTGTGCCACAAAAGTCTGAAATCAAGGTGTTGGCAGGGTTTGTTCCTTCTGAGAACTGTGAGGGAGAATTGGTTCCATGTCCTACTCATAGCTTCTGGTAACTCCAAGCATCCCTTTACTGATAGATGGCTATCCTCTCCTTGTGTCTTCAGTTCATCTTTCTTTTGTATGTTGTCGTCTCCATGTCCAGATTTCCCTTTTCTGTAAGAACGCCAGTCCTATTGGAGTAGGGGCCCACCTTTACGAATGACTTCATCTTACCTTGATCATCTTCAAACGCCTTAATTTCAAATAAAATCATATTCACAGGTACTGGAATTTAAGACCTCAACATCTTTTGTAGGGATACGATTCAATCCCTAAAAGAAAGTTTTACTGTGAAGATGACGTTTGAGCAAAAGCCTGAAGGTGAGGGGCAAGGGAGTGAGCCATGTTGACATATGGGGTAAGAGCATTATAGAAGAGGAAAACAGCAAGCGCAAAGAAAAGCCCTAATTACTCCTCCACTATAACATTTTGGTGAGTTAATATAGTGAGCCCGGAAGGTCAGGGAGAGTCTGCAACAGAATAATGCACTAGGCTCGGAAATGACCCATCCACCTCTCAGTGGTCTCCTCCATAACCTCGTGGTCCATCTATTTAAAACGTCAAAGGCTCCGACATTTCCCTAGAGCTCAGTATAAGGTCATTGAAAGCAGGGTATGAGTCTCCTCTTTCTTTTTACTCCCCAGTGGTCAGTGGACATTTGTGGGTGATGCTGAGGGTGCATTTCACCATCCTCCTTTGTCTCTACACCAAAAAATGGCTTGTACCCAAAAAGCACAGAAAAAGCCCACAAAACAAGAGGATTTCTGGTTGGAGGCAGGTAAGGTGACAAAGACAAGGGAGTAAAGTTCGTCATTAAAAGGTGCTATAGAATTTTGTTGTCGTCTATTGCTACACTTCTATCATGAACAGCCCCAGTAAATGGCCATCATCGATAGTTTTAATTTGAATTTTCTTAGTGCTTAAAACCCTATCCTGCCAATGAAAATTAGAGAAATAGAAAAGAATAGGCAAGTTTTCTGAAATTAAAATTTAGAGTGAGAGGACCTGTCTTTAAGGGAAATCTGACAACAACTGTTCTATTCCAGCATTACGAAAGGACCGATGTAACATCGAAAGTTCTCTTTTATTTATCTCATTTCGACTCACATCAGGATTGAAACAAGCAGTTTTTTAGACTTCACTGAATCATCCCTGACCTTCTGCCTTTACTTATCTCCAAGTTGGAATGCTCTCTTGAGCTGTCAGCCATCACCCCCACCCTAGGCGCCTCCCCCATGCCTTCCATCCTGCCCTGGCCTCAGATAACAATCCTTTCCAAATAGGCTTTGCTCTCGCCATGTTTAGAATGCTTCAGAGTAAAACTGAATATGAACAAGAACCAAAGTCCCTTGATTACATTCTGTTCACCTTCCTTTCACACTCCACACCTCAGTCTTAGCTGGAGGGGGCCAGCTTGCATTCCCGCCCATGACTCCCCCAATTCTGCTTAATTTGGCCCAGGCTTATTGGGAGACTAAGTTGTTTGTTTCCATCCTCCTTGAGGCTCTGGGCACCCCTCCTTGCTGCCCTTGCCTGCAACAGTCCCCCTCTTGTCTGTCAAAAGCCTGTTCCGTCTCCAAATCCTCGCATAAGACTCTGGCCCTGAAGCCGTTTTCTGGTGACGCTTACCCTTGGCTTCTCTCTCAGGCTGAGTGAGACAGGAAGCCCAGAAACATGTTTACAGGATGGCAGAGGGAGCAAAAGAACAAAAATCAGCCAGTTCCAGAGCCTTGCACTTTCTGGGGTTTTCAAAGCAGAAATGTTTACTATCGCTTCCTTTCTTGGAGGGCCCTTCGTTTCTCCAAAATGGAAGGGCTTGGTGGATGTGGGGGTGGGCTGCCTAGGCCTGGTTCTTTGTTTCAGCATGGGTGCTGGGATGGGAAAGGGAGAACGATGAATGAAATGCCTTGTGTAGCCCAGCAAAATCTCCTAGGAACCCATAAACACCCAAATATCCTTAAAGGGCTCAGAAATTAATCCACATTGAGCATCCTCTAGATGCCTTACGCATTCGTATTTCTTGTATAGTTTTATATTCACACACATCACAAGCCACTGAGTATATCCAGAATATACAAAGAACTTTTAAAACTCAACTATAAGAAAATGAACAATCTGATTATTTACAGGTGCTAAAACTGAGGTTTGCAATGATAAGTGCCTTGCTGGGTCACATAACTGGTAAGGCGTCAAGGCTAAAATGAGTTCAACTCTGAGTTCAGTCTATGTTCTTTCATTTCCTCTTATTGTAAAAATAAATATTGTATTTTTACGATTATCGAAGTATTTCATATTCTTTATAAAATTTTCGGAAAGACGAAAATTTTATAAAGAATCCAGAGATAGTCTCTAATAATAACATGGCAGTGCCCTTTTCTCCAGACCAAGTTCATGCTAGGCTATACTTTTTTATGTACTTCTCCTTTTAATGTTTTGGGGTTTGTTTGTTTGTTTGTTTTTAAATAACTTTATTTTTTAGAGGAGTTTTAGGTTGACAGCAAAATTGAGAGGAAGGCAGAGAGAGTTCCCATATCCCCCTGCCCCCACATACGCACAGCACCCCCACTATTGGCATGCTGTATCACAGTGGTCTATTTGATACAATCGATGAACCTACACTGACACATCATTATCACTTGAAGTCCACAGTTCACATTAGGGTTCACTCTTCGTGTTGTACATTCTATGGGTTTTGACAAATGTGTAACAACACGTATTCACATGTTATTCATATTAGTTTCAGTGCTCTAAAAATCCTCTGCACTCTGCCTATTCACCCCTCCCTTCCCCGACCTCTGAGCTTCTTGCCGTCTCCATAGTTTTGCCTTTTCCAGAATGTCACATAGTTGGAATTATATAGTATACAGCCATTTCAAATTACTTTCTTTCATCTTGTAATGTACATGTAAGGTTCCTCCGTGTCTTTTCATGGCTTGGTAGCTCATTTATTTTATCAGCGATAGATATTCCATCGTCTAAATGCACCACAGTTTATCCGTTCATCTACTGAAGGGCATCTCAGTTGCTTCTACGTATGGCAATTATGAATGCTATAAACATTCATATGCAGGTTTTTGTGTGGACAGAAATTTTTAAGTCATTTGGGTAAAATCCAAGGAGTGTGATTGCTGGATTGTATAGTAAGAATATATTTAATTTTGTAAGAAACTGTCTTTCAAAGTGGCTGTACCATTTTGGATTTCTACCAGCAATGAATGAGAGTTCCTGTTGCTCCACATCCTAACCAGCATTTAATGGTGTTAGAGTTTTGGATTTTTGCTATTCTAATAAGTGTGTAGTGATATCTCATTACTGTTTTAATTTGCAATTCCCTAATGACATATAATGTTGAGTGTCTTTTCATATGTTCATTTTCCATCCACATATATTCTTTGGTGAAGTGTCTGTTCAGATCTTTTGCCCATATTTTAACCAGGTTGTTCATTTTCTTATAGTTGAGTTTTGAAAGTTCTTTGTATATTCTGGATAGTAATCCTTTAATCTTTGTCTTTGAAAATATTTTATACTATTACGTGGCTTGTCTTCTCATTCTCTTGACAGAGTCTTTTGAAGAGCAGAAATTTTTAATTTTAACGAAGTCCAGCCTATCAATTATTTCTTTCATGGATCATGCCTTCGGTGCTATGTTTCAAAAGTCATTGCCATGACCAGGGTCATCTAGAATTTCTTGTCTGCCATCTTCTAGGATTTTTATAGTTTTTCATTTACATTTTGGTTTATGTTTCATTTTGAGTTAATTTTTATGGATAAGGCCTGTGTCTAAATTCTTTTTTTCCATGTAAATGTCCAGTTGTTGTAGCACCATTTGTTGAAGAGACCATCCTTTCTCTATTGTATTGCTTTTGCTCCTTTGTCAAAGATCAGTTGGGTACACTTAGGTGAGTCTGTTTCTAGGTTCTCTGTTCTGTTCTGTTGATCTGATTATCTCTTCTTTTACCAGTACTATGCTGTCTGATTACTGTCTTAAAGTCAGGTAATGTCAATTCTCCAACTTTGTTGTTCTTCAATATTGTGTTGACTATTCTGGGTCTTTTATCTCTGTAAACTTTAGAATCAATTTGTGATATCCACAAAATAACTTGCTGAAATTTTGATTGGAATTACCTTGAATCTATAAATCAAGTAGGAAAGAATTGAAATTTTGATCATATTGTCTTCTTATCTGTGAACATGGATTATTTCTCCATTTATTCAGTTCTTTGATTTCGTTCACCAGATTTTTGTAGTTTTCCTGATGTAGATTTTGTTCCTATTTTATTAGATTTATATCTAAGTATTTCATTATTAGAGAGTGCTAATATAAATAGTATTGTGCTTTTAATTTCAAATTCGACTTGTTCATTACTGGTATTTGGGAAAGCAACTGACTTTTATATACTAATGCATCCTGTAAACTTGCTACACTCATCTATTAGTTCCAGAAATTTTTTGGTCAATATTTTAAGATCTCTGCATAGACAATCATGTCATCTGCAAATAGACAGTTTTATTTATTTCTTCCCAATGTGTATACCTTTCATATCCCTTTCTTGTTTTATTGCATTAGCTATGACTTGCAATACAATGTTGAAAAGTAGTGGTGGGAGCAGATATCTTTGCCTTGTGTCTGATTATCTAGCAAGAAAGCATGTAGTTTCTCACCATTAATTATGTTAGCAATAGGTTTTCTTTAGATGTTCTTTATCAAGTTGAGAAAATTCTCCCTCTATTCCTAATTTATTGAAAGTTTCTATCATGAATGCATGTTGGATTTTGTCAAATGCTTTTTCTGCATCTATCAACATAATCATGTAATTGTTTTTCTTTAGCCTATTGATGTGATGGATTATATTAATTGAATGAGCCTTGCATAAATGCACGTTGCCTGTAGTGTATAACTCCTTTTATACATTGTTGGATTTGGTTTGCTAATATTTTGTTGAGGATTTTTGCATCTATATTCATAACAGATATTGGTCTGTAGTTTTCTTGTCCTGTAATATCTTTATCTGGTTTTGGCTTTAAGGTAATGCTAAGATTATAAAATGAATTACAAAGTATTTCCTCTGCTTCTATCTGCTGGAAGAAATTTTAGAGAATTGGTATAATTTTCTTCTCAAATGTTTGATAGAATTCCCAGTGAGTCCACCTGGGCCTGGTACTTTCTGTTTTGGAAGATGAGTTGTCAATTCAATTTTTTAATTCATAGAAGTCTATTCCAATTGTCTTTTTCTTCTTGTGTGAGTTTTGGCAGATTGTGTCTTTCAATCAATTGGCTCATTTCATCTAGGTTATTAACTTATGGGCATAGTAGTTCATAGTATTTCTTTATTTTCCTTTTGATGTCCATGATATCTGCAGTGATGTCCCTTCTTTTATTTCTTTTACACACACACACACACACACGCATGCACGCACACACACACACACACACAGATTTAAACTAGGAGGAATCACACATCTTGCATTTTCTGAACCTTCCTTGTTTTGCTTTCAATCTAACAAGGTTATACTACTGATCATGTAAAAGCCTTTTTGAACACCTGGAGTTGCAAAAGTCATTGAACAGGGCTCTAACGGTGTGACCAAGCCTCACGTGGTGCCTCTCTGAGCTACCCAGAGCATTTACTCAGGTGAATCCCTTAAAACTGTGTCTTTTCTTCCTGCAGAAAGCAAAAAGATCCAGGGCTGGCCTCCGGCTTACCAAAACTGATCCTCGTGGAAGGCTGCCGGGGTCCAGGAGGACGACCGCAAGACTCAAGATTTTAAAGGTCCCAGAGTTCAAACGACTCTGGACGCCGCCGCCACCAATCAGGGTCGCCACTCCGCTGTCCCCGCCCGCAGGTCTCTTTCATTTCTCGCTGTCCCCGCCCGCAGGTCTCTTTCATTTCTAACACTAGTCATTTGTGTCTTTTCTCTTTTTTCTTAGCCTGATTAATTTTATTGATCTTTTCAAAGAACGATATTTTGGTTTGTTGATTTTTCTCTGTTGCTTTCCTGTTTTCAATATCATTGACTTCTCTAATTTTTATTTCCTTTCTTCCGCTCATTTTGGATTTAATTTTCTCTTCTTTCTCTAGCTTCCAAAGGTGAAGCTTAGATTACTGATTTTAGATTTTTTTCTTTTCTAATATATGCATTCAATGCTATAAATTTTCCTCTAGGCACTACTTTTGCTTCACCCCACATATTTGATAAGTTACATTTTATCTTCATTTATTTAAAAATATTTAAAATTTTCTTTTGAAATTTCTTCTTTGAACCATGTGTTATTTAGATGTGCACTGCTTACTATTCAAGTATTTTAGGATTTTCCAGGTATCTTTATGTTCCTGATTTCTAGTTCAATTCTACTGCGGTCTGAAAGCATTGACTGATTTCTATTCTTTTACATTTGTTAAGGTGTGTTTTATGGCACAGAATGCAGTCTGTCTTGGTAAATGTTCTATGTGAGCTTGAGAAGAATGTGTATTCTACTGTTGTTGGATGAAGTAATCTATAGATGTCAATTACGTCCAGTTGATTGATGATGGTATTGAGTTCAACTATATTCTTACTGATTTTTTCCCTACTGAATGTGTTCATTTCTCATAGAAGGGTGTTGAAGTCTTCAGCTATAATAGTGAATTTATCTCCTTGCAGCTTCTCCTTGTAGTTCTATCGGTTTTGCTTCACATGTTTTGATGTTCTGTTATTAGGCACATACACATTAAGGATTGTTATTCCTTCTAGGTAACTTCTTAAGCCTAAATTTATCATTATGTTATTCAATATTATGTTCTGCCTTTTTTTTTTTTACTAAAACATGATTTTTTTTTCCCTAGGCACAGCTCTTTTTTACTCCATAAGTCCAATATTTTTTTTATCAACTTGGTGCAGACCAATCTGTGATGATTTACAATATTTCTGCAGCAAGATGCCATTTGTGTGTTCTGGGAAGTGGTATAATGGGGTATAAGACATCAGATAGACAACAGGTTGAGAGGAAGCCCTTGACAGCAGGCAGTCATCATTAGCAAGGGAGATGGCAGAAGAAAAAAATGGAATAATCAGTTGCTGGTGAGAGATCAGGTCAGCATCAGCATAGACATGGTCAGTGACACTCCTTCCACCCTAACACACGGCTGTCAGTACAGAGGTGGGAACAGGAATCCAAGCTGGAAGGAAGTTTGAGTGCTTCTTGAAAGAGGAACCATGGATACAGATGAAGGCAAGCCAAGATTCAAAGCCTGTTTAAACTAGACACCAAAGTCAACCACACTCACCCAGGCTCAGAGTCCAGCAGGTCTTCTAGATAAAGCCTCTAGTCTCTATTCTGAAATTCAGGAAACTTTCTCATCTGTCACCTTAGAGTTATGTATAACTTCCTGCTTCCTTGGCAGCCAAACCACAGTTTGAAAGTGAGTCACGATAAATGTTTGACATGTAAACCCTCTTAAGTAACTGACTCTGGGAATTGTTTCAATTACTGCACAATTCTATTTGCCTGGGTGTGGGCCAAGCATTCTTCTATCTTCTGGAACTCTGGCCTTGATTGGTGATGTCTATGCTCAGAATAGAAAAGAGAAAAGGGCTCTAAAGAAAGGATTAGACAATGTTAAAATAGGAGGTTTGGTGAGGTGTATAGCTTACAGCAATACCCTTAATGCTACTGAATCAGATGGTTTCAGACTATTCTTCACTTCTGAGGTCTCCAAGTTCTGCTCACTGTGTCATCATGCCCTGGTCTTTAGGACTTCCAGGCTCCTTACATGACAGTACCCATGAGCATGCTTTCTGTGCCAACCAACTCACTAGCTACAAAGATAAGGATTGGCTTTATCTTGCCCCCTGAGAGGAGCTTTGGCATCTTTCATGGACTAAAATTTCTCCTGAGCTATCTTTTGTTTTTGTTGGAATACAGTTGTTGCTTTTCTGTAACAGAGTAATAAAGAATGCTCTATAATTGGCAAGAGGATTCTCCAATAAGCATTGCCTTGAAGCAAGGAGACAGAGAGAGTGTGGTAGAATCCAGGAAAGGACTTTTTTAGTACTAACCTCAGACTTTGAATCAATATATGACTAATGCAGTGGAGGAACCAGTAAGAACCAAACAGGAGGAAAAAGGAGTACAATGATATGGTCAGGATGTAGAGTAAGACATTTCTTGGTTTCTTCTTGCTTTGTTATTGTCACACTTTGTACTCACTACTTACTCTGAGCTTCAGTTAGTTTCCCCAACAAGAATTCCCTGTATGTCCTCTCAGAGAAAGGTCACTTATTCAGCAACTGTTCATTGAACGTCTACTAAGTACAGTGAGCCCCTGCAAAGCAGGGCCATGTGTTCTTCATTTTCCATCCTAGATGCCCAGCACAGTGTCTGGCTCACTTAATGTTTATTGAATAAGTAAATAATTGCATGGAGAAAAATGAACGAATAAAGAAGAAATTAATCAATATAGAAATATTAACGTCTGAAAATCTACTCCGAAGAGTGGAAGGTCGAGATAATGCGTGAGTTTTGATGTCTCTAGCAGTCACTAATACATCCATGGAAGTAAATGGAAATAAAAGAGTTGACTAAAAAATATGCAGCACAGAGAATCAAGGTTGTTAAGGAACAATATGGCCCGACGGGATGATTGGGCCAATTTTGTTAATGCTCTTAATGATAATTTTTTGGTTAAGAGTTGACATATTATGGTCAACCTTAAAACTGGAATATCAATTGTTTCATTATTTCGGATTCTCCTATGTGTCTGGGCCCTGCTAATGGCCACCATATGATACATGGAAACATCAGCAAGGGAAGGTACAAACGAAACAAATTTAAATAAAATCTCCTACATTACCTAAAGCATACTGACTACCCTAAAACCTGGGTGCTTTAAATAGGTCTTCATTTAGTATTTGACACTCTCAGAATGGGGCTGCCATAGAACAGAGTCACCCCATGCATAAGTAGGGGATTCGTTTAACAGGAAGAGCTCTAGAGACTTTTGCCTTGTCATTTCCTCTTTAAATACAACAGAAAAGTCCATTCAGCTGGAATTCTGAAACACTACAGACTCTTCCTGGCCTATCTGACTTTTAAATTCAACAAGGAATCATAAATGACAGATTATAGTCCAAAAATACATTTGAGGAATCCTGTCAAATAGATCGACTAACATCAATGATTTCTGCATGGCTCTGATATGTAGTCCAAACAGTTAGAAGTGAGATCAAAACTCCCAGTGTTGATTCTGATGAGCGGAGCTGAGTAAAGGGAACGAAGCAGCGCAAAGGCTCAGCACAGCCCAGGTGGCCCTGGTCTTCACTTATCTATTGCTGCGAAAGAAATTGCTCCAGAACTTAGTGGGTTAAAACAACATTCTATCTCATGACTTTGTGGATCAGGAATTCAGGAGAATTCAACAAGATGATTTTTTTTGCTTCATGTGGCACAAACTGAAGTCGGTCAGTGGTGGCCAGCTGGCAGTGGCCTCATCTGGAGGGTCCAACATGGCTCCACTCACATGCTTAGAGCCTTGGCCAGAACTGCTGACAAGGGCATGTTCATGTGGCCTCTATGGCATGGCAGTCTCAGGGTAGTCAACTTCCTATATGGTTGCTCAGGAAAAGTGAGAAGTATACCTAGAGACCTGAGTGGAAAGTGCAAAGCTTCTTATGTCCTCACCTCAGATGTTCCAGAACGTCACTGTGTACCATTCTACTGATCAAGTAAGTCACTAACGCCAGTCCAGCTCCAAGCAGAAGGATATTAGATTTCACCTTTCAATGGGAGAAATAGCAAGAATTTGTAGCCATCATTAACCTAGAAGAAATTTCTACCTAGTGGAAGTGGGTCCCCCATATAAGCACCCTTTTACTTCTCTAGCTCCTTCTCTAGCAGTAGGAGACTAGAGCGATGCAAGGCAGGTCTTGAATGCATCCCCTCAACCCCTCTCAGAGATTGCGAGGTACTGCAAACATCCTTGGAGACCTGGAGACCCTGGCATTCCTGTAAGTAGTTTTCTCCGAAATAAAGAACATTCTCTGAACTCCTTTAGCTTCCAGCCCGTCTTATCTTCAAAATCTTATACCTCTGGGAATCTTGAGAAACTGGAGTTGCTCCTACAGCAACATATTAGACTTGGTGAGTATACCAAAGCATAGGCCTCAAACCTGGCATTTCCTATGAACATTCAAGTGGAGGCCTTTCTTCACACGTTAAAGACATACTTCACAAACTTTTCCGTTATGTTTTTCCACTTCCTAAACACTGTAAAGCAAGATCTTGGGTGAAGACAATCTATGCTTTCCACAATAGACATGTATTGCCCTCAACCATGGGTCAAGTATAGAGCCAAATACTGAAAATACAAAGGAGAAGGAAAATACACACGGCCCGCTCATACTAGGTGGGTCATAAGAAATAACAATAGTCTAACGCTTTACAAATATCTTTGCAAAACCCTCTGGGTAGGGACTAATATATAACCTCATGTACAAGTGAGGAATGAGTCAGGCTCAGAGAGGTTAGGTCACTTGTCTAAGGGCACACAGCAAAGAGATGGCAAAACTGGGACTAGAACCTCTTCTTAAGAGATAAAATCCTCATAGAATAAAAGCAAAATTCACTTCTGGGCAAAAAAAAAAAAAAAAAAAAAAGGTTTACTGAGGACCCTGGTTTTCTTCACATCCTCTCTCTCACATTTAGATCCCTGGAGCTAAGAGCAGAGGACTAGAAAAGAACCTGATGCAACACGCAGGCCCAACTTCTCCAGTTAAACTACCATTTCTCTAGTCCCATTGTCTTATTTGGCACTTTCAAAAAGTATTCATCCCCTCTTGAGATTAGTCTGGCAATATATAAAAAGCGATAATACTGTTGATAAATTTTGACCCAATCATCCCACTTTTGGAATACACCCCAAGGAAATGTATGAAAGAGAAAAGAGAACAAATAGCACAAAGATGTTTATGGTAACATCAATCATAACAGTGGAAAAACGGGACATGACCCAATGCCCAAATTGGGAAAAGTTTGTGTAAGCTATGGTACATTAAGACAATGGAATGTTATGTTGCTATTAAAAGGAATTAAGTTTACACATTCTATTGATACATAAAAGTGCAATGTAAGAAGATAGTCTAAGGAAAAGAGAAGAATGCAAAAGGAAATGTATGCCCCGGCTACAAACATAAATCAGTCTACATGCTCACTGATAAGAATCAGACGTGAACAGAGTCCTGCAAATAGCTGGAGCGCTTACATTTATGGCATTTTTCCCCCTCAAAGTCCACAGTACCATGAAAATTCTAAATTTTGGCTTGGGGGAACAAAGTAGAAAAAGATCCATCATTCCCTTTTGCTTATGGTAAGGGGAGAGGGGATTTCTTAATCAGAAGACTTAGTGTGAGTCTACAACGTAACATGTCTGCAAAAAGAGACCACTTCGTGCTCATCTACTTAATGGAAACTCAGTGTCCAGAGCAAGGAGGTAATGCCTGGCCTACACTCACTGGGCCAAGTCTCAATAATTACATGTAGTTCTAGGCATCACACTGCAGGGAAGATGGACAAAAGTTTGAAAAGTCTAAGGATTTTTTTTTTTTTTTGCTGGCTGCAGAAAAACCTATCAGAGACCCAAGAAGCTTTCTTCTAGCCCTTGGGAAGTGTTCCTATGGAGGAAGGTTGGGCTTGTATGGGGGTTGGGAAACACCAAGATCTATGGACAGAAGTTATGGAATAGTAGAGTTCAAGTCTATATGAATAGAGTCATTCAAAAGAGGCAGTGAGTTCCACATGACCAGAAAAGTATGTAAGCAAAGCGTGTAAAGCTCCATCACATAACTAACAATCTGTGTTTCTATGACCCTTCAATTTTACTTTTGCCATCTCAAGTGGGTTTATGCTTCAACCAGGGGACAGACACAGATTCTCTAAGTCAGGAAGCTTTGAGGGGAGAGCTTATGGTAAATATGGAATATTCTGCCCTTCATATACTAAGATAATTAATTCTACTGATCTACTGTCAGTGAGATTTTCATTTTGAGTTGTTTTCCTCTGACTAATTATGTTTATAAAGTGATGTTGTAGTGAACTACAGACAGGCCAGAGGTAAAACCTGTTGATTTCATGCTTTCTAGTGGAAAGTTAATTATCCTGAATTGAGCAGCTCTGATTTTTGATTTCATTAATCAAGAAAACAACTATCAATCACCTATTTGTGTCTTCCTGTCACTATGCTAGGCCCATTGAGGACTGCAAAGAAGTATTGGTCATGATCATGGCCTTCAAAAAATTTATATTAACATGATATCTTAGTCCAGTAGTTTCCACACTTTTTAAATTAGGACTCCCTATCAGTAAAAAAAAAATTGAACATGTACTCTCAATGTATGTATGTTAATGTACAAATTTATACATTAACTCATGTCAAAACATAATTAAATATTCATAAAGCTTAATTTTTTTCTATCTGTAGGAAGAATTATTACAAACAGAAGTTCTAATATTTTCTTCCAAAACTCCTTGGATCATTTTGCTCAACTCTTACTCAATGTGAACACTTGCTCCAGAGACCGTAGCTCTTTCCAGCTGAAAGGTAAGTCTGATAGCATTGGACAAGCTGCGATAGGAGTAAACACATCAGAATTTAAGGGATTGGGATATTTAGTAAATACCACCATTTCTGCAAAATTTTCAGGTGTATTGGTGAATATTGGAGATGAAGTTCGAGCAACTGTTCCCAAACCAGTTTAAAAGAATGATCAATAAAATCTTATAATAAAAATATATGCAACTTTATAACAAATAGGTAGGAAACCTTAAAAATAAGGGCTCTCATCATTTAAGCAGTGCTTAAAGGATTTAAATAGTGTTAACATCTAATGTTTGATTCATTTATTAATTCAGTATTTATGAAGAAACTACTAAGTACCTATTAGGTACCATGTACTACACAGTGGGGACACAGAAAAAAAGAAAGAGAAAGATGAAAGAAAGAAAGAAAGAAAGAAAGAAAGAAAGAAAGAAAGAAAGAAAGAAAGAAAGAAAGAAAGAAAGAAAGAGGAAGGAAGGAAGGAAGGAAGGAAGGAAGGAAGGAAGGAAGGAAGGAAGGAAGGAAGGAAAGAAAGAAAGAAAGAAAGAAAGAAAGAAAGAAAGAAAGAAAGAAGAAAAGACAGATGTTTCCTGAACTTGTAAGATAAAAACAAGTGTAGAAGACAGAAAATACACATGCAGGCAAATAAACATCTAATTACAAATTGTCATCTGTGCCATGAAGTGAATAAGCAAGGTGCTGTGAGAGAGGGAAGAGAGAGATGACTACTTTAGATAAGGTGCTCAGGGCAGGCCTCTGCGGGAAACGAGCTGAAGATTGAGGAGAGACTGCTGCTGTACAGAAGAGGGGGGAAGCATAAACGGTACACTGCCAAACACAAAGCATGACACCAAAAATCTCCTGTACCACCAGATGCCCTTGGAGCCTGTGACGTATATTTAAAATGTCCTTCACAGCGCCTAGAACAGAGCTTTGCTTATTTCAGTTGCTCAATACACCGAGTAAACAGACATCTGACTCTAAGAAGACCTTTCCTATGACTAGGCCATTGATATCCCCATTCAGTGCAGCACATACACTCTCCTCCCCTTGGTCAAAACTTCTTGGCAACTGTGACAGATGACATTAAGGCAAGGAGTCTTCACATCTATAGACAAGGCACCCATTTGCCCTGCCAAAGGTGAGCACTCTAAGCTGAGCAAGGTCATGACAACCTATACCTGGAAATAAAAAAGACAACTGTGGATTTGCTCTGAAGTTGTTCAAATTCCCAGCAAGGACACCTGCTTTATCTCAAAAGGTCAGACTGTGGAACGAGCATGTTTGTTGCTGGTTCCATGCCCACGGCAGACGTTAATGTATGGTAGGTAGGTTGGATTTATGGTTTGGTATCATCTGGGAATCACATTCTGTCCATTAGGTCAAGCTAAGTGCTGTCAGGAATGTGGGGAAGCGGGGTGCCGAAGTGAGGGAGCAGATAAGTGGTTATGGCGCCTTAAGTGAATCCAGCTGGGCGAGTAGGTCCCTCGGTGGCAGCTTTGCACCGCACAACCGGGCTGAGCAGTCTGCAGACTCACATAACCCTCAGATACTTTGAATTCAAAATTTCATTTCACCTGCTTTTAATATGCACTGACATGACAAAAAAGGTTGAAGGAAAATCACCCATCTACACTTTAAATTAAATATTAGAACTGTAAGTCGGCCCTAGAACTAAAACTTGTCTCAGCTTACCAGGGTCTTGTGGATCAGAAGTACAACTAACACTCATTTTAATTCTGAATCACTCCGCTGTAAAAGGAAAGTCCCTTGATTCTGTTTGTAGATAACACTGAAGCCAGTAAAAACTGGGCATTAAAATAGTATTACAAGAGAAAGATATCTTTGTAATGGAACCAGGAATAGCAGACACTTTCAATATAAAAATGTTGTCAGTTCAACTTCAAAGCAACATGAAATAAAGGACATCCCATTGTACTATAAGAATGTAATCTGCGCCATTCTCAGTAGTGGTTTACAAACTTAAAACAGGTAGCAATCAAGTGTGCTAAAAGTCAATGAAGGAAGAAGAATGTGTTCCAGGGAATGTAGACCAGAATTTGACTGACTTTGATCCTAAGCAAAACCCCCAAATTGACAAATAACAGATGGTAAAGCACTGACAAAAGGAACAAGTGAAAGATACAACCAAACTACAGTTATCTTTAAAGGTTGTTAAAGATTAATTTTTAAAAAACAGGGGAAGTCTATGCCCTGCGTATCACGATTTGCAACACATTTACCAAAACCCTGCATGCCCCCTGTTGATCAGAAGGTGAGTGGGCTCCATGGGCAGGTAGCAGGCTACATGGTTAATAAAACAACCTGAGTGGGTTGTTGGCCCTGCTGAGCCTGTAGTGTGATCCCCAGGGGCCTGTGAAGGGTCTGTTCTTAGACTTGTTCATTTAATAATCTTGTAGCCTCCAAATGGAAACATGGAAGAGCAGTTTGTTAGGTTTATAATTGGCCCCACGTCACGAGGGACTGCTGGCGTAATGGAGGGTGCCACACAGGTGCCCGCTCGCCCACTTGCCAGCTGCACTAGCTTCTGTGAGCTTCAATTCCCATCTCTGAGTCTCAGTAAAATGAGAATAACTGATAAAGGCTTTGCGAGAATTAAACTACATGACGGAAGTAAAATATCCAAGACGGAACTTCAAAACGTGGATTTCCTTCTCGTATCAGAAGGTGCTAGGACTCAATAATATCTTGATAGCTGAGACTGATAGTTTAAAAATCCAAAATATAAAATATAATACACAGCTTATCTTAAAGTGTACAAAGGTTGGCTATGGGAGAATTGACCTATTATCAACTTTGATTTTAAAATATTTTTAAACTCTGGAAATTTTACAGTGGCCTACAAGTTCATGGTAAAGAGTTTGATTTTTAAAAAGACACATGCAGGGAGGGAGGAGGAAAGGAAAAAAAGAAAAAAAATTGAATCATTTCTTCAGTTAAAAAAATAATAAATTTTAAAAAATAAAAAAATAAAATGTCAAGTTGTACATCATAAGTATATACAATTTTCGTCAGTTATACTTCATTAAAGCTGCAGAAAAAAGCAAAAAAAAAACTCAATAGATAGATAGATAGATAGATAGGTAGGTAGATAGATAGATAGATAGATAGATAGATGTAATCTGAAGATACGGTACTAATGGTGCGGTATGGAATAGAGCTAATCATTGGATTGGCTCAATAAAATGATACATTTTCTAAAATTAAGGGCTGTTTGTGAATGAAATTGGTTTCCTAATGAGGTAGTAACACCTCCATCAGCTCTATAGGGAGAGGGAGTACTCTTGTGTTCAAGTCCCTTCTCCACACTTGGCGGCCCCCTATTCCTGGGCTTCTCTTCTATGGGCTCTGATCCTCAGGCAGCAAGGTGCCTGGGCTGTGCCTGAGTGCAGCTTAACAGCCTGGGCTCTTGCAGAAGGAAGCTCTTCCCGTATTCGGAAACCTCATCTGGCATCATCACAGCATAACTATGTTTCCCACCAAGGTCAGGCAATAAAAGAGTAAACAGAGTTAGAGCAAGTCCCAGTTCTGAAAGGGCATGCAGACCTCAGCCTCTATGCACCTTTAAGCTATGTTGGGGTGATATCCACTACTCAGTTAATGTCATCAGTGCTCATCAACAAGAAGTTCTGTATTCGACAACACTGATAGTCTATATATTTATTAAGTGATAAAACTGATTCTCTCTTAATAATGAAGAATCCTGTAATTTAAATTTTTTAATTTAGGTAAGCTTTTCCTTTCTTCTCCATTAGCTGAAAGTATTGTGACTATTTATAACCTAGTCTCATAAATTCATATCAGGAAGGATCATTGAGTTTTTCCTAGAACCTAATTATTTTTAAAAATTCATATTGACTCAGATAATACACTTTTCAAATTTTGTTGTTTACAGAAGCAACTCATCACTGAGTCATGTTTATGATGAACACAGGCAAAGGACAGTAACATATTTAAAACTAGCAGACAGTATCGGGTCCGTACAGAAAGAAAAATTTTAAACTTTCACAAATATAAATACTCAAATCTGCTTTCTTTAAATAAGGTCTTATCCTCCATCTACAATCAAATTTAGTGCATGCCAAAGTTATTAAAAACAAAGCCATTTTTATTTATGAGTATAAAAATGTTTCTTTTCTAACAAAAAAGAGAATGGACTTTTAGGGAGTTTTCCAAAAGCGAAAGAAAGAGGGAAGTGAGTTGATGTTAAATATGAGAGAATCTGGTACCTAAATGAAATTTGTCCAAATACATAAAATATTAGTTAAGCAAAAATCAGAGTACAGCATATCTCATGGGCTCAGAATTGCTACTAAACTATGGGCAAGTATATCATTTGTTATATAATTTATATTCTTATAAATACAATATCCATGTGAAACTGGCGTTAAGGTATATTAAGAATACAAGCTTTGTGAACCAAGCATATTATAATTTTCTATTGTTAGAAGTTGTTATCAGTAATTTTGTATCTCAGCCCTTCTCTTGTCAGGCTTTACACTAAACAGAGCTTCCAAGTTAAGAAAATATTTGAAACACTTTCCCTCAGTTACCTTTAATGTGAGACTCCTTGAATGAATTAAACCTGCTTAGTGCTACCGACACTCCTGTTTCCACTGGCTGGCAGTGCCGACCCCAGGGTTCAGGAAGGTGGAAAGTACCCAAATATCCTCCAAAAATAACTGGCATTTTTGTGGAGGCAGCCTCTATCTTCAAGACACTTCCCTACACTGGCCCTTTTTCAGTTCAAGTCACCTCCCTCAATGGGAAATGCCTAGGAATTAGTCTATATTTCAGTCTCCCGAGTTGCCTTTTCATCAAAATTCTGTTTACCTGAGGCTTTTCCCTCCTCTGTGCAAAAATCTACTACCTTAAGTCCTGCTGCTCTTCTAGTTTGCTCTTTGATTTTATATGTAAATATTGAATTTAACACATGACTTTTCAGTGCTGTTTGGAGGAGTTCTAGCAGCAAGGTATCCCCCAACCAAAAAAAAGGGGAGAGTGATAAAAGTGGGGGCAGGATGTGGTGCAGGGAATTAATCTTTTGTAGATATACTTGTTGCTGTGAGGGTAAATATATGAGAGGTGTAATTTAACCTGTAAAAGGGTTGGTTTACTAAAGCACTATATTTTATTTAAAAAATTAGATGACATTTTATTACGTGGATGTTGTATATGCATCACATCAATAAATGAGAACAGCATTTAACAACCTATTTATGTCTCGTTACGTTAATAAGCTTTGCATTTCACTGGGGCCAGTTTGAAAATTGCAGTACTGCCTAAACTCAAGTTATCTCAGTTAAAACCCTTTGCCTCTCTCTGTATAAATAAATGAATTCATTCTTTTTTTCTCAAGGGCAGGAAAAAAGAGTAAAGACAACCACGGTACTTGTAGCTCAAACCATGGACACAAGTAGAAAATTTGATGAAAGAGATGGCAGAGAAACAGGAGTTAATATTGGTGCTACAGTCGCCAAGCTGTGGCAACTGGCAAAATTCATGAGCTTGAATGTGAGGACAGGTTTTAAAATCTGTGAAATACTAAAGTAACGCCCATGGTGGGTATAGGTGCAGAGAAACCAACTGAGAAGGGAAAACTGGGAAAAGTGGGAGGGGTAGGACAAAGAGTGATGTGTTCAACTTGAGAAATTCCCGCCCTGAAGAGTGAGTAAGCAGCAACGTATGATGACAGGTTTCTAATTGGAAATTGAGTAACGTAGTAAGTCTGCAGACAGAGATTTAAGAGTCTTCCACCTAAGGGTGATGCTCGAGGCTTCCAGTGGATAAGGCAGAATATGTAGAAGAAGTGTCATCGATGACGACAGCTCTGATTTTCGCAATATATATCTTTTCGTTGCCTTTTCTCTGGTATGTGTTAGTTGTTAGGTCTGTTTTATGTCTTTCTCTTTTGTTTTAGCTTATGCACTCCCAAAGGGTACGAACGTGTCCGTCTAACTCTCATTGAGCAATATGCAGTTCAGTATCATTAGCAAGTAGGCTCTTAATGTGTACATTCCCTATCCAGATATAAGTTCACTTTTCCTGGGCTTGGAAGGGGAAGGTTCGGCTCCAGGACACAGAGCATGCAGCTAAGGGTGAGTTGAAGAGATGGGGCTCAAAAGCCAACACAATTGTGAAGGTCCTAGGAGGGGGTGGAATCCAGGTAGAAGGCTACCAGAGGGCAAACAGAACAAAGGAGAAAAGGAGGGGAAAAGGATTAATGAGGAAGGAGGACATGTCTAATGTGTGATGGCATTCCCCTAAACTCCCTCTCCAAGTATACATTCCTGTCCTCGCAGAAGCTCTAACACACTCTCTTCATATTTACCCAAGTATCGCGTACCTTGGCATGTACATCTGGACATGTACCCTTCTGTGTGTAATTTAGCATCTTTCCTTCATGGTCTGTCCTAGAACCTTTAATGAACTGCCCCAGGCCTCCTACAGCGTGGCTCTGAATGAAAGGGGTGTCCCCTGGATGTCCACAATTCAAGGACTTGAATTACTAAACCAAGGGCCTCACCCTCGCTGTACCTTCTTCCTCACACCATTCTCTCTTCAATCCACCGGGCAACCACCTCACTCCTGTTCTGCAGTTATTTGCTTTTCTCACAGCCACATATCTTCTGCCTCAGTCTCCTCAGACTGTGTTCGCATCTTCTTTGACACAGCACTTTCTCAGAAAACCATGCCTCAGGGAAAATGCTTGAAATGGTCCAGGAGTCTCTTCACTTCCCTGCGAGCAGGCCCTGCCCAATGTGTCCCAGAAAGAGATCTGGTCATTTGAGTGCTTGTCCACACCCTTGGTTCTCGCCTGTTAATTTCACATTTCTGACAGTCTTGCCCCCATATCTTCCACAAGGACTATGAGTGAAAAGTTGGAGATCAAAACAGTTACAGTTGTGATAAGAATGTATATGATCATTAGCAGACAAATATAATAAAATATAACTCAAATGAATCAATAAAAACAACACATTTGTGTGAATATGCAGCTTTTTGGTTATATTCTCCTTTTTTGCATAAAATTAGAACCAGTTGCTCTGTATAGAAAAGGCTGTGCTTTGCCAAGCAAATTGGCAGAGGGAATGTTCTTACAATAAAAGAACAGCATCCTAATATCTTTTCCTAGCTCTAACCTATAAAATGCATTTCCAAACATCAGGGAATTATAACTTCCTCCCATCACCACCAACTCTGCTACAGCTAGGAAAAAAAAAAAAAAGCCAACATCTTTATTAATTCTTTGAATAAATTGTTACTGCTTACATGTCAAGGGCTGGAAATCGGGCAAGGCACTGTGAGAGTTACAGTTACATGGAAGCTGTGATCCCTGGCCCACAGGCACTC
Organism: Rousettus aegyptiacus; assembly: GCF_014176215.1. Lineage (NCBI taxonomy): Eukaryota > Metazoa > Chordata > Mammalia > Chiroptera > Pteropodidae > Rousettus > Rousettus aegyptiacus. Next base: position 36,949,104 of record NW_023416286.1, read on the forward strand.
ACAATCTCACTGGGCAGATAAGACTTGTGCAATTAGCCACACTACTAGGCAGTGTGCCATAAGTGCCCTGTGTGTTAGTGGTGGGGATCTCAAGAGCCATAAGATTTTGGAGAAGGGAGAGAAAATTTCTGGCTTAACAGAGGAAGTTCGAGCTGAGCTGGGCTTTTGTTTATTCAATATGTATTTATTGGGTGTCTCTGAGGACTGGGTACTGTGCTAATTGCTGGGGGACACAAGAGTGGGCAAAACAGACATAGCCTATGGTCCTATGGAAGCCTATAAGGAACATAGTCATTAATTCAAATGATCATACAGTTGTAAATGATAACTCATGGTAAGATGAATGAAAGAACTAGAGGGAGCTGTGAGGGCACCAAGGAGAGGGGTCTATGGAAGGGATCTGACATCCGAGATCTATAAACGAGCAGCAGTTAACTAGGAAAAAAGAAAAGTATAAAGAAAGGAGATGCGAGTAGCATTACAGTCAAAGGAAACAGTACAAAGTTCTTGAGGCAGGAGTGAACACAGCAACTTAAAACATTAAACCCGCCCCAAGTAGATGGAACAAAAATAATAGGGAAGAGGGAGGAGGAAGAAGAGACTAGAGCCAGACTGCTCAGGGCCTACCAGGTGAGGACTTTGGTCTTATTCCCAAAAGCAATGAGAATCTGTCAAAGGGGTTTCGGAAGAAGAGACGATCAGATTTGTCTATTAAAAACACTATTCTAACCACATTGTAGGGCTCCAGAAGACCAACTATAGGCAATTACACTACTCCAGGTAGTAGATGATGGTGACATTGGAGGAAAGAAGTGGATGGATTCGGGGATAAAAAGCTGGTATCAGTTCTTAATCATAGATGGTGGGATTGCAGAAGCCCTTTTCTTCAATCTGTTTTCTTCTTGTGAAGAGTTTGTCTCAGCCCTTCTTCCTCTTGGGAGTGAGCTAGCACAGAAAGCAAGAGGTCTCTTTAGCTCCTCCTGGCAGTGACTGAGCCCAGTGGGTGGGTGGGTCCGCTCGCTCCTGTGGTTTGGACGTCAGGCCCAACTGGCCCTCACACTGAACTAAGTCCTCGACCATTCTCTATCAGCAAAGCCTCCTCTTTGTTTTATTTGTCAAATTTTCATAACCTGGGCAGAGAAAAGAGATGCTTATTTATCAGGGAATCCTTCGAGACTTCCAAAAGACTGCATGTGGGAACTCTTCGACGGCTGGAGAAGATTTTGATGGAAATAGAAGGAACGGCATTCCAGGTATGTGGCCAGCATAAGGAAAGGAACAAAATGGCACAAAAGCATACAAGGCATGAGTGTGGAAAACTGAATGAACCAATTTGGCTAAGAGATAAAGATCTGTGTGGGAAGTTGCTAAAATCAGGCTCAAATGGTAGTTTGGATTAAGATTATGAAAGGTCCAGAGGGCCATGCTAAAGATTTTGGATTTTATCCAGAAGCAAATGAAAGCTACTGGAAGGTTTTCAAGTAGGTCGAATGAGTTAAACAACTTGTTGGTATGTAGGGTAGACTGGAACGTGAAAACCAGTTAGGAGGTTATTATAAGGCCCTGACTAGTTTTGGAATGATAAAGAAAGAATAAATATAGACAGAATTAACCGGTCTTCCTTGGAAGATCAGATGTGATGGGTGACAGACAAGAAGAATTCAAGATGGCTCCAGGGGCTTCAGTCTAAACTGTCCAAAAATTTTTGAATGCTTATGTAAATTATATATTTATTAAACAGAATATCATATTTCTTGAAAATGTTGCTTATATAACATATGAAAATACATTTTATAGTGTCTAGTATGAGTACTTTTCAGTAAAAATTCAGAAGGAAAAAATTACTTTAAATAAATGAACCAAAAATTTCAAATGAGATTATCATTGGGGCAGTGGAATTCTATGTGGTAGTTCTTGCCTCTTTTACCTATTTCAAAGAATATTCTAAAATGAACATATATTACTTTATAAAATAAACTATAAAATACAATAAATTTTCTAAAAGGAAAAGTGTAGTTTAAAAAAACTAAATCCATATTTCTCTTTCAGATTAGTGAATAACATAAAAGATTTTGTTTTCCACTTTCAAAGATGGTATGTTCTCTTTATGTCTTGAGAGCACCTGTGTGATTCAAAAGACTGATAAGTGACAAGAATTTATGAATCATCAAATATAACTCCCTGAAGAATGAGGAGAAAACCGTAAGCCTTGAAGTTAGTTTTAAACTAATACAAAAAAATTGGCCATGTAGATCTACCAACACTTCATTTATTGTTTAGTCATGTAAAGACACACTCAGTACACCAATGCAAATTTTAATAACAAACGGCAACAGAGGCTTCATGAAGTTAGGCAGAGACCCAATAGGAAAGATTTCAAAATTATTAAAATACTGCAATGAGCTGATGACAAAGTTAGTGCAGGAAACTCAAGTCTGATTTAAGAGTCAGAACCACTCCGTCTTCAAATTAGTGTCTGTGCCCCCAGTGACCCTGAGAGAGAGCTAGTGGCTGAAAGGTGGGGAGGAGCTAATGACACAATCGAGCTGAGATGCTGAGATGCGGCTATAATCAGGTGAACCCTTGCAGAAAATGGACATCATGAATCTGTGATCTGGTCTGCACAAGATTTTTATTTCTACCTCAGGCTCTGTCCTGTGTCAAAATTTGCCAATTATTTTCATGAATCCTGTGACAATTTTACATGGATCCAAATAATGCCTCTTACTTTTTAATATCCTTATTTAGCCATTAGATTTTGATGAATTTTAATTTTAATTTTTTAATATTGAGCATATTCTATATTTTAGACCAGGGAGCATGAAACCATTATGCAGTTAATGAGTTTCATCATTATATTCAATACAATGAACAGCGTTTTATTTAAGTTGGACAAACATTAACCATCATATCCAGAATATTCTTTTTTAAAATGTTCTCTACATTGTATGGCACATGACAAAGTTTTATGGTAGATTTGAAGATGGAAAAGGAAGAGTGAGAACTGACTAAGATAGAGCCAACTCACTGTTACTGTTTCACCAGAGGCAGCTTTTTGGGATGCAGTGAGTGGGTACTCATAGGTTGCTCTTCCACAGAAATGACGTAATCTGAGAAGGTGTTGAGCAGACCTCCAAGCTCCCATATATCTCTCCTACAGATTTATCACAGTGTCTGAGGTTCTACCATTACACTTTTCCCCTGGAGTCTTGAAAGCTAATCATGTTTATAGCTCTGCTTTGAAGATTACAAAGCACCTCTGGGAACACTTCTTCGCTAAAACCTCAGAACAGGTGCTCTAACCGGTTGATCAAGATTGGTGGATCTTTAAAGGAAGAGGCAATATTAATGTTAAGAGCTGGGGCTTCAGAGTTTAAATCCTGCCTCTGTCACTTACTAGCTGATAGTGACCTGGGGCAGGTTATCTCCTCCAAGCCTCAGTTTCTTCCTCTATAAAATAAGGTTGATAATATTTATTTTGAAGGGCAGTTGTAAGGAGAAAATGTATGTAAAACACTTAACAACAGATGATACCTATTTCTGGACAACCAGGTCAGTCAAGAAGGAAGCTGTTAACTCCTGCTTGAGCATAAGCACCTCCCTCAGCTCGTGAGTGTATCCAATAAAACAGTTTTTAACCTAGAGATCCCAAAGCCTGGCACTGTGGAGATTCCCTTGTTTTATAAAATGAGAAGCACTCAGACACCAACCCCTGATTCAGAAAGTATAAGAGGCTCTGATTCAGAAAGTATAAGAGGCTTAGAGGTTGAGAGAATGCATTCTGGAGTCAGTTTGCCTGAGTTCAGATTCTAGCTCCCTGGCTTACTATGTGTGTCTGTGAGCAAGTCACATATCTTTTCTGTACTTTAATCTCTTCATCTATAAAATTAGGACAAGAACAATAACATACCTCACAGAGTTGTTAATGGGATGAAATTAGTTATTATTAAGCATGGGATAGGGTCTAGTATCTGATATTTTAAGAGCCCGTAGATCATATAATGCAACTAAGCTCGGGAGTCTCTTTGCTACAAAGCTATTTCTAATTAGCTTCTAACCATTGTTCTTTCATGTAATTTCAGAAGTAGAAACAAGAGATCCAGGAACATCGAAGAACAATTTTTGGCAAATGACTGATCACTGACAAGGAAGATGAAAATTAGGAGGCAATACTGTTTGATCATGCCTCATATGGATACATTTATAAAACACTGGACAATTTTCAAGGTAAACTATTTATGTCAAGAAGCACATAGTCAAAAGATTGGAAGGAAAACCTAAAATTACAGGATTGCACATGACAAATCAAAAGTAAATTAATCATTGCCAGAAATGTTTAAAATTGCTTGAGTTGTACACTGAAAATCAGGGGGATAAGATATACCCATCCTAAAATGGAGAGAATTCAATCAAATTAGATCCAGATGGATTTAAAGCTCCACGCCTCTATACTACAAATAGACTAGCTGCAATAAGAGTAAGAAATCGAATGTAGACAATACATGAAGAGGGCATTTCAATTCTTTTAGCAACTTAGTATGTTATTCGTACTTCCAAAATTCAGAGGGGCCATCAGGCAGTTTTATTTCTACCTTCTCTCTTTCTTGTTTTTCTTAATTGCCTTCAAATTCCTTTATCTTCCTTTTGTATAGTGTCATTTACTCTTCTGAGCAATTGCAAAATTGTCCCTGTTGCTATTGACTACGGTATCTAAGTACTTAGACAATATTTTTAATAGAAATTTTTATTAATAATTGTAGATTTACATGTGGTTCCAGGAAGTAATACAGCAAGATTCCTTATACTTTATCCAGTTTCCCTTAATGATAACATTTTGTGACATTATAGAATAAAATCACAAGCTATTGACATGCCTACAATCCACTGACATTTTTCAAATTTTCCTGGTTTTACTAATATTCATTTGTGTGCATGTATGTGTGAGTCTTTATTAAATGTTTACAATTTGATCACCTGTGTAACCTCATGTAGTCCTACCAGACTCAAGAAAGTGAATATTCCAGTACCACAAGGCCCCCACCCCTCATGTTGCCCCTTTAAACCACAACTAACCCCTTCCTTCCCTACCCCATCCTCCAGTCCCAAGTTCCTTTCTCTGACATCCTCTTTCCTCCAATTCTAAAATTTTGTCATATAAAAAATGTTGCATAAAAGGAATCATACAGTATGCCACCTTTTGGGACTGGCTTTTTTCACTAAGTATAATTCCCTAGAGATTCATCCAAGTTGTCCTGGGGTATCAACATTCATTCCTCTATATTGCTGAGTAGTAGTCCACGGTATGGATGTTCCACAGTTTATTTGACCATTAACCTGTTGGAGAACATCTAGGCTGATTCTAGCTTTTGCTTATTACAAGTAAGGTTTCTATGAACATTCATGTACAGGTTTTTATGTGAATACAAGTTTTCATTTCTCTGGGATAAATACCCAAGAATCTAATTGGTAGGTCATATGGTAGTTGTATGTTTGGTTTTATAAGAAACTGTCAAACTGTTTTTCCAGACTGGCTGTATAGTTTTATATTCCCACCAGCAATATATGAGTGATCCAGTTTCTCTACATCCTCACAAACATTCAGTGTTGAGACTTAAAATTTTAACTATCTTGATAAATGTGTAGTGATATCTCATTCTGGTTTTAATTTGCATTCCCCTGAGTGTTAATGATGTTAAACATCTCATGTAGTTTATTTGCCAGTTTTATATTCTCGTCATTGAAATGTCTGTTCATGTCTTTTGCCCACTTTCTAATTGTTTGGTTTTTTACTGTTGAACTTTGCAAGTTCTTTTATTTTATTGAGTTTTTTATGTATTCCAGATATGAGTCCTTTGTCAGATATGTGGTTTGCAAATATTCATCCCTAGTTTGTGGCTTGTCTTTTCATTCTCTTAACAGGGTCTTTTGCAGAGGAAATGTTTTCAGTTTTGATGAAGTCCACTTTATCAAAAAACTTTTCCTTTTATGGATCATGCTTTCATGTCAGGTCTAAGGACACTTAGATCATAAAGGTTTTCTCCCATGTTTTATTTCCGAAAATTTTATAGTTTTGAATTTTACATTAAATTAATAATCCACTTTGAGTTAATTTTCATATAGGTGTAAGGTTTAGGTCAAGTTTGTTTGTTTGTTTGCATACAAATTGTCAATTGTTCCAGTGCCATTTGTTGAAAAGGCTAATTTTCCTCCACTGAATTGCTTTTGTACCTTTGTTAAAAATTAATTGAGCATATTTCTGGAATCTTTTTTTGTTCCATTTCTGTATATGTTTATCTCTCTGACAATACTTGATTACTATCTCGATTACTATGGCCATATAATAAGCCTTAATATTGGGTAGAATAATTCCTCTTGCTTTGTTCTTTGTCCCCTCAGCTTCCCCAGACTCCCTGGACAGAGAGAAAGAGTCTTGGCCAGACCACTTGCTATAGCTGGATTCTTCTTGCCCATTTTGTCCTGACTCTGTATATTAGTCTCCTTGGGCCACCATAACAAAATACCACAGACTAGGTGGATCAAACAACAAATTTATTTTCTCAGTTCTGGAAGTGCTACGGTCTGAATGTTTGTGTCCCCACCAAATTCATAAGTCGAAATTTAACCCCCAGAGATGATGGAATTAGGAGGTGGGCCTTTGGGAGGTGCTTAGGTCATGAGTGTGGAGCCCTCATAAATAGGACTAGTGTTTTTATAAAAGAGGCCCCACAAAGCTCCCTAGCCCGCTCCACAGTGTAAGGACACAGGAAGAAGGTGCAAGCTATGAAACGGGGAGAGGCCTCACCAGAATGTGACTGTGCTGGCATTTTAATCTTGGACTTTCAGCCTCTAGAACTGTGAGAAATAAATTTCTGTTGTTTATAAGCCACCCAGTCTGTGGTATTTTGTTTTAGCAGCCTGAACAGATCAAGAGAGGAAGCTAGAAGTCCGTGATCAAGGCGCTGGCAAGTTCTGTTTCTAGTGAGGCCTCTCTTCTTGGCTTGAAGCCAGCTGCCTTCTAGATCTTGATCTGGATGGTGGTTTCACAGTTGTGGGAATGTATAAAGATTCATCATTCACTGAGCTATATATACTCTTAAGAGTTGGGCACTTTACTGTATGTATTTTTAAAAGGTAGAGTCCTTTTTTAAAAAAGAAAAAAAAAGGATTCACTCTGAAATTTTTACAGTTGAAATGTCAATATGTCTAGAATTAGTTTTAAAATACTCCAAAATGGCTCATGGAAGACTTGCCGTGAGTTAAGTGTTGAAATCGAAGGATGGCTTATAATATAATTCTTTTACGTTTTTGAAATTTTCCATAATATAAGGGTTTTTCAAAATGTCTGACAAGATAATGTTACCAAGGATGTGGAATAATGGAAACCCTCATACACTAGTGGTGAGAATGTAAATTGTAAACTGAACAACTAATTCATGTCACCTAGTAAAACTAAAGATAGGTATGTCTTATAACCCAGCAATTTTTCTCTGAGGTTGTAAGCTAGAGAAACACTAGCACATGTGCTCATACTTGTGTGTACATGTAAGACAGTTCACACAACATTTTTTATAATAAGCCAACATAAAAAGGGAAAGAGACAACACAAACATCAGTTGACAGGGGAATGAATAAATTATGGCATATTTACACAATGGAATTCTATACAATGACTGAGTTATATAATCAAAATGAATGAATCACAAAATGAATGAGCAAAAACTTTGTAAGTTACGGAAGAATACTACGGTAATGCCATTAATGAGATTTAAAACTTGCAAAATAGAATAACATATTTTAGGGATATATATATATATATATATATATATATATATATATATATATAAACTATAAAGAAAAGCAAGTGCCTGATAAACATAGGGTGATACAATTAGGTAGAGGCCTATAGGGGCTTCAAAGGTTCTGGTAATATTCTACCTCTTAAGCTGGGTGATGAGTGTTTATTTTAATATACTTTTTTTACTCCACATATGTTATAAAAACATATGTATAGAAATATAATAAAATTTTTGAAAACAATTTTCTGTTGTTTTTCAGCAGCCTTAGGACCTGTAGTGTGGTATGATGCAAAGAATACAGGATTGTCAAAATTTGGGAAACCTGGATTTTAGACCCATCTACCCCACTTACTAGTCCTGTGAGCTTGCACAAATCTTCACTTCTCTTAACCCAAGTTCCCTCATCTAGAAAATGGGTTGGTCAGCAGCATTTTCCAATTCTATTCTTCAGAACAGCAGTTCTAAGATATCTGTAGATATTTTGTGGCAACAAAAACAAAAGAAAAGCTTTGTGGTCAAATTAGTTTGGGGAACACTAGATTAAACAATACTAAGAGGTTCTCCCCATAGCAAAACTTCTCAGAGCCTTGGATTAGTGACAGAAACAAAACATAAATCCAGGTTTCCATTAAATCACACTTAAATTTCAATGTATTGGTTAGTCTACCATCTTGAGTCAAAAATAATAGCTAATAACAAATTTCAAGTAGGAATGTGTTCTGTAAATAGTAATAGACTTAAATAGCTAAAATCCACAGGTTTTAGAACCTCTGATTTTCATCGATGGTAGCTGGATAAAATTGTGGGGTTTGGAAATACAGAGACATTCAGGAAGGTATCATATAAGATGCTTATTATTTAGCTCGATTATTGGGCAATCCTTGAGTTCCACTTCAGTCAACAAGATTAACAACTTTGTTACCTCACCCATGGGTACCGAGGGAAGAGTCTGTCTCTGTTCTCCAATAAAGCTATTTAATACCAAGCAAGTATTCTTTTCTTCACAAAAGACTTCTTACAGAATTCTACAAATGTCCTACATTCTCTTTACTTGAATATATATAAAGTTTTACTTTCTTGAAAAAGACGCACAGACCTAGCTAGTCAACGTTTATTTGAACCCAAGTGTTTGGCAAAGAGAAGTTTCAGGATATCTCCTAAGAATTGCTCATAATATATATTATTGTGAGACTCAGGAAAAGTGTTAATATTTTCCTTTATAACCTCTTATGCTTTTTTCTATGCACACATACACAAAAAAAATAGGATAAAAATAGGTAATATTTTGTAATGATTTGTTCATGTAGTATATCATGGAAGTCTTTAATAAATAGGCTCTATATGAATCCTATTTAATGGTTGCTCAGTTTACACCGAGTGATATAATTTATTGATTCAATCCTCTACTTATGATCATTTAGGTTGTGTGCAATATCTAAACATTACATTTCTTAAGTGAATTGCCTCTCTATATCCTTTGACCGCTTTTCTATTGTGTATTGAAAGGTGCCTTAAATATTAGTGATGGTAAATTTATTTAATTAATTAAAGATTTTAATAATCATGAACAATCTTCTTTCCTTTCTTCCTCTCTTTCTTCACTCATAATTTAATTTAAACATCATTTTGCTGGTCTGAGCGTGGAAGGTGGCTGGAGTTTACACAAGGAAAGCAGCTAAGCAGGGTGACAGCCTGGCAGGCATTAGAAGAGTATATACAGGGGAATCGAGCAATAAGAAAATGTACTGAGGATGATGAGAGACAGGTTTCTCACTGTTGGAGATGGTAATTACAAATATGGAAAATGAAAAAACTAGAATTACTTTTATGTGTTGGATTGGAATTAAAGGGATTGATGTAAATAGAGATGTAAAAATAAATATATGTGTTTGTATACATATACATATATATTCAAAAAAGTGTGTGTGTGCACACGTTTATATATTCCCCAGCTCTGTCCAATAAGATGACCTGTAACAGTGAGCACACCTATCGCCAGATCTTGGTATCTAAATACAATTCTCTACTAAAAGGGCTCCTCACAGAAATGGCTAATTCTAGGTCTGGGTCTACAATATGAATCTACAGCATCTTCTTGTAACCAGAAAGCAAGAAAATACCGATAGACTGATGGGACATATCAAAAGGACACAGGAGTCACCTTGAATGAGAGTCTAAATCTGAACTAAATCTGGGACAATTTGAGCATTGAAATAAATAATGATGGTAACAGATTACATTCCATTAAGTAGAATAAGAATCTATGAGTTTACACTGATGGAAATGGACGAATGAATATACACATGGAGAGAAGATAAAATTCTTTCTTGGAGTCGAAGGCCACCTATTAAGTTTAAAAGGAGTGATGGAGTTAGAAAATTGCCACTTGTCAATCATTATAGTAACAATTAATTCAGGCAGGGAACATCGATTGATGCTAAAACCAGAAGGTGAAAGTTGGATGAGAACAGGATATTTACACAGCCTCAAAGTTTCTTCCCACAAAACAGTGATTAGTTTTATAGGCGGAAAAAAGTAATTTTGCCATCAGACATGATTACAATTATTTTGTGATAAACTGACATGTGCTATATGATGGGGATGCAGGAAGAAAAGCACAGCATCATTTCTGTGACATCCCTGCCAAAAACGCATAACCTTAACCTAATCATGAGGTAAGAAATGTCAGGGGGATATTCTACAAAATAACCAAGGAAGTATTCTAGACTTAAGGCCACTGAAGAGACACAAAATACACAAACACACATAACCCTAGATTAGATCCTGTTACTTTAAAGGACATTATTGAGACGGTTAATGAAAACTGATGGTGTCTCTGGGTGAACAGTATATGGGGATTCCCTGTACTATTCTTGCAGTTTTCTTCATAAGTTTGAAATTATTTCAAAAGAAAAAAGAAATAGAAAAAATTATAAACAAAAAAAAGTGAGGGGAGTCCCGAATTTGTAGTCAGACGCAGGGCAGAATACTCAAATAACCTCTTCTTTATGGTAAATAGATGAAAGAAAATTCTTTAAATGGAAGAAGAAATGAAGGTTCATGTGGCTATAAAATATCAATATTTCTTTATAGGCCTTTAGTGAAAATATTTCAGCAAATAAAAAATGTGGATTAATTAGTAAAAATATTATAGAAATAGATCAATCAGAAAAGGAGGCAGACCTACTAAGGTCAATGTGATTATTGCCACAATCTCAAGAACAACTATATATTGAAAAGCAAAAGTTTAAAATGAAGAAATTGCACACAGTTCAAAATTCAATAAAAATGTAGTACTGTGAACCTAGGGCCAGACGCTATTCTCAGAATGGGCTCAGACCTAAATTTAACCATCTGGAATGCTCTTTCTTTTTTTTCTTCTTTTTTGAGAATCATCCTACTCACCCTTTTCAAATAAAGGATACCTGTTTTAATAGGAAGTTCGTATTTCATCATAAAGATGAAGAAATACCATGTCCTTAGCTAAGCTGAGTTAATCTCCAGAGAAGCAGGTTATGTTTTAGCAATTCATTCTGTATTGTAGAGACATTGCTTAAGGCAAATTTATTTCATGTGGTCATGTGTAAGCATATCAATCAAGGAACTTAGGGACTGGTGACTTATGTCCTAATTTATGTCTGTACTTCTGTTAAAAGAAATATGTGTACTCTCTAATATAGTCTTGACTATAAGCAGGATGGAAGCCATTCTCCAGTCCAATTTTACAAATAAGGAAACCTTCATCTAAAGATGAAGCACCTTTCCCAAAGCTGATACTTACAAATGGCAGAGGCTGGGTTCAATATCTCTAAATTTGCTGCAATTTCCATGACACCAGTCTCACTCAAAAGAATCATGAATCAACATAAGCAATAACCCATGATAAAACCATTGTTCATATTTTATCATGTATAACTCAAAAGCTCATTAGTTCGATAATAGCTAATATAAAGTATTCATATATAACTCATTTGAAAACATTTAACTTTTAATGGAAGTACCAACAAGTACTTAAAATGTTAGTGATTATGGTACAGAAGCTGAAGCATACACCTTCTTTCATAATCTCCACACATATGTTCTTTAATATTTCTTGACTGGCTGCTGCTGTTCAGTTCAGACTGACATTCAAGATGCAGATAAAATTTGCTGAATCAGACCAGGTTGGTTATAGCCCATAATCTGTGATAACAAGTCTGATCATGTCTGCTCAGCAGAAGTCAAGATCAGCACTCAAAAAAATTCCAGACAGCTTCAGAACACATAACGCTTAAAAAAAAAAAAAAAAAAAAAACATTTAACATTTTCCAGAATGCTTACCTAATGTGGCATCAAACTTGAAAGAAAATAAGTAGATTTATATCATGGTTGAAAATAGGAATTATCCAACCAAGTCTTCCCAAAATGGTTTTCACATGTTTTAAATATGGCATAAAGAGATATAATGGAAGTATCAGATGAGGCTGTCACTATTTAGTCTTTAAAAGTGAATGAATATTCCAGCAAAATTCATATCCTTGCTCCCATTTTTTTAAAGGTGGTGAAGTAAAGGCATAGTTTAGAAACTATTTTTCACTTAAAAGCTATTCATCTACAAATATTTATTGACTATGTGCCAGGCACACAACCTAAGTGAATATATCATTTTCTTATTATAATGATGGATATTAAGTAAGTTGTGGTTAAAATAAAATATACCAAGCCTACCTGAGCATGCTTGAAACCCAAACTGTTAGTAATTTTAGAATATACATATTTTAATATCAGCTAAGGCACTTTCTGAAGTGTTCATGTCACATGCTATAGATATCGTCAGAATTATATTAGAATTAAATCAAATGGTCATGAATTTTAGAGATGCTGTAGAGAATGAGTTCATTTTGCTTGAAAAAAAGTGAGAGAACTAGATAGAAAAGTGGTGGTTGAAGGTACAGGATGGGGGTAATGAAGAATGAAATGATGAAGAAGACCTGGAGGGAAAGAATATTAAATGTAAATCTGATTACATCACTTGTTTGCTCAAACTCCTTGAAATTCTCGAGCAACACTGTTGGTTTCCTATCTAATAGCTATTATGGTTCCCTTTCTTTCTTGCAGATAGATACCATCTCCCATTACAAAAGATGAAAATGCCAGATACCTATTTTCCCAGCATTCAGTGTAGCTAGAGATTCCCATGTAATCTGGTTCTGGCCAATGAGAGACAGGGAATTCTGATAGAAGCTTCTGGAAAAGACTACTTCCTGTTGACAGAGTCTGCCACCTTTTCCAGGCCATTGAACATTATTGTTTTGTGTAAGGATATGATGCTTGGAATTACTGCAGCTATTTGGGAACTACAAAGGAATATGTCATGGGACTATTTGGGAACTACGAAGGGATATGTTATGGGACCTTGAGAGGTATTACACGCATTAAGAATGGCTGAGTGAAACAATAAACCAACCCAAGTATCACACTTCTCACTATGTAAAATTTTTATATTTTCCTTGTTTAAATCATTTTTAGTCAAGTCTTTTGTTGTTGTTACTTGCATCTAAAAATACTCTAATGAGTATATTTTATTACTGCCTTAGAATAAAGTCCAAATTACTTCCTGTAACTTATGAAGTTCTTAAATGCTTACTAATCTGGCCTGCCTTTACTTCTCTAGGCTAATCTCTCACCATTGTTTTCATTCTTCAGTTTTTCTCAATTCTCCAGACAAAGTCCTCTCTCTTTCCTTCAGCCTGGTTTCTAACTGGAACACTCTTCACTCCTACCACTCCTAGTTTTACTGTCCATTATTGCTCATCCTTTAGGACTCGGTGAAATGTCACATCCTCCTAGAAGCCTCTGCTGACCACCTGGGATATGTATTTGCCACATTTATGAAGTTCCTAGAAATGTGAACTTCCTCAGTTATAGCATATGTTCCATTTTATCATAACTGCTTAACAAATTATCTAACCCATGCAAGCAAGGTCTGTGTCTCTCTTGTTCATTATTATATCCTAAGCATCAACATAATTTCAAAGATCAGTTAGAAAAAGGCAAACATCTCACTAGAAAAATGCACAAAAAATAATAGGCAAGTCCAGATTGTTATAAACAGATGGAAAAGATGGTTGGACCCTCTAATAATTAAGATATGAAAATTAAAAAGAATAATATGAAAGAAGTGGGTAAATGGGGGGTCAAAAGGTAAAAATAATAATAATAATAATAAAAAGATAATAAGATTTCCCCAGTGTTGGGAATGCTGTAATGAAACGGGTACTCTCACACACTGTAGAAGTGAATGTAAAATTGTATTAACTTTCTAAACCTAAATACCAACATTTAAAATTTCTCTACTGTGCAACCTAGTTATTTCTTTAGAATGTATCCTAAGGAAATAATCAATCAATGTACAAAGATATTTGTGTATGGATGTTCACCACAGCATTAATATTAAAAATCTATAAACAACTTAAATGTTCATCCATATAGAGCTTGTGTACACAGCGGAAATCTACATTTTCAAAAGATGAGACTTAAAAACGTAGATGTCTTAATATAGATGTTTATATCTATAAATGTTTATAAAATATATTTAATTGAAAAAAACAAGTATAGAGTATTAGTATGTAATGATGCCATAAACTATATGTTAAAAATTGATAAAAACCAAATTTAAAACAAACCAATTAATAAACCAGTTGAAACATACTTTTCAAAGAACACACTGGACCAAGATAAATATATCTAGTCACTAGTTTTGAACGTTTTCAGTAAGAGAATGTCCACTTTACATTTACGATGATTACTCATACTCGAGAAAGATACGAATTTTAAAGTGGGTCACTTAGGGTGAAAATTATAGTAATGCTTAGGATTACTGGAACTCTAAATTTATACAAACACACACAAAGATCTAATTTTGCAACTTTTCAGGCACTGACGCTTGTCTTACCCAATTAGTCATGGTTTTTGCCTCTTAAAAATTTGTATATTTATATTATACTTCAGCTGATTTGATAACACTTTCTTCATATGAAGAGAAATAAATGTCTAATAAAAATGAAGAAATGCTTGATTTCCTGGTAATGACACCAATAGCAAAAATAAACAAGTGGGACTACGTCAAACTAAAAAGCTCCTGAACAGTTAAGGAAACCATCAGCAAAATGAAAAAGCAATCTACCAAATGAGAGAAAATATTTATAAATCATATATCAGATAGGGGGCTAATATCCAAAACATACAAAAAAACTCAATAGAAAAACAAAAAAATCCATTTAAAAAACGGGCAGATGATCTGAATAGACATTTTTCCAAAAAAGCGTAGAAATGACCAACTATCAATGAATGAATGGCTAAAGAAATTGTGATGCATATACCATATATATATGTAAATATAAATATAAATATAATGGAATATTATACATCTGCAAAAGAATGAAACACCATTTGTGATGACATGGATTGACCTCGAGGGCGTTATGCTAAGTGAAATAAGTCAGACAGAGGAAAACAAATACTGTGTGATCTCTCTTATATACAGAATCTTAAAAAACAGAAAAAAACTCATCAATACAGAGAACAGACTGGTGGTTGCCAGACGTGGGTGGGAGTTGAGAGATGGGAGAAATGAATGAAGGGGGTCAATAGGGCAAAAGGTCAAAAGAAAAAAACAAGGGAGTTCTGAACATTAATATTTTTTTCTTTATAACTTCCCCTGATGCACATGGTCCCCTTAGCATTTACAAATTACAAGCATATAAATTTCACATTAATTATTATGCATACAGATATAATAGCCACAATATAGGAAGTTGTCTTTTTTAATTCCCCTTTTGTCACTCATTGCAAGTTTACTCAAATCCCAAGGTTATTCCAATCCCTAGCAGTAAATTCAGTACCTATAAAGGAAAAAAAGGATAAAAAAGAAATGCCCTTTTTTTCTTCCTGTTGGCTATTCCAAAAAGGAGAGTAATTTAAAATGTTGATTCAACAATAAAATGTTGGGGGTGGGGCGCGGCGGGTGGAGTGTATCTGGGTATAAACCACTTTCCTTTGGATCAATCCTCCAGGGGTGGGGCGCGGCGGGTGGAGTGTATCTGGGTATAAACCACTTTCCTTTGGATCAATCCTCCAGGTGACAGTCCCATTTTCACTCTCACTTCAAGGTGCCAGCTGCTATCAAGGCTTGAGTCTTTTGGGGATTCTTCAGTGTAAGGTTGCTTCTCAATTTTCCCCCATCCAGCTCATGATTAAGTTTCCTCAGTATTTATTTATATGCTTTGCAGCTTCCCAAATTTTATTGCTGTTTTTTTCTTTCATTCTCTTTACCCTTGTTATTTTATGTCTTAAAATAATGACAATAACAAATCCTTTCTGTGCTTTTATTAGAGGTTTTGGAACAGAGTGGATAAAAATGTTTATGTTTAATCTGCCATTTGCAAACAATAAAATGTGACAATCTATGTAGAGTTTGTAGCATGGTCCCCTGTTTAGTGATGCTAGCAGCTATTACTTTTATCTGTGTGCTTGTCTCCTCTTGCATCTGACTGCTTGGTCTACCTCTTTTCTGGCTGGTCTTTCTCTTTGCCCTAAGCATAGATATTTCTTAAGACTCTGTTCTCCCACCTTGTTATTGTTAAAGCCCACCTATGACTTCAGTTCAGATGGCACTCAAATATATGGTTTATCTCCTATCTCTTCTGGGCTACAACCTCATTTTCCAACAATCGGCATGATCCTGACACTAGCAAACTTCATATGCTTGATGCTAAACTCCTCATCTATCTATACAATCAAGGCTTCTTTCTCCTCTGGACATCTGTATCTTTTTCTTTTCTTTTTGGAGTTGGCCATCATAAAATCCTTGAAACCTGGCTGTTACAGCAAATGCCTTTGTTTTTCCTTGTCCGCTACATTTGATCATTGGTCAAATTATGTAACTTCCCTTTTGGAAATGGCTTTCATTTCCATCCTTTTTTCACTGCTTATCATGAGTCATTCAAAGTCATTTTTTCTTATCTCCTGTCTTGCCTCACTCAAATCTACCTTACTAGACACTGAAGATACCTTTCTAAATGGTAGTTTTTAATTATGACTAAATGAACTAAATCTTTAGCCTTACCTTCTAACACTCACTTATAGATCCTCTACATTCTAGATAAGTTAGAGTACAATAGATATTTAAACTTCTTAAATTTAGCATTTAACCCTTTGTTTATAAATGACTCTCTAAAAGGCCAGAGGCATTCGTTAATTATTTTTCTGAAGTAAAAATTGAAATCACATATACTATAAATGGCTTAAAACAATAATCATTTATTTGCTCACAAGTATATTTACAGTTTGGGCAGTGTTTTGGGAAGACAGTTTATCTCTGTTCCACGTGATATCAGCTAGCATGGATCAACATAAAAGACCTCGCAAGGCTGGTTGCTGGTGCTGAATGTTGCAGGTAGCTCAGGTAGGGGGTAGGGGCGGAAGGGCTAGGGCTTGAATTTCCTCCATGTGGGCCACTCTGGGTAACCGTTTGGGCTTTGTCATTATATAGAAGCTGAGCACCAAGAAGGAGGACACAGGAGCTGCCAGAATTTTTAATGCCTGGGCTCAGAATTCCTAGAATTTTATTTCCTCCATATTCTATTGGTCAAAGCAGAAACAGGGCCAGCTCAGATTTAAGGGAAGGGCGTATAAGCTCCAATGCTTAATGGCAAGAGGGGTGAGCATGCACAAAAAGGTGATGTAACGTGGGACTGCGTTTGAAGACTGACTACCACCATCCACCCTATGGCCACAACAATACATTTACCCCCGCCCCATAGGAAAAATACACCATTTCTTCCTCTAAGATATCCGAATATCTTATTCCATTACACGTCATTTCATAGCCTAGGACAGAGTTGAAAAACCACAGCATAAGGGCCAAATCTGACCTGCAGACTATTTTTGTATAGCCCCTGAGATAAAAATGGTTTTTATATTTTCACAGGGTTATGAAAAACAAAAACAAAAATGTGAGAGAGAGATCACACATGTGACTACGAAGCCTAAAATATCGACTACCTGATGCTATACAGAAAAAGTTTGCCAACTCTGGTCTAGGATATCAGCATCTAAGTCAGATCCAAATGTAGATGCGGCTCCTTGGATGCGGTTCCTTAACTATGGCACCTCGGACATGTTTCCTCTTGATCTGAAGACCAGTGAACTAAAGAGACAAAGAATCTGTCTCTCATTTATCTAATATCTAATGGTAAGGCAGGGGCAGAAAACCTATAATAGATACTCCCATTCCAAAAGGGGAGAAAATAAGAAAGACATGGAAAGTGATCCATAGCAATTCTGAAATCCAACTAGTCAAATGATATCAGTTTCTTACTTCAGTCCACTTCTGCTCTTCAGAAATGATTTTCAGTGGTTCTTTCCTCCATCTTAAGTCATCTTCCCTTTTGGAAATAGCCCGTAATTGTAGATGAGTAGCTTACTCAACCTGCTTCCTGCCTGTAAAGTTGAAGTTCCAGAGGCCTCTACTCATTATGAAAAATCTCTACTTTAGTGCAAGTTAGTAGAGATTTTAAATAGCCATAGATTTAGTTTCTTATACTTCAATTTATAATAATCTCATATACAGGTGAGTATATAATCATATTTATATTTTTTTCTCTACCTTGGGCAAGTGTGAGACTGTTATGGGCAACATTTCAATTCTTAGAAGCCCTGCTAGTAAAAAGATCTATGAGGTACTATCTTAATCTTTCTGAGGTATCAACTTATCTATTGCTATATAACAAGTTACCCTCAAACTTAATGGCTTAAAACAACAATCTGAGATTATCTCACAATTTCTGTTAGGAATCCAAGGCTCTGCTTAGCTCGGTCCCCCTTCCTCATGGTCTCTAGAAGACTGCAGTTAAGATTATCAGCCAGGCTATAGTCTTGTTTTAGTTGACTCAGGCTACCATTAATGAAATATCGCAGACCAGATGGCTTAAACAACAGACAGTCATGTCTCATAGTTCTGGAGGTTGGGAAGTCCTGAATCAAGGTGCCAGTCAGCTTGTTTCTTGGTGAGGGCCATCTTCCTGCTTTATGGATGGCCACCTTCTCATTGTATCCTCACATGGTAGAAAGAGGAAGCTTTGGTGTCTTTCTTTTCTTATAAGGGCACTCATCTCATCATGGGTGATCCACTCTCACGACTTCATATAACCTTACTACTTCCCCAAAGCCCTATAGTACTGCATTGGGATATTGCTTTATAATATGAATTTTGTAGAGATTTTAACCTTTGGTCCATAATAGGTCTCTCTAAGGCTGCACTTAGGGAGATTCACGTCTAAGCTCTCTCACATGGTTGTTGGCAGGATTCATTTCCTGGTGAGTTGCTGGAAAGCCACAGTTCCTTTCTGACTCTTGGATGGAAGCCTCCATTGTTTCTTGTCACATAGGCCTCTCCATAGGGCAGCTCACATCATAACAGCTGGCTTCCATCAAAGACAGCACGTGAGAGAGCAAGAGAGGGTATGTAAGTTGGGAACCATGGTCTCTGTAATCTAACCTGGTAGTAATATCCATCACTTTTGCCATGCTCTATTTATTAAAAGCAAGTCATTAGTTCCAGCTCACACTCAGGGGAGGGGATTACACAAGGGCTTGAATATCAGGAGGTAGGGATCATTGGGGGTCATTATAGAGGCTTTCTACTACAGAGTCTTCGAGCTACACCCTTGTCTTGAACTTCACGTAAGGCTATACTTTCATGATATCACCTTAGACTGGACCTTTGCCATTAGGCTATTTCTTATTTTGAGAGTTTTGTCCTCTGGAGAAGCTAAGAATGACAACTAGTTTTATTTCAAATCCTGTAAGTCCTGGCTTCTTTGTTTCCTCTAAATTCTGATTGAATATGGAACAGTTCCTTTTTTTCAGCTCATGTCATGTATCTTGTACTATATCGTAAGTATCTAAAAGAAACCATTCAACCCTTTCAACATTCTATCCAACTATCTCCTTAGCCAGATCCACATGTTCATTAGGTATCTTTTCTTTCATATAACAAAGGCTTAATTTAGCTAATTGTTCTTCCAGCATATAAACGGGGTTCCCTTTACTCCAGTCTGTGATAGCAATACTTTCACTGTCCTTTAATAATGCTCTTCACTAGCAGATTCCTGGAAGTTCTTCTAGCTTCTAACTTCCACCTGGTCCCAAAGCCACTGCCACAGGTTTAGGTTTCTGTGACAGCAGGATCTCACGTCTAGGTAGGCAAATATGTTTCAATTATCTATTGCTGTAAAATAAACCATCCAAGAACTTAGTGTTTTAAAACAATAGCATTCACTTTTTTGCTAACAATTTTGCAATTTGGGCTCAACTCAGTGAAGACAGCTCATCTCTCTTTCATGTGGCGTCAGCTGGGGCTAAACTAGGGCTGGATTATCCACTTCCAAGATTACTCCCTCACAAGGCTGGCAATTGGTTCCGGCTGTCCACTGAATGCTCAGCTGGGGCTGTAATTCTCTCCTACATGAGCCTCTCTACATGGCTGTGTGAGTTTCCACAAATAATTGGAGGGAAGTGATTGAATCTCAGAAGTATTTAGGAGGTAAAGATCAGGAGAATGTTGTATAACAATGTGACTATACTTCACACTACTGAACTATACACTTAAAAATGGCCAAGATGGTATATACTGTGTTGTGTGATTTTTAGCCACAGTTAAAAAGTAATAAATAAACTCAGGGGAAGATTATGATGGCCTGGAGATAGGTGGGAGTGGGTAGAAGAGAAAGAAATATTAAGGATGACAAAAACCAAAAAACGGCTTCTGGCCTCAAATATATTTTAGGTCCAGCAGGGGATGAAGAAGAGTTTACTATCACAACACATATGGTAGATACTGCAGCTGCCTGTTGCAGTGCTAACATAGGTACAAAGTCTATGCCTCAAACCAGACTTTTAATGTCTGTAATTACCAGAGACAAACATTTAAGACACAATTATAGGTTTGATTTCTT
Source organism: Rousettus aegyptiacus (assembly GCF_014176215.1). Taxonomy (NCBI): domain Eukaryota; kingdom Metazoa; phylum Chordata; class Mammalia; order Chiroptera; family Pteropodidae; genus Rousettus; species Rousettus aegyptiacus. Next base: position 36,969,898 of record NW_023416286.1, read on the forward strand.
AAAGCACACCTCAAAGTGAACACAGAGAAATAGAATGAGTAATAAAAACTATAGGTGCATAGAATATTTTCTTATCAATCTAGCATGTAACCTGGTAAACCAGAAGCAATGCAGTAGGGTGGCAGGCAGGAAAGAAAGCAGATGTTTCTTGGTCATTGGCCCTGTTTTTCTAGGATATAAAATCCCTTTGTTGTCTTATAATTCTTGGTGTGTCTGGAAACTATTGCTACTGAGGATATCTCACTTTAGAAACTTTCTTTGATGTAGTAAACAGGTCATAAAGATCATCCTGAATGAACATACATTCCCCCCTCTGCCCTCACAGATACACACACTTTTTCCACACTCACATGTTTTTATAAATAGCCAAATTTACAGGTTTTCATTGAGTTTTGTTGGCAACACGACTATATTGTTCTTTCAAATAAGTCTAAACCAGCCTTAATGAAAGGACAAAATAGGAGTCCTCCTTTTACTGGCATATTACCCCATCCCCATACACTTTTTCTGAAACCACCTGAACTTCAAGCTCACCACTGACTATCTTCTAGATCTCCCCGCTTTGTTGTCAACCATTCGATGTGTCAGTTAACTGGTGGTCTTGGGCCCTTGTGCTGAGCAGTGCAATTTTATGTTTTATTTCTTGAAATCTCATCAGTTGTCCCATTCTGCACAAGTTCTCTATTTAGGGTCTCCCCTCTGCAAAGTAGTGACTAAAGACTGCTACCATGAATCTGCCTAGTGCCCTTGTGGTGGCTCTCCGTGCTGAGATGCCTCCACTGATTCAGTCCTTCCTGCAGGGTCTTGGAAGGACCTGATAATGTCATTCGAGCCCGAGAATCAAAACCGATAAGACGGTGTGCTCATGTATATAAAAATAATTAGTGAGTGCCTACTATGTGTTACCCACTATCTAGATGTTGGGAACATAATAATGAACAATTTAGACAAGGTTCCACTCATGGAACTTATTCTTTTATTATTAATTTTTTATCCCAGAGGTTTTTGACTTTTAACAATGAACAAAGTGCTGACTTGGCTTAAAGACAAAGGTATCAGGTTCTATGTTTGGAATTAAGCCACATTTCCCTGGGTGGGGGTGGGGGTGGGGGAAGTTCTCCCAGAATCCTGGAATTACGCATCTTCCACCTACTTAAAAGTGGAGTCTGACTGGAACCATCATCAATGACTAGTTCAACTGTCATTTTTCTTGGGCCTTTGCCAGACTCCAGCAAGACAGTGCTTTTCTATGACGTGTACTCCGTAACAGGCAAGAAAGGCCAAGGAGGGTAAAGTGCTGGCATTGTTGGTCAGCACAGGGGCCCAAGACCACCACTTAGCCATTGCTCAGGAAGACATTGCCCCCTTGTGGTTCCGCATATAACCAAGAGAGGAACTGGAAATGGAAACAGCTGTCCAAGTTTCCAGATTAATTGCAGCCCTTGCCTCTTCTGAACTTCAGCTGCAATTTCAATAGACTCTGTGTTTATTTTCATCCAGGATACATTTTTTTTCCCCCTCACAGGGAGAAATGGCAACGTGACAGCAATTAAATCTCTTTATCAAAATCTTCAGACTCCCCTAATCACCAAGAAAAATCCAATGTGAAATTCAAGTTTCACTACTGTTTTTCTCTTCTTACTGTTCTTCAAGCAAATATTTTCTTTGCTTTCCACAATTTGAACCAAGATCTGAGATTCCGTTACCGTGGAGTTGTTTTGGGTATCTTGTCTCCACAACACCACTTTAAACTCCCTAACAGCGGGAGCCTTATCTCCAATTCCCACTGCCACCCTCACCCATACCCAGCAGCACTTAAAACCAGTATAGGGTAAAGAATGTCTAGTGGGGGGGGGGGGAGAGATAAACGGTGAGCAGGCAAATAAATAAATAAATAGAAATTGTGATCGGTCTGTGCTGGGAGAGAGAATTCGTGGAGGTGGAAAGTGAGGGAGAACCTACTGATACATGGAGTTTTAAATTTATGTGCTTGTAGCAGTCACGTTTGAAAGCTTAAATAATACAATATTGGAAAAGCTCTCCATGGCGCGGGAAAAGTGGAAATTATCTTAATAATGTTAAGTTCCATGTATCGTAAATTTAAACGGGGTAAGAATGGGTGCTAGGTGCTATGGCTCTATCAAACTAAAATCTCCTCTAATAGCAAACTCCTGGGAGATAAATAAAACTCCTAGTTCACAGGTGAGAAAAGGAAAACACATGGTCCTTGCGTGGCTGGTGCATAAAGCGTCGTGCGCTGACCTCCCAGAATGCCTAGCCCCTTTCTCCTTCAAGCTGCTTTGACCCTCTGCAGTTACTCTGTATTGGCCTCCACTTCGGCGCGCCGTAAGGAATGTTCCTTTAGCCGACAAATATGTATCGAGTGTCTGCTAATATACCAGGTAGAGTATTTAAAAAGCCGTGGGATTAAAAGGTATGGTCTTGTCTTCCAGGGAGGATCTCTCTCAAAAGAGTGAGAAAGACAGCCAGGTAAACATAATTCCAGAACAATCTGATAAGGACTGTGAGAGGAGTCTGAGCAGCGGCCACGGGGAGCCTAGCGGAGAGCAAGGCGGCGTTGCGGGGACACTGCAGGGGTTCTGGAGGACCCCGTAGCTTTCGAGGTGGGCTCCAAGCAGCGCCCTGAGAACGGCCGCCGGGCGCGGGCTGTCCCCGGGTGTCACTGGAGTTCTTGCATGCTGTCATTTTCAGCTGCCAACTAGAAGGGAAGAAATGGGTGTAACCCGGGACAGAAAAGGAGGACTAGGCTTAGGGATGTGGGTGTAAATCCCTCGGGAGAAGCCACCAAACAAGAGTAACACATCGCACTTCTCGGGGGGCGCGCTGGCAGGGCCTGGCTCCTCCAAGCTCACGAGCACTAGCTCGCCCACTCGGGCCCCGCACAGCCGTCAGGGCCCCCAGGGGCAGGGCCCCCGGGAGAGCCTGACCTCCCCTCCTTCCGCGGCCCCAGCCCCGCGACCTCCAGGGGAGTCGGGGGCGGGGGTCGGCGCTTCCGCCCGGGGTCCGTCCCGCGCGCACGGCTTTGGGCCGCGGGGCCGCTGCCGTCGGCGCCGCCCCTCCTCCCGCGGGGGCTTCGCGGTCCGCGTCGCGTTCCTGCCGGCGACGGGCTGCAGTCCACGTCCAGGGAGGGCGGAGGGAGGAGGCGAGGGAGGGGAGCGGGGAGCGGGGAGGGAGGAAGGCGAGAGAAAGGGCGCTGCTCGGATCCCGGACTTCCCAGAGCCAGCCAGGAGCGCGCACTCAGCGACTCCCCGGTCCCCGTGTCCCAGCCGCGCCCCGCCGCTCCGCCTCTCCCGGCGCCCCTCGCCCCCTCCCTCCAGCAGCTGCTAGGCTCGGGCTGCGGCCGCCCCCAGCCCCTACCCGGCCCCATCCCCAACTCCCTGGGGTCACTCCTGGGACGCGCGTCCTCGCCCCATCCTTTCTTCCTTCCCTCGAGCCCGCCTCCCTGTCCAGGTCTCGCGCCCGGGTCCCGATTGTCTCCGTCCCCTGCTCAGCCCGCCCGCGCCTCGCCTCGCCCTGCCGGGTCTCGCGCACTTCCTGGGTCGCCCGGAGCCCGAAGTCCAGACGCCGCTGCCCCGGCCGCAGCCGCCGCGCCCGGGGAAGGGAACAGCGGGCGAGCGCGCCCTCGCCCAGCCCCGCGCCCAGCCCTGCCCGGCGAGGGAGGACCGGGAAGATGAACAACGGCGTCAAAGCCGAGAAGGAGAACACCCCGAACGAGGCCAACCTTCAGGAGGAAGAGGTACTGACTGAGTGGCTCTGTGCGGTGGCGGGTGCGACCCGGGACCCAAGCCGCGCTTTCCCCCCAGTGCGGGCGGCCGGGCGGGCGCGGGCGCTGGTCCCGGGGCGCCGCAGTCCAGGGGCTGGGAATTGCCCCAGACTGTAGCCCCGGCAGGGTGTCTCTTCGGAGAGTGTGTTTCTGTGGGTGCGTGCCTAAAATTGCGTAACTTGAGGACTTTTTGGAGACTTTTGAAAGTATAATGCTCAGCTTTGTTTGCCCGAGATTTTAAAAGCGGAATCGAGAGCTGACTCCTGGGTGACCTCAGATTATTGGGACCCACAGGGTCAGGACTTAGTTCTGTGTCCGGCGCTGGAAGTTGCGTGTGCGTGTGTGTGTGTGTGTGGGGGGGGGGTGTTTGCGTGTGGTTTAAGGAAGAAATCGGGGAAAGTTCGTCTTAGAGGATATCTTCTGTTCCCTGCCCCCTCCCTTTCAACTTTCTAAGTTGTTAGTGAAATATGTTTCCAGCTGAGGCGTTTTGGATTAATAGATAACTCCTCAGCCACATTCTTCTCTGATGAGTCAAAGACCCTGAACCTGGGTGATTAGGTTTTGTAAATTTAGGGCGATGCGACGTGGGGAGCGGAATCCAAGCTTAAAACTTTACGGACAGTTCACCAAATGATCATCGAGCCTATTTTAGTAGGACTTTGACTTCCGAGGGTAAATTTTATGTGGTGCGTCCGCAATAAGGATAAAAATGTTCCGGCTGCGAAGCGTTCCTCTGGTAGAAACAATTCAGTAAGTGTGTCGGAGGGGACTCCTGAAAACACGTTTCAAAATTCCGTAATTAGGATATTTGTGACACTTATTAAATGGCTCTGTTCCTGCAGGTTTATTTTCTGGAGCCCAAGAAAGAATATTTTTCTCCTTTTTAAGATCCCACCTAGTTGAGTTCTTAGACATTCTAAAAGGAGTTTTAGAGTGTGTAGGTGCAAGAAAGTATGTGTCTAGATGTGACCTATAAAACACTTTTACAAGTATTGCACCCTAACATAAAGTTAACAGAACGGCAAGCTGATTCTAAAGCAGTTGGGATAGTGAGATGATTATTGGGATTCTGTTAGGTACAAGCTAAATTCTAATAGTGAAACTAACTTTGCGGAAGATTTAATTAATACATATAATCCCTCAGCACTTTGTCCACTTGTAAATTGGGAAGATGGAGACCTAAGAAGTCTCCTGCAAAATTAATACAAGATTTTAAACAGTTGTATGGTAGTGCACTCTAGATGAATTGCAGTAAGCCAAAAATTGCCTTCTCCCCTGAGGAACCTTCCATTTATTTTTGTTATAAAGTATTATTTTGAAAAGCATCATTCACATGCCTTTTGTTTTAACTGCAAGGGAAGGAATACTATTGACATTTCCTTTTTCAAAGAGAGACGAAGATTTAAACTACAAGTTCCACTTTTTTCTAGAACCTTGTGTCTTCTTTGCTATTTATTTTCTCTACCACTAAAACAATTTAAGAAACGATGACGAGTTTGCCTTTTTTATGAATTGCTGTATTTAACTAGTTTACCTAACATCAAGGTAATAATTGCTTCAGAAATCTATTTCTGATAGGTTGGCAATATGTTTACTTCTAAGGGTAAGACTAGATTGTATGAAACCACCTTTCTCTGTTCACTGGGAAAACTTGGAAACAGTTAATCAGGCAAACCAAAGTTTTTTTCTTTCTTTCTTTTTGTTTTTCGTAGGTAGCAAAAGAGGGTTGAGTGTCCCCAAACCATAACCTACTTGACGTGATAAAATTCAATAGAGAAAAGTCACATTTTTCTGCTTGACCTTTCTCGCCCTAACTGCCGCCAGTACTGAGCTGTGATCTGCCTGCCTGGTCACTTTAACTAGAAGTGTGAGGTTGTGTCCAAGTAGAAATGCAGGTGATCCCAATATTGTTACTACCTTTTACCTCTGCTGTTGCCCTGACAGTGTTTGATTTTAGGTGGGATTGGCATGTTGCTCTAGTGTCAGTAGCTTTAACAAGACACTTGTTATTTTAAAAATAAAGGCACAGTTTGGAAGATTTCATAACCCAAGTTGTACAGGTGGAGTGCGCGAAACAAATACACCATTAAGAGAAAGGCTTTATTCTGTTAAAAATTCAGGAAAAGAAAGTAAGTTGGGCCTGAATGATCCAGGTAATTTTGCCCTAATTCCATCTGGGGTTTATGTTTTGATTTTGAAAATCTTCTAACCTCTTTTGTCTAACTCAAAAAGCCACAAGTAAAAATAAATATGGTTTTCAGTGAGTCCCATTAATGTGCTCAGCATTATACAAAACCACCATACTGGACCCTTTTCCTGACCACCCAGTGATCAGCAATTTGTCCTTAAACACATTTAAAAAGTCTTGGCCGAGGACTCCAGTAACAGCACACACACACACATAAAATGTATATACACATGATGAGAGGAAAAATGTGTTTTCTTGTAGTTTCTGGTGGTGATTACATTGACAGGGAAGAGCAAGTCCAATCATCATTAAGAGAAAATAGTTTATTTCATACATCATCAGGGTAATTTAGGCTTTCTTTGTCGCATTGCAGAATCCAAGTGGGTTTTTTTTCTATTTTTTTTTTTAAGTGAGTTCCTTTTATCTTACAGAACGTTTGGGCTCTGCTTAAGAGCTTCTAAAGCTTAATCCGAAATTGAGATAGAAACACTTATTTGGTTCCAACTGTATGGATTGAACAGTCTAGGGTTTAGGAGACTTTGCAGCTTTTTAGGTTTGGAAGTTTTTGAGAACTTGGGCAGGACATAGACTTCTGCTTTGGATAGTATTTAAAACTTTGAGGAATAATAATTTTAAGATTTAGCTAGCCAACTATGTAAGAATACATTTGGCTTTCTGGCCTCTAGTATGCTATACATGTGGGTCCCTAAGCAAGTTGTTCCTATAGAGAAAAAACGATTGTCAAAGTCTTACTGGGATCTAAGATTTATGAGGCTTATATATAGGGCATTAGGTGATTTATTACATCATTTTACAAGAAAATCATTCCTAGAATTTGCTTCTAATTTTGGACTAGGCAGTATTCTCTTAAGAAACCTTCGGCAGTTTGCATGTGACCGGACTTTATTAAAATTAATAAATAGATAAGTAATAGACTCATACTTATCAGTTTTAAATATTGAGCCTTTTTTTTTAACCTAGTAGTAGATAGAAATAATTTATTATTGGTCACTGAAATTTCAAAATAGAAATTTCTTTTTTGGAAATCAGGTAAATATGTACTTTGGTTTTATTTTTATTTGTGATATTGGGTACTTTTCAGGCTGATTACGAATTATTTAAAAGATGTTTTGTTGATGTGCTGGTGTTCGAGTTATTTCTCCTTAAGTTGCTTTGACTGAAATTTCTTGTTCTTAAAGCTAAAGCAAAAAGCTTGACAGTGCTGGAATATTGATTAAAAAGATGGACAGAAATCATGTAGTAAAGTTAATTCTTTCAAAGTTGATAGAAATCTTTACCTCACATTTCTTCTTTTAAAGTGCTTAGTAATTTTGTCAAAATATTGAGGTCATAAAGAAAATTGTTTCTTATAATTAGCACAGAAAGAGTATCAGATCAATTTGATGTGGCAACCTCAGGTTTGTATCAAGCATTATGATGAATCTACATTGTGACTTGGGGAAAGTACAGAATGGTTTTATATAATTTAACCAAATCTGAAGTCTCTTATTCCAAATCAAATCTAATACAATAAACTTATATTTCAGTCATAGATTAGAATTAGGTGGAAATGTGCCTACTTCATAGTAAAATGATACTGTAAGACCACTGTCAATATGACCTGTAGTTCTGTTATTTTTCCAGTAGTGGTTTTAAAATTTCCCTGATAAACCCTTATGCTCACTTGCAGTCTTTGTTTCCAATGGCATTTGTTTATTGGATAGTTTGGATAGGATTCTTTTTGGAGATGCTTTTATGTAATTTTTGTAGGTTCATATTTTTGCTTTGAAGCCAAAATTTTCAGTGTTGTTGATGGGACAATAAAGTGGGAAGTCTTATGTATTGTGATGGTGATATAAATTAGTGCAGCTTTTTGGAGGACTTCGGCATTATCAAAATATTTTTAAGCCCTTTGATTCAGTACTTTCATTTTTAAGAAGTTACGCTAATGAAATAAGGAGCATGCACAAAGATTTATTTGTAGGAATGATTATTCCAGAGTTACTTGTGATAGTGAAAATTCACAAAGACTCTACGTCTAACTTAGGGAAATTGCTAAGTAAACTATGGTATAATTCCTGAAAGAGAATATGATGTAGCCATTAAAAGCCATGTTTTTAAAGAAAACAACAGGAAATGTATTCTGTCACAGTTCTGGAGACCAGAAATCTGGAATCAAGGTGTCAACATTGTTAGTCTCTCTCTGAAGGCTGTATGAGAGAATCTGATTTTGTCTCTTCCAGCTTCTGACTACATTTTAATTGAGGAGATATTATCAATGTTATAACTTAAATGAAAAGCACAGATTTGAAAGTTTTATACTATATGATGCCAATTCATTAAAAATATACATAAACAAATATATTTTTAAAATTAATAAAAGTTATCTGGTGGATTACAGATAATTTTTATTTTCTGATGCTTTCTGTACTTTCTAAACTTTCTGAAATGAACATGTAAACAAAAACAAATATCTTTTGCTTTGAAGATTTCACTAAATTTACTAAATATCTGTGTCACAGACCATTGGGCTAATTATATTTAATTTTATTCACAAGCTGTGCCGCAGGAATTGGACCAGTTCTGTACCTGCTGGCCTTTATGTTTAGCTCACTCATTTCTTTATCCTGGCTCATATTAGTAAATTTAGCAGCTTTCCTTTTCTAATATGCTTTCTCAATCCATCCCTGTACCATGCTGCTGGATCTCCTGATGGCCCCAGATCCTTCGGCACTCCTGTTCTCCACACAAGTCTAAACCTGACATTCAAGATTGCTTCAATGTACCTCTCTACTCAGCAAACAATTTGCTTCAACTACCTTTCCCTCTCGGTCTAGCTTGAGCTGCTTTCAAGGCAGGAGTCAAGTTTCAGTCTACCTTTTTACAGGATCCCATCGACTGAATGTCCCCTCCCAAAGAGATTACTTTCCAGTAGAAGTTAGTTTTTGTGATCTCCATTTTACTCTTGAATCGTTACCTTCTTCCATGTCTTTCTTAAAAAAGATCCATGACGTCATGGTATTCTCAATACTCAACAGCTACCCAAAGATAGTAAGTATCCCAGCACCAGAGAAGTATCACACACACACACACACACACACACACTCACTCACTCACTCACTCACTCTCTTCTTGATAAATGCGTACTGTATAAACATGAAATAGCCTTATCGGTAGGGTTGGTGATAATGGGTTGTATAGGTAAGCTGTTAAAAAAAAAAAAAAAAAAAAAGCAGCCACTGTTTACTATTGAGGTCCCTTGTCCACAGGGGCTTTAGAGAAGTCATGGATGATGGATCAGCTGGGAAATTTAACGCCCTCCACCTGTCATCCATAGTTTCCATTTGAGTGCACAGGTGAGCATTGCCGGGTCCATCCTACAGCCACCGACGGCCCACTCGTTCCGAGGTGCATTTGGGTTTTCAGTGTTAGAATTTGTTTTCTGCGATGGAACTCACTTTGACCTTTTGGACATGGGCTCCTATAAGCCTTGGTTAGGTGGAAGAGCTCACACAGCTCCTTGGGTTCCCAAACAAATGTTCTGTGACAGCCACTTTGGAATGTTTGTGTTCAGTTTCATTTGGCACCTAAGTGTCTGCCTGGGGGTAGGAGAAAGGGAATGCAAATGTTCCTCCTGAACAGTGTGCTTGCTTTGGTCAAAGAAAAAAACCTGGGAAGGAATGAGGGGAATGAACCTTAATAATAGCCGTAGTGAAAGTGGCTGTTTGGCTCAGTAGGCTTGATGCCATGTGGGACCAGGTATTTAAATTGGTACTATGTTGGTATCAGGATGTCCTCCCTGATGGTGATGAGCTTATTTGATGCCTGGGGATAATTTGGGTATGACTATTTAAAGAATGCTGGGAGAATATTTTAAACAAGTTCAATATGGGTGTGTGTGTGTGTGTGTGTGTTTTGAAGCAGGGTGGTAGTGGTACTTGACTGCATACTTGAGGAAGGTATATGTTTGAGCTTACAGAATAGAGGTGCCCAGTTTGTCATTTTTACTGATAGCAGAAAAAAGAAAATATTGGAATAGTTGATCCTAAGAATATTACCAAACTCCTTTCATCCATTCACTCAGAAAATAATTGTTTAACTTTTGAGTATTTGCTATATGTTAAGTACTGGCCAAATACTTTATTACATTATTTCATCTTCACGACAAGCTGATGTGGGTATCACCATGATGATGAACTTCATTTTATGGGGAGTGGCTGAGGAACTGAGAAATTGAGTAATGAGGCCTACATGTGCAAATTCTGGAAGTGCCAAGATCTATGAGAGGTAGCTGTTCCCAGTGGGGTGGTGATGGCCCTGTATAAACAAATAGGTATAATAAAGCACTGTGTTAAAGCGAAGGTAGTTGTGCGTGTTGGGAACAGTCAACACTGCAGGGAGGACAGGGTGATGGAGCTGAGTCAAAGCTTTGAAAAGGGTGACATTTGAACTAAGTCTCGATTTAGACTCACCCAGACGAGGAAAGGGTTGAGACCATGGGGTAGGGGGGAGAGGTTAGTCTAAATGAAGATACAGAGGCTTAAAACGGACCCTTTTGGGGAGAGCAAGCTAAGCATGGCAGGAGAGAAGGGAAGGGAGGGAAACAGTGGCGGGGAGATGGTGGAGGAGCTGGCCCTCCATGCCAGAGTCTGACTCTGTCCTTAGATGGGAGCTGGGCTGCTGGGCAGCTGAGACCTGGCATTCTGGGATCTTCCAGTGGAGAAGGGGATGCCATGGGTCTCGGAAGAGGTTTTGAGAGTCCTGCTCTCAAAGTAAGGCAGTGGCTGGCAGTGGTGACTGAGCCAGAGAGGCTGTGATGGGTGTGCAGGGGCCTTGATAAGTGTCAGATATACGGGAGAGAAGACAGGTTTCATCTCGAAAGCCTCTTGGAGGTTGAGGGGGCGGCATCCTCCTGTAAATAACTAGCTATATAGTGGCTGTATTTGTAGAAATTAGATTGAAAGGGGCTGAAAAGTAGGCAACGAGGAGGTGAAGATGTTGGGTTTGATATGCAGAGGAGAGGTCTAATCGTAAATGATTTTCAGAACAATTCAAGAACACATAGCTAGTAACTGGAAAGGTAACTAATGACAGTGCCCAGAAAATTAAAGAGAGGCATTGGGACTCTAGTTCCTAGGAAACCTGTGTGTATAGGCAACAAAAGAGAAATTTTACTTAAAATTTGATCTATGTAAAAAAATGTTTGGGGGAGCAGAAACTTGGAAATTCTTGGGGGAAACGAAAGCAAAAGTTTAAAGCACTCTTTAGGAACATAAAAATGTATTACATATAATCTGCTAATTATAACATAATAGTATTCGGTATACTTTACCCATTTGAAAGCTTGCATGTGACGGCTTAGAAAAATCTAGGTATATGCAGTATTTCTCATTCTCTCTCTTTTTTTTTTTTTTGCTTTTGTATACAGTCTCTGGAAATTGTTTTCCTCTAAAATTTGCAGTTAATTCCCAGGCCTTCACGTGTCCAAGTTATCTTTTCCCAACCCTGAACCTAGAAGGGAAGATTAAGCTATCATAAAATTTGTAGAAGGGTTTGGAAAGTAAAGGTAGACGGCCTGGACAGGCTAGATGGTTTTTATAAGAGAAAAGTTCCCCAACTCGCTCTTTTCTTTTTTGACTTTATCGGGAGAGGGAGGTGAATAGTAGAATGAGCCTTTGGCAGAGCCCAAAGTCATCTATGCTGTGGGTCATATTTTCTATTTATTCATTTCGAGCTTTCCTAAAAGTTTGCAGCTTCTCTGCTCATGGCTAAGTGTCAGCTGGTAAAGTAAGAAAAATAAAAGTCTAGAAATTTAAGAAAATAACTTGCAATTGTATTTCTCTGGTTTTAACCCTGCTGCAACCATTATGATGCATCTTATATTGAATACTGGAGAAAAAAGGGAAATAGCAGTAATAAATGTCAATAACATCAGAAAAATTAGTTTCAATTTCCAGGCTATAATACAGTATTGTTATACAAACTTAAATTCCGAGGAAATACTGAAGCAGCCTAGCTCAATTCTCTCAGCCCTTGGTTTTTGCAAAGGTATAAGAAATCTGGGAGTCTCAAATTGAGGTGCATCTCACCAAGCCAGGAAAATAAGTTAGAGGCTCTTTTCTACTTTTGATTAATCGTTATCAGTTGATTTTTACATGACATTCCTCTACTCTGACTTATGTCACCAGGTAGATATGTTGGCAGGTGGCCAACATTATCCTGAGATTCTAAAGGTTAAAAAAAATTTTTTTTGCCTCAAATCCCCAGGATCCTATTTTGCGAAAATTTCTCTTATGCCCACCTATAAGATGGATAGTTTGGGCCTCATGAGAGAAGGTGCAGCATAGAAAGTGCTATCTTGTTACAGAAGTACCAGAATTTCCTTTGTGCTCAGAGGGGAAGTGCTATAAACATGTAATTGCTTTACCCAGCATGTGTGATTTACAGGACTTAAATGTGTGAGTTTCCAAAGAGGCATCTGTTTTTAAATACAGTATCCCTCTAAACCGGCAGGATGTGTTTTGGGGTAGGGTAGGAACAGATGGACACACACACACACACACACACACACACACACACACACACACTTCCGTCCTGTCCAAGGATGCTGGGGGACAGGGGACTGAAAATGTCGGTAATTGCTTGTCAGAGCCTTGCTCAGCAGTAGAATGCACATGGGAGGTGCTGGAGTACCAGTCAGCGGCTGCAAGGCCACATCGCTGTGTTCTTATTCCACCTTCTCCCATCTCCACTTTTCTAAGCCCAATTCTTTCTTTTCCAGGTCCTCCAAACATCTTCCCATTAATGAGCAAAAGAATTATTAGAGCAAATGCTAAGACATTCTTTGCCCAAATTTCCTTTTCAGTCTTACTTGATGTGTTAAGAAAATATGAGAGAGAATTGAATATCAGGTGCATATCCAAATATAATCAGACTTGTAAAAGCATTTATGCATCTTGCACATTAATTCATTAACCACTTAATGAATTAATTAGTAATGTCTATTCTGTTTTAAACATTGCACTTTAACAAACCAAATAAAGTATTATCATTCCACGTTTAGAGAAGACAACTGAGGCTTCGAAAGATTAATTTGTCTAAGGTCTTACAGCTGGTGGGTAGAAGCTTAAAATTTCTCCAGTGGTTACGAGGTTCATGTGATCTGGGCCTTGCTGGTTTCTCTTACCTCATCTGCCTGGAGTTACAGCCTCATTCATTATGCTTCAGCTGTTTGGGCCTTATTTACCTCCAACTTGCCAAACTTGTTCCTGCCTCAGGGCCTTTGTGCGGGCTATCCTGTCTGCCTGGAAAACCCTATACTCAGATGTTTACGGGGCAGCCTCATCCATGCCATTCATTCAGATCTCATTCCAGATGTTGCCCAGAGAGACTTTTGACCTCCAAGCTTAAAGCAGCCCCACCTTCCCAATCACTGTCACATCCCTCTTATTTTCCACATAGTAATTCTTAGTCACTGACATTACCTTGTTCTTATTTGTTTTGCACTCCCGAACTGTGAGTCCCTGGCCACAGGGACCTCTGTCTTACTTAAGGTTGTTAACCCCCCAGTGCCTAGAACAATGCCTGGAACTGTCCCATACATTCGTTGTTTTAAATGACTAGAATAAAAAGCAATCTGTCAAACTCTGAGGCCTGTACAATATACGGCATCGTCCTAAATTTTTCTAGTAGTTTTCAGATTAAATTTTAATTATTGCTGCCTTCAAAATGATCTTTTCTGGATCCCCATCCCCCACTTAATTACATCACAAAATACAATTCTCACATGCTTTTAAGCCAGAAATTTGGGGGTGGTGATGGATCCCTTGTGTGTGGGGGGGGGGGCGGGGGAGGCGTAGATTGGGGGTTATGTGGCAGTCTCACATTTAAAGGAATCTCTCCCTTTGTTCAGTTAGAATGGAAAGCTAGTGCATAATTCCACAGAACCAGGCGTAAAATGTGGGCCGGGTATGGGTGATAAGTAAAAGTAAGGCAAGACGAATTCGATTCCCTTTGTAGATATGACTGTTGGGTTGCTAAGGGTTAATGTTAGTAACCCAGGTGGAATTGATTAGGAGATAGACTTAGCACTCAGTCATTTTGATTTAGTCTAGCCTCAAGCTCAAAGTGCTTTCCTCTGTTTGCCTACACACTAGAAAGTCCTGTAACTCAGGATAATGCAGGCTTTAGCTGGACAAATCCAGCCTTTAAGCACCTGAGTAGGTAGCCACAAAAGAGTGTCTAATGTGGGTTTTGTGAACCCTTAGGGAAGCTCCTCACAGTCACAATTTATACCGACTGGTCAGCCTCACAGACTCGGGAGCTATATATTGTAAAGCAGAACAGATGACATTTCACAATAAAAGAAATGTTAAGTCATTACTTTGGTCGTTGGACCAGCTGTTAGTTGAGCACACTAACGTTCTCATGAAAATGCAGACCATTGGCATTTATGTCGTAATACTTGACCTTGAGCAAACCCTTAAAACTTTACCGTCATCCATTGTCTGATAGTCTTAGAACTGTTAGGTAGCTAGTCTGACATGAGCAACAAGGGAGAACAAAGGAATTGGGGCCCAGCCTAGAGACGGCCCGGGAGAACACCCCAATGGCAGTAGAATTCTGGGTATGCACATGCACACTAGGCGAAGTTACTGCCTAGTGTCAATCAAGTGTCAATCAAAATGACCTCACTTGCCAGTCACCTAGGAATGCCTTTGGAACCACCCATCATGGCCCAAATATAAGGCAGACACGCCCACTTCTGGGTCTTTTTTTGCCCTTCTGGGTTCTCTTTTTGGTGGCCTTTTTACCCTTTTGTAGCCATTTTGGCCCCTTTCTGTTGGTTACAGTGCTGGGACCACGTGCCTCCTTGGGGGCATACTTTTTCTTTCTAAAACATACTTTTAATAAAACTATTAAATCTCAATGACCTGTGATTCTTCACTGCGTGTATCATTTGAGGAAGAACCAAGGAAAAATGCTAATGTACACATCTGGGCGTTGTTATCCCTCTTCCTCCCCGCTATCTTTGGGGCGACACCAACCTCCGATCTGCAACGATGGTATATAAATCCTTGTCCGTTCTTGACCAAATCATCAGTAGTCTTCATTTTATTCTCATCTCTTATTTTTTTAGGGCCCCTAGGACAAGTCATTCAAGCTGCTCCTCTTTGACAGGTCATTTAACCCTCTGTTTTCTTAACTAAAATGTAAGGATCGGACAGACAAGGCCTGGTGTGGCTGCGCGCTCATGTTCCCACTTATCCCACTTTCCATTCCCCCGTGGTAACGCGCAGTGCCGTGGCGGCACACGGGCCAACATACATCTGGGACGGAGAAATAGGCCGTCTGGGTGGGGGCTAGCTTGAAGCCTGAAATTCGTTTTGTTTTTGTTTTTTTACTAAAAATGCCTCTCCTTAAGAAATAGGTTTGGGAGTGTCTGGGTGTGAGCGAATGGCAGGAAATGGCCTTCTCTAAACAAAAGAATTCTTTAAGGCCCATCCTGAGTTTTTGTGTTATGAGGAGGGTTATGCAGAAAACCAGAACTAGGAGATGTAATCTCTGCTTTAGCCATTCTGATGGGGAAGGGGAGGAAGGAGGATTTCTAACCAGCCTGCCCTCCCAAACGTCTGTGCCAGGCAGTACCCACCAAACCACCAGAGGTTCTTCTGGGGAGTGTGGGCTCATACCCCCAACAGGCAAGAAGGAACCAGGTTGGGCAGGATTATACCCAATGTGACATTCAGCTTTAACCTTGGCTTTCAGTCTTTGCTCGAAAAACCTGTCACCAGTGAAATGCAGATATACAGAATTGAAGGAAGAAGGAGAACGAGTTTTGTATGATCTATATCACTGTAAGTTAAAGTTGGGGTCCTGTGTTTTGCTAATAAATACCCCATAAGTAAATTGAAGATTTGAATGATTGGGTTAACTACTATCCTCATTTTTCTAAATCCAAACTGACAACCTGACAGTAAGAGGGACTTCTGCCCCTTGACTAACAGGATTCATGGGCATTGCTGTTAGACAGCTGGACCATGTGAAGAACTGTGAGGCTTTGCCCCCGTTTTGGAATCCTCCCTCTCTTCACTTGAAAGTGATTGTTTACGATGTCTATTTGTACAGCAGGATCCTTAATTTATATTGCTAGGAAAGTAGTTATGTTTTATCAAAATTATTTTGCCTTTACAAATTCTTGCTGACTTGCACCAACAAACTTCTTTTCCAGGCACACCATTCCCTCTAACCACTCCTCCCCACCCCCCCCCCCAATATAAATCTTCCCACTAATAATTAGAAACACATTTTTTAAAAAAATGGTTTTGTGGTTTACTTAGTTTTCGGAACACTTGAAAATGACAAACATCTTTTCAAAAGAAAGAAAACATTGTTGCACCATTATTTTTAGGCTTTACATTATAACTGTTTTTACAAAGGCCCGCTGATATATATGGTGGGTACTATGTTGGGGCTAGAGAGGTGGTTTACTTCATAGCACCAGGTACTTAACAGAATCGCAGAGATAAGATTAAAGCTGATACTCAGATCAAAGTCTGAAAGGGTTTTGAAACATCCTGGAAGACCCTATATCTTGAATGGGAAGTGAAGGTGCCCTATCGTTTGAGAGATGTGATCACTGTAAATTCCAAGGTTTCCAGGGAAAATTATTCTTATTGAAAATTCCAGTGTCTAATGTGTCGATAAGTTTTCTCACGTTTTTGACAAACTTTTGAGAAAGGTTACGGTTATTTACAAGTATGGAAATAGGTATTGATTTAGATTAATTTGGAGGTTTATATACAGTATACATTTGACATGTTTTTCATTTAGAGTATCAGTTTTCCATTTATTATCTACGTAACATCCCTTTTATTTTTACTAGGAAAACATGAAAATACATTACATTAAGCTCCTTAGAAATGTAATATAGGCACTAAAATCTGCCTCAGCCTTCCAAGCGTTCCCACCTGGCATATTTTACATAGGTTCATTTGTGGTTTAGATGGATTTGGGAATGGAATGTGTCTTGTTTCATTGAGTAGAGGGACAGCTTTTTCCTGTAGTTCTTCACATTCATGCAGCTACTGACCAACCATGTCCTAGTTAGGAATGTTTGTCCATTCTCTCCATGTTCTTGGATGATCAAAGGGAAGCATCTTGCCCTTTGCAAGACCAGCATCTGTTGCCATTTGGTCATAGTGCACCCAACCTGCTGACTCTATCTTAAAAATCAGTGGGGAGGGAGCAAAGACTCAAAGGTGCTATGGGGCTTGGAATATTCTGAGTTTCTGGTTTTGGCAAATATACATTCAAGAAGTTTTAACTATCAACTATCTCGTCATCTCCCTTTCTAAAAACCCACAGGCCTTTTGTCAACATGAAAATTGCTCTTATTGCTATTGTCATAAATTATGGGTCATGATTATACAGAGGAATCCTATTGGTGTGAGCTTATCCTGAAGTCAACAACGAAGTGGTTGACTTACGCACTGATAAAGTCAGCCCAGGCAAAGCTTGGACTCTGCTCAGTGCGAGAGGCCCAGGCACAGAAATCCAGCAGTTTGATCTGGGTCTTCCCACTAATTCTAGTGCTCTCTGAACTATCTCCATGAACATAATGAGCATTGTATTTTCCAAATTGAAATTGCAATCATATTCCTTGGGAAGCTTGCCATAAATACCTCACCTTCTTCCCCACCCCTAACAGATTAATCTGTAGGGATACAAATTAGAAATTTTCTCATATAAGGATGGGATAGAAAATAAACATTGTATGGTCCTGAGGTGGTTTCCCATTATTGGAAGCTCTAGGATAGAAATGCAATTTTCTGTCGTTGTATTGGACAATTGTTCTCCCTCTTTTAGCTGTGGACTGGAGCATAGCTTCAGTGTACAGTGTACAGAGATTATCTCCTGGGAGATTTTTGCCTATTTTAAATCCCTTTATGCACTTAATTCTCTGGGTCATTTCTCTCAGCATTTTTCAAAAGATAGTAATATATTCCTTCGATTTTAGAGATTTAAAAAAAATAGTGCTAATAAATACATTGGATTTCTAATTCATTTGATTTTTAGGATTGAGACTACCAAGATTCATAAGCCATTTGTTCACTTAATTGGATTACATGGTGCCCAAGTTTTTTTTCACTGTTTTTTTTAGAACAAGATCTGTTTTTTTTCCAATTGACAAATAAATTCACTGATTCCCTCCCCTCTCAGAAAATACAAATAAGAAAAAAAAACCCACACAGTTCTACAGTTCCTTTCTCTAAAACCATTGTATGTGTATATTTTTAAACTTCTTTGTGTGCACACACACACCTCTATTTTAACAAATGAATTCACACTATAATATTTACATTTGATTTTTTTTTCACTTGACATTCTATTATGAACATCTTTGCATGCCTGTGGGTATTGCTGAGCGTTTAGCTTGTTTCCAGCTTTGAGATGTAAACAGTGTTGTACATCCTCTTAGCCAAATCTGTGTGTACACCCATAGTGATTTCCTTAGCCTAAACTTTTAGAAGTGGAATTTCTGGGTCAAAGGGCATACATTCTTTTTAAGATAGATGTTTATTGCCACATCTTCTCTAGAAACAATGTAGTAACTTATACTCCCAGCAAGAGTATCAGCGGCCCATTTTTCTGTATCTCCTGCCACTGCAGTTTGAAAGTGTCTCAAAGGTTGCCTCTTCACTGTGTTATTCACATTTGTATTCTTTCTGTGACTCATAATTAATATCCCAGTCTGATCTATACAACACCTGGATGTTACATGTTGACCTTTTTTTTTTAACCCCATTTTAAAGCATCACCCAATTATTTCAGGTACTGCTGTGGGCACTAAAATGCTTAGCAGATAATTTCTAGAGATGTCATTCTTAAGTTCATTGAACACGAAGAAAAGTGTTGATTTTGTGATCTTGTATTTTAGGTCCTTGATATATATTGCTGGCTATAAACTTAGTAACTGATGATGAGACCAATATCTTGAGTATTCTGTGTGCATGTACAGAATTTCATTGAAGCAGTTCCAACATTTATCAGGTGAACTAATAACAAACTATTCTAAGATGCATCCCAATTTCAGAGATGTTACATCGTGGAAAAATGTATCAGAACTGGTGGATATGCTTTATCTCTACTTTTCTGGTCACATGGCTGGTTTGCTCTTCAGGTGAGAATAGAGACTCTTAGACATAAGTTTTGGTGGCCAACCAACCAGTTACATCCCTGGAAGGAACTTTTATAGATACAGTTAAAAACAACAATGTCTTTTATTAGGTGTGAACCATGCAGTGCATCTACTGGTGAAAATGTTCATTATCCTCCCCTCTAAATTGAAGGGGAGGGCCTGGAATTCCAGTGAGAAGCTGCCACAAGTATTCCTCAGTATGAATGTCAACCATCAGAGCATTCTCATCTTCCCTAGAGGAGCATTTTCACTGGAGTGAGGAGTGGAGCTCAGGTCTCCCCATGTGGGCTAGGCAATCACCATTAACTCCAGCCCTCAAGGCCTCCTTAATTGTTAACAGAACATTTTTGTAGAGCACACACCCTCCACAAAGCCTACACACATGTTCTGAGAGTGTGAGTCTAAGAAATGAGCGGATGTAATAGAAACCTCAGTCTCGACTCATCCTGACTATTACATGTGAATGGAATTTACATCTCATTTAGCAGTTAATCTAACAGTATTTTAGGGTAAATTTCCATTGAGGTCATGAAATTTTTTGCACATAGCACCTTTCTCAACTCAAAGGAACTGGGAGCTCTTTTACAAATAAAAACGGGCCTTTTCTTGAGTTTTTTTTTTATTTTTTTTTATTCTGGTTGATAGTGAAAGAGTTGGCAAAAAGAACATTGATTGCCGAAGAGGTATGATGCCTCTGGGGTACAGTCATTGGTCCTTGTTGAATATAGGCTGTGAGCCCTGCATTGTCTTAGCCATTCGGCAGAATGTAGAAGTACTTACAGAGAGGCAGTTTTCCAGCTTGCTTGGAAAGACCTAGTCAGTGTAGAAAACAATGCGAAAATGAGTTCCTATGTAAATTAACACAGTGTAATACAGACAGGGCTTAGAAATCTAAAGAGAGAGCACTGTGGATGAGAGTAAAACAGGCTTTGTGGAAGAATGAGATGGGCCTTAGTGAACTGGTAAGATTTAAATAGGTAGAAAGAAATGGGTATTAGAGTAGGAGAGCTTTGCTATCGTAAAAGTTTGGAAGTAGGAATGAATGTGGCGTATGTATATGGCAGGGAGAAGCCTTATTTGTCTGTTAATTTTTAAGGAATAACTGAATGGTAAAGATTTGAGTATATTTTAAAGAATTTTGTTTGTCAGTTGTCATTGGTTCCTCACCTAGGGCCTGTTCCAATATGCTAAGCCTTTTGCTCCACCCACTCATGCCCCCCCCAACACACACACACACACACACACACACACACACACACACACACACAACCAAGTGATCAGCAATGAGTAATCTTCATTTCAGGTCAGTGCTGAAAACTTTTTTTTTTTTTTAAGCTAGCAAAGCCATACAAGTTATTTTGATTAGCATGCTGGAAAATAAAGCATTTTCCTCTTTTACTTCCTTGATGAAGCCATGACTGCATTTGTTTCTTTGTGCCTTCATTCTGCCTATTCAGGATAGCACGGCTATTTATTAGTAAAAGTGGCTCTCAGTCATAGAATATATAGTTCCTAGGTGATATAGTCATTCCAAGGATATTAAGCTCTTACTATGTGTTAGGCTCTGGTGATACAATGGGCAGCAAACAGGCATTGTCCTTGACCTTCTGGGAGCTTACAGTGTAGTAGGGAAGTATGTATTAAACAAATAAAAGCACAAGTAAATAAAGACTTGCAAACTGATAAGTGCTATGAGGGAAAAGCATAGTTGATGGGTAACAAGGGGCCCTTGTTTACTTTTTTCCAGGCACTGTTCACATCACTTCATGTGTGTTAACTCTTTCAGTTCTCATTACTCTATCAGGTAGGTACTGACCATCATTATTCCTAATGTACAGATGAGGAACTGAGGCTTTAAGAATTGAGTAAGTTGCTCTTAGATTATAGACAATAAATAGCGAAGCCTGGATTTGAACCTGGGTGGTTATTTCAAAAATCTGTCATCTTCCATAAAACCTACTGCCAGTCTGGAGTACTCTTTATTCAGAGAAACTTATTGAAAGAAAATCAAGAGGTCTTTTGAGCCTAGAACCTCTTAGTATGCTACCTTCACAGACAGAGGAATTAAAACGTTAGACCTGCCTAAGCCCTCAGTAAGCAGTAACTCCTTTTCAAGGAGTTATACATAGCATGTCTAGTTTCAGAAAATCTGGGTGGCCTTTGACTTCTTGCCACAATCTAATCTTTCCCATCTCACCTGTCTGGACTCTGTTAGACTCTCAGAGCCTCAATTAACTTTCCCTCATCCTTAGTCCATTCAACACTAATAGCAGATTCTTCTTGCAAAGGTGTTTCTTGCCCTAAATCAACTAGCACCTGAAGACATTTGGAGGCTCTTTGATCAAAGGATCTGATATATATGAAAATGCTCTGAAGACTGCAGAGCAATGTTCACACCAGTGTGTGTGTGTGTGTGTGTGTGTTAGTAGTTAGTGGGTAAGATCCAGATTTCAATAGCTGACATTTAAAGCTCTGCATGATCAGGCCCTTCCCGGCATTTCCAAATTTGGTGTCTAACATCTGCCCCTGGCTCTCCTTAACCTCTAACCCAGCAGCTAATCTAATGATAGTGCCCCCCCCTTTTTAAATAACTTTATTGAGGTATAATTCACCTATCTTAAGGTTTACCCTTCTAAAGTATACAATTCAGTATACAATTTGGTATATTCACAGAGTTGTATAACCATTATGACTAATTTTAGAGCGTTCTTGCTACCTGTCCCCCCAAAACCAAATGATAATTGAAAAATTTTCATTTTTTAAAAAGATAATTTATTCAGTGTACATGTTGAATAACTATGTGTCAGGCATATAGTAGGCAGTTTGGTATAAATCAGTGAACAAAGCTAAGAACTCCTATATTTTCAACACCTGGCCTTAATGCGCCATACAGTATAGATTCTCAATAAACATTATTTAATAGCTATTACATTTAATTTTCTTAATTTTTTTTTAAATAAGGCCATTCCACTGCAAACAATATAGGTTGCTATCTTATCTCTTACTGGCACTGTGATCACAATTGCCAAATTTATTTGTGAAGGCGAAAGGATGGATAGGAAGTGTCCCCTTGGAAATGGAAACCAACTTGGGGAGAGCAATTCTCACATTCTCCTATATGTCATGTCCTTAATCCAGACCCTCGCTGGCGTCTTGCCCCATCCTAGGCTGCCCAAGTCAAAGTTTTAATAATTCTAAGGACTGGAATCTTGTGGAAACTCTGTGGGAAATGGAGGGTGGGGTCTATTCTTCACTTACTGTTAAAGTTGGGTAATTTTCCTCCTCCTCCAAGTTTGTTATTAGGAAAGAGTTTACTCAGTTCCTGAGAAAGCTGAGGCGAGTCTGGCCCTGAACCAGGTGCCCAAGGGGAGCCACCAGCTCCTTACGCACCTTGCTTAATTAACTGTAATTAGGTATCTTTCTTCCCTAGTCGCTTTTGGAATTGATAGTAGCATGGAATACTGTGAGAATTAATGAGTTAATATTTGTAGAGGCCTCTGGAAATGTTAAGTGCTTAGTGTTGTTCTTATCTTCTTTCTGAGCATGGTTGCCTTATAAGGCTGTCCTGGGGCCTAGGGACTTCTGTTGGGGAGCTGGGCCAGCCTGTGAGGCTAGATGACTGTGACAGTCCATGACAGTGTTCCCAGAATGGGCTCAGATTTCCTATTTTAATACTGGCGATACCACTTTTTTGCTAATTGTAACTGTCATCTCACAAGTACTTCCCCCCCAGCTTTATTGCATCTATATTTAGCATCCCATCTCTGATTCTTTCCCTCTGAAAACCAAGTATAGTAAAATTCATTCGCACAAAATATTCCAGCCAATGTTAAGTTCTTAAATTTTGTTTTCCTAGAAAGATAGGCTGCTTATCCCAGGAATTATTTTGAAGTGCGTCCATTCTTTTTTTAAAGGCTATGTTTAAGAAATGTCAGATACAACATTCTAATTAGTGTTTCATATTTCAAATCAATGAATGAAAATGTACAAATATTTAATATAAATTACTACAAAAGTTTATTATTTTTGTTTCATGAAACATTGTTTTTGAAACAGTAGTGTATTTAAACATGAAAATTTACATATTTGAAAGCCAGTTTTAAAGACTTTCCCTCCTACTCTGGTTGTCGGTGTAATGACATAAAGATTTATGCTGTCATAGGTTTGTGGGGTTTTTTTTTTTTGCTTTGAGCTGGAAGAGACCTACAAAGTACTTTTGTTCAACATCCTCACTTGGGCAGTGAGGCAGCCAAAGCCTGAGGTTGGATCTAGAGCCCACTCCCTTTTTTAAGTAGGCTGCATTGTTCTAACTGATTCCCTATGTCTCTCTGGAAGAAGAGCTGTCACCTCTTTCTGGATTCCTTAATGTCAAGTAAAATGACTCCTAGATTTTGAGTTTGTTAATTTAAAAAGTACAAAGAATGATGCTCCTCTCAGCCTGTTTCAAAAAGGGTGTTATTAAGGTGAATGCCATAAAATATGCCAAAATGATTTTTTCAGGGGTCAAGAGAGAGGGATAGAAAATTAGAAGGTTATTTCTTACATCCCATTGACCTCTAGAAGTATCTTGGTCATGCCCTTCTTTTATAGTTTCATCAGAACAACAGGTATTGAGTCATTGGTCACTATCCATGCTGGCTCAGTGGGCCACCACCATTTTCATTAATGATACACTTCTGCTTGCCAGGGCAAGTACCTTGTAAGTAAACATAAATCTTATTTAGAGGTAATGAACAAATATTTTTGGTGAGCCTTGGACCTCTTGTATCTGTGTGAATGTTTATAGGCAGTCTCTCATTTATAGGAAATGTCGCAGAGTTGGGGAACTTTGGCCTTAGTAGTGGTGGGAAGTGGGACAAAGTGGGCAGGTTCTGTTACTGGTTAGCTCATTTGATTAGAACAGTATGCAGATGAACCCAAGGTCACTGGACCATCTGTGTGTAGGCCAGCCAGCTCTGCTCTTTTGGGACTCCAGACCTTGGCCAGGAGGCTGGACGATGTGTGTCACTGGTCACGAAGCTGGAGCAGATAGATCAGCAGACCCAGAAAACAAACTCAAAACACATGCGCTGTGGGAAGTAGACTATTCGTGGCTCTTTAATTTATGGGGATATCAAAACAGTTAGAAATTTTATATAGTTTTTCTTTAAAAAATTTTTTCTTCCTGATTAATAACAATATGTCTATTGAGGGTCCCAGGAAAATACAGAAAAGTCATAAGGAGGAAAACAAAAATCACTTGTTATCCCACTACTGACAGGTTTTACATTTCGGATTTTCCCATTCCTGACATTCTCTTTCCTTGGCTTCCATATCATGGACTTCCTGCCCACCCCACCCCCACCCCCAGCCTGCACCTTCCTGAACTTGATCTTACATTCTCTTTTTCATCTTTTTTCCTTTGGTCCTTAACATTAGTATTCCTAGCCCTCTATCTTGTGTCTTCATTTCTCATTATCCTGCACTCCCATAGATGATGCTCTTTCCTGAATTCTTGATTCAAATATCCAAGTTCCTACACCACCTCAGGTTGGTTTTCTTCCATACACTTTAAATTTAACATGTCCAGATGATTTCATTATCTTCACCCTCAGACCTGCTCCCTGGTGTTCCACATCTCTAGTGACCCTTCGTCTAGGTGTCCAACTCTTTCCCCCCCTAACTAGTCCATCACCAAATCCAACAATTCATCCTCCCACATCTTTCTCAAATCTGTTGACTTCTGTCCATCTTCCCTGCACCTGTCCTGGCTCAGGCCACCATGAGAGCTTTCTGCACTGCTACACCAGCTTGAGAACACATTTCTTGCCTCTCTGTAGTCCTTGCTTTTCAAGACAGCCGATGTAACCTTTCTAAAAATGGAAATATGTTGTCAATCTCCTGCTTAAAACCTTTAACTGCATCCCTTTGCCAGATAGCCTCATCTGTGATACTTTCTCCTTCAGACTCTTTGCCATTCACTTCTCTAATAATGTACCATCTCATTTATTCAGCCAGCATTTTTATTGATTAACTATGCCAGACAACGGGCTTTAGGAATACACTTCAAGGAGATGGGGAGGCGTCAAGGCAGACCTGTGTGTGGGTTTAGCTGGAGGCTGTAATGGCCATCTTTGGGAAAACGGGCCAGGACCATGCAGTTAATGCTCGGCATATTAGATGGCAGTGCATGTACTAGCACAGTGCTTGGCATGTGGAAATTGTGAAGTATTTCAGCTTGTTTTTCTGCTGGGCTTTGAAGGGTGACACCTGGGAAGAACTATGTGGGAAGCACATTGCACAGAGGGAAGGACATCTGATTTCTTCATCTAAAATAAGTGCTTCTGAGGTTTGTCAGTTTGGTTTTGTGTTTTATACTTATAATTACTAGCTAATTTTAATGTGACACAGTGAATCCCTTTTGTAACTTTCCATTGTTACATTGTGATCTGAGTTTTTCAGAGCTGGGAGCAAAGATATAGACTGTTGCTTCTGGAAATGCCAGTGACTTAAGAGGTGGAAGACGTGCATATACAGTAACTTTGTCCTCTGTTACCTTCTGGGTTTGTTTTGCATCATCCTGGCCATATTAACTAAACAAAATGATAAAGGGTAGAAAAGGCCCTCCATTGCTGGAGTCTGTGTTTGTGTAAATGTTAAGCCCTAGGAAATAGGTTGTTCTTTGCACTCCAGTCTTACAGGACCACTATTTACCCTCACTCGGCCCTTCTGATGTTTTCCATTTATTGTTTTTCTTTTGGTGGGAGAAGTTTGTTTTCGAAAGGGATAGATCCCTTTACCTAATCTAAGAACCTTTTGTGTTCGTTATCACTGAAAAGTTTGTTAAAATATTTAGGTATTTTACTTTCACATAGAAACAAAACAAAATAAATCACGTTGACTGGATATTTAAGCTTTTACCAGAATGTTT
The DNA here is from genome assembly GCF_014176215.1 of Rousettus aegyptiacus. Lineage (NCBI taxonomy): Eukaryota > Metazoa > Chordata > Mammalia > Chiroptera > Pteropodidae > Rousettus > Rousettus aegyptiacus. The sequence goes on from NW_023416286.1 coordinate 36,995,981, forward strand.
GGAACTGTCAGATGCCTTCTGCTTTCTTTCTCACTGTCCGTACCTCACAGTGAATCTTCACTACACAGAACCAAGTCATATCAGTGACTGAAACCAATATGGAGATGCTCAGAAAAATCTGTTTTTTATAAACTTTTAGAAAGTTGCAAAGAACCATAAATACCATGGCCTCTCATTTTTCCATTGTTAATAATAAGTACTTGGAATTTTTAAAAATGTAAAAATATACAAGTATATGCAACAAACAATGGAATTCCCCCCTCAATCTCTTACCCCCACCCTGTTCCAGAAGTGTAATCACAGTCAATGGTTTAATATGCACCTTTCTATGCCCCTTAGTTGCAAATAAAAATGTTTTCTTAAATGCAGTACATGTGATTTGCTCCCTGCTTGTATTTTAACTTGATGATAAATCTTAGGTCTTCCATGTCAGAATGTATAGTAGTAGCTCATATTTTAATACCTACCTAGTATTTCCTTGTATGGATGTATCAAATATAATTTACCTTTTCCTACTGACTGATATTTGAGTTATTTTTAGTATTTTTGCTGTTAGTATTTCTATTGCAGGAAGCATCTTTGCATATACATCTTTGGGCACAGGTGTGCTGGTATTTCAAAGAGTGTGTTAGAGTTGCATTTTATTCATTTAACTTATTAGAATTCAATGTATATACACATGTAACTGAAAATGTAAAATTTTGTTTTGTCTTATGTGTTCTTTATGATAGGTATATTGATATAGTTTATGTATATTACACATATTTGAATAAATGAACTACGTATACTTGAACAATTTAAGGAATTGTTAGGATTTTTTTTAACCACATGTCATTTTATAATTTACTCTTTAACTCTAGAACTTGAGTATAATGTAAAGATTCCTGGAAATGGAATTTCTGGATGAAAGAGTTATGTGCATTTAATTTTTTGATGAGGCTGAATTGCTCTCTAAAGAAACTAATCAATTTATAATTTTACTTAGAATGTTAATTTCATCATGTCTTTTCAAATATTAGATATTATCTTTGCAATCATTGGTTAGAGGAAACCATTAATTATTTTAATTTGTATTCTTATTAATGAAGTCTAACATTTTCATGTGTTCACTGGTTTTTAGTTTTCAGACAATTTATATTCTTTATTAGGTTGTCTTTATTAATTTCTAGGTACTCTTTCTATATTATAAACATTGTCTAATGTATGTACTCTCTATATGTTTTGGAATTATTTCCCCTAGTCTTTTGCTTGTCTTTTTAGGAGAGTCCAAACGGTCGTTATTTGCTATCGGTATGACTTTCTGCTTTGAAAATCCAAAATTATCAATTAAAAAAAAAGGGAACTAATAACAAACATTAGTAAGGTGACCAGACAAGATAAGCATAAAATCACAGGACACTTTTTTTTAACATACCAGCATAGGAAAACAGTATTAATCAATTGGAAATGATGAATAAGATACCAATAATGAAAAAGATACTATTCTTGGTAGCAGTAAAGATGAATTTGCAAGAACTACTTGAATAATATTGTATTCCAAAGGACATAAAAGACCTAAATAAATGAAAATAAAGACTATTTCTAGATGGGAATTGTAAAGTTGTCAATTTCCTCCAAGTTAATTTACAAATTAAATACAATTTTAGTAAAAACTTCAAAGTAATTTTTAGAACTTAACTAGTTCTAAAGTTCAACAGGAGTTATAAGTGTTACGTAATGCCACGAAAATTTTAAAAAATAGAACTGTGAAGAGGGACTTTCCTCACCAGATATCAAAACCCATTTCAAAATGTTAAAAAAAATAAAAAAAGAAAAACTTTTAAAATAGTATAATGTTGTAGTTGAAAGAGACAAATAACTAGTTGAGGAGACTGAAGATCTGTGAAATGACCAGTTTAAGGTCATAGAGTTAGGGACATTTTTCATGAAGTATAGAAGTTTTTTAATTTCTAAACTGATTGGATGTAATTCTAATATTTAGCAAAATTCCATTTGGGGATTTCTCATTTCATCACTAAAAAGTAGCATATTTGGGGGAAAATTATATATTTATTAAATATAATATTTAAATACTAAATGTTTGTTTGAAGTTATGAAAATGGCTCATTTTAATTTGTTTTCCTCCTATGCTTTAAATTTATGCTCTGTTATCAAGAAAGTGAATAAGACTTACACAGGTGGGTGAGGATTTAGAATTTATCACTTGTATGAAAATTTGACAGTTTTTGTTTTACTTAGTTTTTTTTTTTCTTTTTTTTCTTTTTTCTTTTTTTTTTTTTTTTGCGTGGTTTGAGCTGGTCAGCTGCAGAACCTCTGTTTAGCAAGCTGATAGCATCATGGGTGAAGCTAAGGGCGGAAACATGCTTAATCACATACTCACCAACTTCCTGGCACTATGAAAATTATCACCAGACAGCAGCTACTAGGCTAACTTAATTTTAGTTCTGGACAAGCACATCTTTTAAGTAAATTTCTTAAAATGTAGGCATTATTTCTTCTGGTGATGTTTTCATGACTCCTCTACAGTTACATTTTTTGTGTGTGCATATATGCCTTTCCCGTTAAGGAATTTTTAAAGTACAACTATTATATAATACTATATTTAGTTTTGTTAAATTTGAAATCACAACATCACATGGATGAATTTTTAGAAATTTTCTAGGTATCTATTATGTGCCAAATGTAATGCCCTCAGGAGATTCACACAAAGTATTAAACACAAGGTTAGAAAGGCTTAATTGCTATAACAGATAAGAATAAAGGAATCACTGGGTTGGAAAGTGAGAAAAGATTCTTGGAAGCAGTAGCATTTGGCTGGGATGTGTAGGATTAAATACTGTTATTTTATACACAAATCTGGGCTGCGTTGAGGCATGAGAGTGTTCTGTGGCACTTCCTTTTGAAGGAACTTAGCGACGTACAAGAGATACCCAAATGTATGTTTCTGTAAACTTAGACATACCTGAAAGTAGATTTTGAAAATCCTTCCACTTTGGGCTCATTGTCTTCATTTTTTCCCTTATGTAAACCAACATCCAAGAAGTCATAGGAAAAATACTTAAATGCACCTTCTTTTAAAATAGAAATAACACAATTTCTCTTAATGAATGAATGTGTTTTACTGAAACAAAGTTGCATTTTTCAATAAATATTTGTTTACGGCTGCTATTTGTATTAGGGAGATTGAGTAAACAGGGAATCGTATTTACTGTAGTAAACCCTTTTCTAATTCAGTTTATTTTGTAGAGGTCATTTACCTGTTAAATTCACCTATCCAAAGTAAGTTTGACAAGCCAGGACCTAGTTCAAAGACCATCAGAGCAGTTGGAATAGGTATTACAAAGTCAACGCCCTTGACCTCCGGTGCTGTGTTAATAGGACAGCTGTTCAGCCTCACTTCCGGTCTCTTTACTCTGGGTACTGAATTGCCATGGGCTTTGCTGTCTGGTTTCTCAGCCCAGCCTTCCAGTTTTCTGTCCACCAGTGTCTTTTTATTCTTTGAGGAGATCTAGACCCTCAAACATCTGTAACTTTTTTTCTCTTATCTCTTCATGTGTATTGTCACCTCATGTATATTTATTGGTCACCAGGTCTGCTTTCGTTTGAAGACCTATGTGGCAGGGTTTGGCACCTCTTTCCTCTTTGTGCATGTTGGGTCTGGTTGCCTAGCTACCTACCTCTGAGCCTCTGAGGTGACAGAGGGAGGACAGGTCTGGAAGGAGGAAGCCTGAGAGGAAGGCCTTTGCTTATTTTCCAGTGTGGGAGGTACTTCAAGGCGCTGAAGGAAATATATTGTTGGAGAACTAGCCACTTCCCTTCCATTTATTCTTGCACTCTTTTCCCCTTTTCTTTCCCTCTCTTTTAGTTCTTCATTTCTGTTTCTATCTGAGGCGCACTGATGCCCATTAGGACCAAAGAATCTGTGGAGTGAATTGGTGCAGGGGTCAGTGACTTCCTGGAAAGAGACTATCTTAGTTTAGGTTTTCAAAGACAAGTCACAGAGGTCAGTTGAGAAGAAAGGCATGATGGTGAATATAAAGTTTTGCACTGGACCTGAATTCAGAAAATTTATGAGCTTTTGATTTCTTTACAGTAGTATATTCAGCTTTGGAGTCAGCCAATGTAGGTTTTGAATCCTGATTTCCTAACCTGGCCCTGACACTTGTTAGCCATGTTAGTTTGGGCAAGTTCTTGATTTCTCTGGTACTTCCTGTGTAAATTGAGCATAACAAGCTCTACAACATTGGGTTGTATATGGACTGTAGCAATGTTTATAGAAAGCATGCTTCAACGGAATTTTAAAAATGTGCTCAACAAGAGCAAAGCCACTTCTAGAGGGTTATCATGGAAAAATAGAATGAGACTGGTTATGGAGAAGTCAGTCAATAAGCCCGGCTTTTGTGACATTGGAAATGTACTCAGTTACTTAAAGTACATGGTTATGATGGATTCATAACTGGGTTCCTAGCCTGTTCCACTTTCTGGCTGGGTTAACTTTAACCCCTCTAAACCTTAGTTTAGTTTCTTCATCTAATTTTAAGAAAATGATGATGATGATGCCTACTTCATCAAATCATAAGGTGACTTATGTAAAACATGTGACACAGTGTCTGGCACAGAATATGAGAAAGGAAGATCTTATTTTTACTTTATAGTAAATTTTAAGGCACTGTATGTAGGAGAGCAATTGATGTCACAATATCATTGTGCTCTCTGTCCTTGGAAACATGGCTGTGGTGTTGCCAAAATTTGACACTCCTGCATTATTTTATTTTTCCAGTAAACAGACAGACAGAGACACACACACACACACACACACACACACACACACACACAGCATTAGCTCATTATTAAATAGTAACTCTCTACTCCATTATTACTTCTGTAGAAGTTTCTATCTTCCTTAAAAGTTAAGACTAGGTTCCTCAATAAAGTATTACAATGTATATAAGCATAAATCCTACTCTCTGCACCTGTGATTTAAAAATGTGCATGTAGAATAATTTTGACTTCTTTATCCCCAACATCTAGCATAGGTTGTAGCTCAAAAAATGTCTCTTTAACTTCATTTGATTTCCTGATTTTTAAATATTTTTCATTCCATTGTCAGTTAAACTATTTGTACTGTAGTGATTATTTTTAATTGCTATTTCACATTGAACATTGGGCATGTGATTGAACATGCCTTTTGTTCTTTCTCAGTTTTGTTGAAATAGCTAGTTTCCTTAACCAAGCACTTTGGGTAAGATTTAGTGTATTTGGCAAATGCGTACTAGGTACCAGACACTTAAACATTTTACAAACATTAACTTACTGAATTCTCATAATGATCCTATGAGGAGATACAACTATGGCCCTCATTTTACAGGTGAAGAAACTGCAGAAAGGGTAACCTGCCTGAGCTCATGCAGTTCCAGTGTAATAAGGCATTTGAACCCAGGCAGTGGCTGACTCCAGTAACGGCATTCTTCACTACCACTCTGCTCCAGCATGCCAAGTTCTTGAAGCCTTCTTGCCTATATTTCCTTGACCCGTGCACCGCTTTAAAATGGCAGCACAGAGTTGAACGTGGTAGAGTTTTGCTGTTCTGACAACATTAAAATATGGTGAAATGCCGGTGACATAAGATATGATGATGACAGATGTTGCATCAATATTTACGTTCCACCAGGGGGCCAAATTGCCCATCTGTAAATAAAGTTTCCTGTGTTCAGACTCCTCAGTGATATATTATTCCTCAAGGGGCAGTCATCCTTTTAATCTCATGGTAGAAAATTAAAGTGAGTTTCACTGAGGTGTGGTTTCTTTTTAAGTTTTCTTTTAAATATTAGTTCAGAGAAGTTAATTAAGTACCTGCCCTGTGAATCTGACTTCTTGCATTTCCTCAGTGTTTTCATCATTTAGAGGGAAATTTTTCCTTAGGAGAATGAGATTACAAATTGGAGGGTTTAGACCTTATCAGTAAATCTTGAACATCTGGGGTCCTGAATAAGTGGCAGGCTTGCATAATATGACTTGAATAAAGTTAGGCAAACATATCTCAAATGTTCAAGGCCTTTTGAACAGAGTCTGAAGCTAAAGTGTTTGTCAGAGTTTCAAGTAGAACCCAAGAGGGAGGGAGGGAGGGATGGCATGGCTTTCTCATTTTGCTTGCAGTGATTTTTTGCTTACTGTGTCTTGGGGTTGCTCCAGGTGTTATAAGATGCATGGTCTGGCTCTAAACCTGCTTGAAAGCAGTGATTGCTGTTTCTTTGGGGTCACCGATCCCTTAGAGAATCTGGTGAAACCCATGGACACTTTCCTCAGAAAATTCGCTGTATGTTTTGTTCGTAACCCCTTAAGGTCCACAAACCTAGGCTTCAGAGTATGTGGCAATTCATCACTGGGAGCCAGTTTACTGACCCTTCTGTGTGTTGTCCTCTGTTTGGATAGCCTGGCTCTAAGATTCAGCTAACTGATTAGTTTATTATACTTATATTTTTGTTTACACCACAGGACTATTTGCTAAAATCTTCCTGACTTAGGGGAAGAGAATCCTAGAAGGAAAGAAAATACATTCCCTCAAACTCCACCAGATGTTATTACTGAAGGAGACAACTGTCAAGTGGGCCCTGCCTTCCAGCCACCATTAGCCAGATAGGAACTGAAGCAGAAAGGGGTCCAATTAGCTGGTCTGTAAAATCTCACTATTCCTGCCCTGCCTTTCTCTCTCCTCCTGCCGCACTGGATTCCCCAAGCTCACTCACCTTTATGTCCCTTGGCACATGTCGTTCTCTACCTGGATTGCCCTTCCATTCTTCCTGCACCCCAGGAATGCCCGCTCCACTTTCAGTACCCAGCTCAAGTAGAAGCCTTGCTGAACTCCCTTGGCAGCCTCTCTCCTCCATTGCCACAGAAATTTTTAAAGGCCTGTGTTGCAGCACATACATCATGTTGGTGGTGGTTGTTGTTGTTGTTGTTGTTGTTGTTGTTGTTGTTATTATTATTTTTGGCAGACTCCCTGCTTGTAAACCGAGTGCTTATCTTAATGATCTCTGGTCACAAAGCATGGTGTCAAGTGTTAGATATGTTTGCCTTCCAGAGTTTTGACAAGTGAGCTATGGGATTAGAATACCAGGATTCATATTCTGATTTTGTGACTTTGTCTTGAAATTATTTTGTCTCTGTGCATCTCTTTTCTCATCTGTAGGCTTCTGGGGACAGAAGAGATCAATGCATATTGTGCCTGGCACCCGGTAAAATATTCGGCAAGTGCTAACCATCATGATATTTAATCATGTTAAACAGTGTTGTTATTGAGTGCATGAAAAACCCTTAAACATAATCCAGCCAGAATTGGAGACATTATTTCAAATTACAGAAATTTAGTCTATTCTGTATTCTGCAAGTTTTAATTCCAGCATAGATCAAATCAATCTAATATTTGTAGAGCACTAGAGGTTCGATGTAGGACACACTTTCTACAGTCCATTTCTTTGTATTGATGTTAACTTATCTTTGTGAGGGCTTTGAGCCATTTAGAATTTGGTATTGTGTGAATATGACTTTTTAAAGAAATATAGTCCACACTATTTTAATGTTACAGTTTAAATGTGTTCAAAACCTTGTGTTTTTTGAATCACTTTCAGAACAGCCCAAGCAAGCTTTGGAGAGTGTCGAGGTCCCCACTACGTGTAGCCCCAGAAGTAATGTTCAGCCTTGTGGGAATCCATAAGAAACAATCACAAAAGCATTTGTTTGTTTCTAAGACAAGTTTTAGGTGGTGAGAAAAAAATTTCATCAAAGGAGTGTTTTATATGTAGGCAGGATAGAGACATTCTGCAAAAGTTAAAAATGTCAAAATACTCTTTTAGAACTGGAAGGAACTTCACTAGTCTAGCTTTCTCTCCGTTAACAAATGAGAAAACTGAGGCAAGACTGAGAAGACTGATGGCCCAGACCTGTTCCACACCCATGTCATATTTGCCACATGACGCTGTGTTATGGGTGTAGAACAGGTCTGTGCCATCCGTCTTCACATGGGCGGCCAAGTGGCTGGCAGGCCGGGGCGGGGCCCAGAGTGCCCACACACCTGCTCTCTGCCGGAGCCCCCGCCTGCAGGCACACAGCTCGCTTTCAGACAGCCTTCCTGGACTCCTCAGGCACTATCTCCTTTGTGCCTTCATAACTAGATTTTGCCTACATTAAAAGTGGTGAAATCCAGTCCTCCTAGAAGGTATTTAGTTTTCCCTTTAAAAAAAAAAAAAAAAACAAAAAAACAAAATGATTAAGCTAATGACCGCTTTGGAAGCCTTAACCACCTCATCCAGTGATTGACATACATGTCTGCAAATTTTGGTGGTGAAATATAAAAACAGTTTATAATCTTATTTTGTAATCGAAGTTTAATCAATCATAGTAGGTCTCAAATGTGTCCTTAGCAATTAAATCCTCAAATCACCCTGCACGATCTCTTCCTTCAGCTTCGTGCAGCCATTTCCTTTCACAGTTCAGCTTCTTGGTGTCTACATGGTCTCTAGGCTCAGCAGTCCAATAAATTGTACTATTACCTCCAGATTCCCATGATTTAAAAAATAGTACACATTTGCTCTCATCTCCTTTTTCAAAACTTAAGTCAATTTCTGATTTTAAATTATTTTTAAAGTGAAAGGGAGAGTGCTTTAGAAAAAATTAAATAATGATAACATAATTTAAATGCCCAAACCCTAGTAATTTTGATTTATAGAGAAATACTTTAGGTTTTAACTGTGTGGTTGTAGAATCTACATATAAATTTGGCAATTTTAAAAAAGTGAAATCTTGTGAGTCTCTTTGCCACTGTCAGCAATACAGGAGACAGTCATACCTATTACATTATAGACCCGTAGTGTCTCTGTAACACAGAGAAGAAACAAGTTGCTGTCATGTGAAACAAGGCAGTTGAGGGCGGGAAGCAAGAAGAGGCTTCATTGTGTGTATCCCTGAAATGTACTTCTTGGGGCACGTTTTCCAGGAAACCAGTCTTTTGATGAGTTATTTAATAACTTTTTATTCATTCTCCAAAGTATATTACAAAGTGCATCATGTCCAAGAACAGAAATTCAGTAATGACAGCATTTGAAAAATTACTGATATTTTCATGCCGAAGAGAACAGTGGTTGAGTTCCTGGTAGCTATTGGATAGTGCGGAGTAAGCATGCAGCAATCTTCTCATACATGTTTGAGGGGCATGTACTAACACCATATTCAGTAGTTTCTCCTAACGGCCAAAATTATAGCTCTACCTCATATTTATTTACTTAGATATAGATGAAAGTGCTACGAATTTTAAAAATATTTACCTCTTTTAGTTCATTTATTTCAAAAAAGATAAACTAAGTGCTTATCTTATACAAGGCACTGTGCAAGTGGCTAAAATTTAAAGACAAAACTTTGCCCTTTTCTTACCTGGTGAGAGTGACGAAAAGTGAAGCAGATGATTACAGTGTAGTAGAATTATTTGTGGATATGATTTACTGTTAATGTATAAGTTGAGGTGGTTCGAAGATGAACAGAGGCCTACTCTCATTCATTTGCATCTCTTACAATAAGAGATGGTAAAGAACAGTATACTTATTATTAATTATAGTTTTGTTGTATCAAGCAAGAGTTTAAAATTTTTTAAATTTTACTTTTCCGACAATCACTTTTCAACCAATCTCTTATTAATTTAAAGTGATTCTATAGTTATTTAAATAAACTGACTCTCTAGTCAAAACTAACTCTTTTTCACCTCATTGTCTAATGAGATGGTGTGAGTCTTTGGTTAATGGAAAACTGCAGATAAGTTAGCCCTGCATCTCATTTGCATTATATTTTTTACTCTTAAGAAATCTCTACCAGGCCCTCTAGTGATCTGGTGCTGACATGGTACTGACCACAGAGGTCAGTGACTTCTCATGACTTCTTTCGCTGTCCTTTGAGGATGTTGGTGCCAAGGAGTACTTAAATCCTTCCTCGAGTGAAATATTTTTATCCTTCAGGAATTATTTCATTAACCTGTGTCGTTTACATGTTTTGCCTTTCAAAACATGTAAATTTCATACCTGTAACTGCGGTGACAACTTCCATGGAAGTAGTTAGAGAAAAGAAGATGGTAATATTAACGTCAAGTCGGCTTCAGTAGAGTGTGAGTGTGGTGTGAAGGTTTACATGACTAAAAATTTAAGATCAGGGTAATAACTGTTATAATAAAACCAAGTACAGCTCTAGCTTATTTGTAACTTGGCAATAGTTTGAGTTTATTATTATTCACCACTTTATTCTTGTTGGAACAGGGCAAAGAATGAATAAATAAATGAAAAAAATAATTATGGAATTGTTTTCGATCTGGCTAAATTGCAACATAGGAAAACAAAAGAAAAACCCTTTAGCTTAGACATTCCATTGACCCAAGAGAATAATCACACAGGCTCTGAAAACAGCTTTTATTTAGAGAGCTAGACTTTTCTTGAATCTTCCCATGTGGAACATTCAATAAAAATTCAATGCAAGCTTCTCTAAGATGATTATGTCTTTCGCTTAAGAATAGATCCTTCTTTCAGTATAGAAACCAGATAAGCTGTCCTACAGTGATCCAAATAGCTAGCGGCCTCACCCCCACCCCACCCCCAAACTTGACTAACAACACAGCGATATAATTTTACCGTTTAAAACTTGGCTGACCCAAACATGAACTTTCAAAGAAAACAAGAGTCATTACTAAAAGAGATTCCATTTCTTTCCGGGGCCTAATTTAAGATGACTTTCCAGAACTTTGAAAAAACTTATTCTTCCAATGGCCACTTAGTTGTGATACAAAATAAACAGCCATAAGGGAGGCAAAATATAGAGTTCTCATGTTTGGAATTTAAATGTCTTTTTGTTTTTGGAGGTGAAGTTTCTCTCTCTAGGGCTGTCATACATAGTTTGGAATAATTTACCAGGTTCCATCCGAAGATTATACTCTGCTATGAATTTTAAGGGTCATGATTTATGAATAACTCTTATTCAATAAGACCTCATTTCTTAAAATTTACCCTGTTATCATAATACTTCTCTACTCTGTGTGCCTTGATTATTCAGAACCAGTGAGTGATGGTGCTAGTGAACTACACCACCTTTCTTGCTATATACACCTTTCCCAACATGCAGAAATGTGGTCCTTGAGAACTGGAACAGCTCTGAGAAACCATTAAACAGTACTTAAAGTGGCACAGCAGAGAGTGCACAGGCTTCGAAGTCCGTCAGGCCTGAGTTTAAATCTAGACTTGTACTGTGAGGCTTTGTCTTTGGAAAAAATGAGCCTCATCTGCCTCATCTGTAAACTGGCAATAATTATACCTGCCATGGCAGGATCATTGAGATGATTGAGATATTGTATGCATAAGATTGTATCAACTGTCTGGTACATAGTAGGAGTTCATGAAATGATAGCCGTCTGCTAATTATCAACTGATTAGTGACTGGACCTAGAACTTCTATGTCCTGATTTTTATCATTGTATACATATGTTATCTAAGTGATGACTTTCAAGTATGAGTTATTTGAAGAATAAAACAACTATGCAATCATTAGTCTTAGGTGGTTCTAGGCCAAGGCAGTGACTTCTCTGAGGTGATTCAGCCTACATTTTATTTGTAGTTTAAAAACAAAAAGTGAAAGAACTTTACAGTCCTGGACCAACAAGTCACTTTACTTTTCTAAAGCTGGAAAATGAGGGAGCTACATTAGATGACCTTAACAATTACTCCCTTATCACACACAGTTTATTTCTCCAGGTAAAATATTTTTCTCCTGGGGAGCAGTTTATGGAATTCCATTTAACCAGCTGCTAAGGGTTCTGCAGGACAGGGAAAGAAAGATATCTCCATTCTCTAAGAATTTATAATCTAAACAAGGCTGAATGCCATAAAATGAAAAAGGTCATAAAATACATTTCTAAGGGACAAGTGTCCAAAGAAGACACGTATCCATTTGGTTTAAATGGTTGTGAACTCCTTATGAAGGTGCTAAACTACAATACATGGTTTCTGGAGACCTCTTAGGCACATTGATGTTTGATTTGATTAATTCTCTTTCATAAAGTCATAGCCCTTTGTAATTCAGTAGTAGCAGTCTTTTATGTTACATGACTTTATAAATTCGAAGACTTTTGCTGTAATTTAGATTCCATTCGTATCAGTAATCCTTGTGGGGCAGTGGGTACAGTATTGGTAGTATGCATAGATAACTTGGGAGCTTAGAAGATAGAAACAGCTGCCAGTGGGGATGTGCACGAGGTGTTTGTGTTGGGAGGGGGTGGTGATGAATTAGGGAAGACTCCATATCAAGAATAATCTTGAAGAGACTTTAAAGATAAGTTGGCGACTGGGAGAAAAAGAAACAAGTTCTGGTTAGACTATTTAAGTTGGCAATACATTGATCCAAGATATAAAAATTTTTTGAAATATGGGTAAATACAGGGAGGGAATAGTAATTTTTCTGACATTTCCTTGAGTCCTTACTTGGAATAGTTATTTCCAATAACTATCCCTTTTTCCTTTTGAAGAAAATAATTGTCCTTTCTTACATTAACTGCTTTAGCCTCCCTCTCAACTTAGGCCTTCCTCCACTTCTCCTAACCTCTAAACATTTCCTGGTGTCAGGAGTTCTTTATTCTCCAAGGCAGCCCATTTCACTATGGATTGTTCCAGTGGTTACACACTCTTGGGACCTTCCTAAGACTTGGTACACTTTCTGCCTAGTTGGAGGACTACATAATTTACTTGAGCCTTGCTTTTCCCCCTTCAGGCTAAACATCTCTGCTTTGGTCAAACATTTTTAAATGCCATAGTTTTTAATTTCTTTACTGACCTGATTGCTCTTCTCTGGGTCTCTAGCTCATCCTGCCAGTCTTCAGATGACTTTTGTGCTCTCAACACAGCCCTTCTTTGAAGAACATGTTGGCATTATTACTTTTTTTAATCTAACATTACTGTCACTTAGGACGACATTAGATTTCTCAGCACATGTCACCCTGTTTCCTTGCTTCTCCAAGCCTGCAATAAGTGATTTGCCACAGCATGCTGGTGTCCTTGCATTCTTTCATGCCTTTATGGTTTCCTTGTGTTTTCTTTTAAAAAGAAAGACACGGGTTCATCGTGTTCAATTCATACGATCCTTGTTCATGGGCACTTAATGTTTTCTGAATGTAAATAAATAATGAACTTTACATATACTCTGTCATGATATGTGGTATAGCAATTTGACCTAAGTCATAAGGATTATAGGACAAACATTAAAATTGACCTTATGGATAAGGCCACTTGGATAAATAAGTTACCTTCAGAAGAATTGTGTACTGAATTCTTTGCTTAAAAAGGTTTTAGGAAGTGATTTATCTGTTTCTTAGAACACAATTTATTATAGCCTGGTGGCTTTTAGTAAAATAAGTTAATCAACAGGGTTCTCTAATCTGTAAAATTTCTGAGCCATCTGTTTTTATCCTATCCTTTTTCTTTTAAGTATTCATTGTATTTACATACACCACATTTTGTTTGTCCATTGATTTTGTTGATGGGCATTTAGGTTGCTTGCATCATGGCTATTGTGAATTATGCTGCTGTGAGCATAGGTGTGCAAACATCTTTTCAATATTCTGCTTTCAATTTTTTTCGGATATGTACCCAGAAATGGGATCACTGGATCATATGGTAATTCTATGTTAGCTTTTTGAGGAACTCTCATACTATTGTTTTCCATAGTGGCTGCACCATTTAGCATTCCCACTAACAGTGCAGATGAGTTCCATCTTCTCAATATCCTCAGCGACATGTATTTTTTCTTTCTTTCGTTCTTTTCTTTCTTTTCTCTCTCTCTCTCTCTCTCTCTCTCTCTCTCTCTCTCTCTCTCTCTCTCTCTTTCTTTCTTAATTTTTAACACTAACTATAAGGATAAAATAATTTTGAGTGCCTGAGGTGCATGAGTATGAGATTTGTGTGCAGTCTAAAAAGCTGAGTTTTAAATGGGTCTTTTTACTTGCTTTTAATAGGTCTGGTGCAGTACAGAGTATCATTCTTTCTTCTTGATTTTCAGCAAAGCCTGTGTGGGGACTTTTAACCTACGAAGGAAAAAAACCAGAATATTTTAGTAGCTAAAATTGCAGATCTCAACTTGGCACAACTAGTATGCTGATAGGAAAAAAAAAAGTCCAGTAGAATGGATTGTGGGGAAACCATTATTCATGTCATAAGAGTGTACAAATAACAGGTGTACACAGTCAATGCACTGGGATGTTTCTTGGCCATTAATGGAAATGCTCCAGAGACTGTAGTCTAGGAAGATGGATAAGGTGGCGGATCTCTTCAACTCTCACCAGTGTTTCACTTTTTTGATATAATGCCTAATTTCCATCCTTTCTCTGTTACATCTGCTGAAAAATGAACCCTCCAAAAATACTAAAGAGAAAAATATCTATTATTTTGAAAGTTTGATTTATCTGCCATCAGTATTTTTTAAACTTATTCTTGTATCCTCTTAATATATCAGGAATAGTTTATAATCTGCTTCCTATGTGCTAGGTATATTAGAGAATCAAGTAAACTCGTATACAAGAACATGGAAAATTTCTGACCTAAGAGCATGTAGTGACTGAATAACAATTATAAACAATACTTTTTTGGACCTTTAGTATGCCACGTGTTCCCTTGGGTAATACAGGCATAATTAAACCAAAATATGAAAGAAAACATTTTAGATTCTTTACATTCCATTTTTTCATTCCCTGCCTCTCCAGATTTTAGTGACTTTTTCACCTTTGCTCTTAGTTTCTTAGCGCTCATGTCCCTCGAAAGTTTTCCTCGCTCACCTCACCTCCTGACTCTAGCAGCTCCAGAATGTAGGTTTGATGGCACTTTATCAGGTTTCTGTAAACCTTCGCAGTCAGTTACAGCATTGTCCATTTTAATTACATTCCCCCCACTCCTGCAGTCTTTCTGGAATGCTTCCTGTTTTGCTAACAGTGGAGTCTGTTCTCTTTGGGCCTACATCTAGCTTGCCTGCTTTCCTCTTCCTCCGACTGAGGCCCGCAGCTGCGCAGAGCCGTCTGTGAGGCCGGAAGCTGTGCCAGGGGTGCAGTCGTACTTCCGGTTTCTCAGGCCGCACTGGCTGCCATCTTGGTACTGAGTTGGAGAATGTCAGCTTTCAGTAATAGGAGGGCACCAGAGAACCCCGACGCCTGTAAGGGATATGTTAAACTTCCTCTGGTGGGAGGAGGGGAACATTAGAGGATGGCCTTTGGGGTGATATTAGTGATCGAACTGGGGTTTTCAGATAAAGGCAGTAGAAAAACTTGGTGATTAGCTCTGTGTACCGATGCAGTAACAAGCATTTATTTCCACCATAACTTTTTTAAATCATAATATTAATTTGTCCCATGAAACATTCGTGTGTGATAATAGGAGCAATGAAAAACGCAAGTGTTTAAGCCCCTTGTCCACACTGCTGGCAATGGCGCCTCAATATCAAGAATAGGTGTGGCAGAACTACTTAAAGCTCTGCCGTTTAGCCACAACCCTCGTCAGAAGCAATGCGCTGTTGCGTGGGCGTTGTTTATTTATAAAATATCAATGAGTTTGCCCAAAACTTATTTTTTCTTGAAATAGAATATTTATTATACTTTTTCTGATGCCTAACTATGGTTTTAAAAAGATACATATTTTCAAGTCCTGCCTTAATAATTTTGGTAATCAAGACTAGAAAATAAACCTTCATCTATGTGATGATGTAAAAAGAGAAGGCTACATAGCATAATGGTTAAGAGTTAAGGCTCTAAACTGTTTGAGTTAATCCCAGCTTTAAGACTTACCAGGTTTTTGTCTGTTTGTTTGTTTGTTTATCTTGGACACCTTAGCTTTCTCAGCCTTCAATTTTCTCATTGGCGAAATAGATCCTATCTCATAGGGTTGTGGTAAGGATAATTGAATTGATACTTTCTAACCTGAAATCCTCGGGACTAGATGTGCTTCAAAACTTTTCATATTTTAAAAGGTAAATAATAGTACATAACCCATAGATAAATAAGACATTCCATGTATTATTGCTATGTCTAAGGTAGTACCTCATAATTAAGCACATTAATATTTCTGCAATGAAACATAAATAGTAACACTAAGTTGAATAAATTAAAACTACAAATAGCTATACGTTACTGTTTTGCCATCCAGTGAGTTTACATGTATGACCCCATCCTCCCAACACATGCAACCTTAGGATTTCAGAGCTTTTGGATTTTGAAATTGTGGATTAGGGTTTGTTGGATCCAAATATGTGAAGCATTTGCAAGCACCATATAAAAGTTATATGCATAACTGAATTTTTTCTATACTTAATGACTTTTGGCAGGTCATTTTTTGTAAGAATAGTTAAATCATTGTGGTTTAAAGTAGATATGGCAAGGACACATATAACTATTACATTTGGGTTTCAAGCCTACCCCTTTTTCTTGTAAGAGCAAGGAAAGTGGAGAACAAAGTGGAGCAGAAATGTTCCATGTTCCCCTTAACTCCTATCTTGCCTTCCCTACCACTTGGCTCCTCATAGGGAAAAAAAAAACAAAACTAAAAACAAAACAAAACAAAAAAAACACATTTATTTAAGAAATTTTAAATAATTTCTTAAATGTTCTTTTGTGACTTGTGACTTCTGCCTTGACTTGCCTCCACTCTTAAGCACACATTAATAACAGAAAGCCACCCTGTCGATTTTAATCTTTAGATCTGCTTTGCTGCCAGTGGGTCATTTCTGGAACATCGGATGGTATATAAAAAAAAAATTTCCTAACAAGGAAATTTGGGAAATCTTGTGCCCAGCAAAGATATATTACTATGTAAAACAGAGTAGATATTGGAGAAAATTGGCAGTTAATACTAAAGTGAATAATGTTTAGTGAAGTGTTTTGTTAACTGTGGATATTCATCACTATTAATATTTCCCAAAAGAAAGAAAAGACCCACCCCATAGAGCAATTGGGATCTATAAATCACCAGTCTTGGATATCCCTGAAAAATAGTTCCTTCCAATCTGCCACATGTGGAGAGAGATCTCCTAATTCTTAATTTAGGAAAGCCTTTATAAGAGGAAATGATTAAGTGAAATACACAATTAAAAATAATTCGTAATGAAACCAAAAGTCTTTAATTTTCACTGAAGTAAATACTTTTAGAACTTTATCATGTTAGTATACAAAATTGCATCTGAATTGTGTTTTGTTTTACTTAGCAATGTGTCTTAGACATCTTTCTATATCAGAAATATAGATCTTCATTTTTAAAAAATGTATAGCATTTATTTGGGGAATTTTAAAAACAATACTGTTAATAAAACTGTCACATGCTTCATTCGTGATTACATTTTTTTGCTAGATGATGAACTCTAGATGGCTCCCTGATATAAACAGGATATTTCTAAAGCCACTCAGATCATTTTGTCCTCTTTGCCTCAGAAATCTATGATCTGGTCTTTCTGTGTTCTAAATTTTCTCTGTGAGAATACATATGCTATTAAAAGTAAGAGGGCTCTGGCATGAAAAGCAAACAAACAAAAACTAAGATGATTTACAATTATAGTACCCACTATTAAATTCATAATGAAACGCTAAAAAGTAAATCTATTTTCTAGTTCTAGACAATTGCCGCATAATTCTTTTTAATTAATATTAAGATTTAATTAGTTTTATATTAGTAAAGCATTATTTGGTATTTTTTATATGTTGTGTTTATGTCATAATGTTAAACACGTGTGAAGTTCTTTGTACTTTTTTTAATGTACAGCATAACATTCTTGGTGGAAGATGCTAAGGTGCTTGCAAGGTAATAACATTCCTAGTGTTTGACCCCTGTGTGCCCTTCCTACCATTGATATGGGGACCAGCTCCCTTTCCATTCCTTCTTCCTTTTTACTATGTTGCCTCTCAAATTCAAGTGGAGGCACCATATCGGTTCAGTACAGACTTTTTCAAGATGAGAGCAGCAGTATATAAAGAAGAGAGGGTAGCTGATAGAAATTGGTAAAAAAAAAAAAAAAAAAAAAAAATTGGGAAAGTATAAAGAGTAGTGGATAGAACTGGGTGTAATAGTTTAGCGCTTTTGAACTCAGGAGTCAGTGTTCATGGTTGAAGTCTTGGCTCTGTCACTTTCTAGTTTTGTTAAAAGTTACTAAAGCTTTCTGAGCCTCAGTTTTCACATCTATAAAACAATGACTGAAGTAATACCTAGTTTATCTAGTCAGAGTTAGAATTAAATAAATAATACATATAGTAAAATAGTATGTTTGGCAAGTATGATACAGCTCTATATACCCTTTATTTCTTCACCATATCCAATATCAAAACTTAATGAAACCATACTCCTACGAGTAACTTTTCTGTTTATTGTCTCTCTTATCCAGTATTCTGCCTGCCCTGCATGTGGAGTTGAAGTCAGGATTAGAAATTTGGGTATTTGACACAT
Organism: Rousettus aegyptiacus; assembly: GCF_014176215.1. Taxonomy (NCBI): domain Eukaryota; kingdom Metazoa; phylum Chordata; class Mammalia; order Chiroptera; family Pteropodidae; genus Rousettus; species Rousettus aegyptiacus. The sequence goes on from NW_023416286.1 coordinate 37,014,466, forward strand.
TACATTTTGTATTATTTCTTCACTCAGCTAGGAATTCTGGAGAATGTTAGATAACTCTGCAGGAGAAAACAGTGATTAGAGCAATGCTAATTCCACATTCTCAGGCTTTCGAACAGTTTACCATTCTGGCATATATTCTTTAAATGCTTTGTTGAAACTGAGAGTGAAAATAAGAAATTAAGAGAAAGAAAAATGTGAACAACAAACTTCAGTGTTTTTTAAACAAGTTGCAGTTAAAATACAAAATCTCTAACACGATCTTCCTTTTCTCACTTAGCCTCATATTTTTGTATCTTGAACCAACTTGATTAATGTTCCCTTTCTATACCCTCAGCTCTTAGTTCTTCCTAGGTCATGAAGTCTGTCCTCTCCACAAACCACCTTCTCTCAGGAGGGAACAGAGGCAAGCACTGCCACCTCTGCCTCACACAGGGAATGACTGAACCCCAATGAGATTCACTGGAGGAACATCTCTTATCAGACTGGAGGCAAGATTCTAGGGGGTTTCAGAGAAAGAGCAATTAGGGGGATCATTTATAAACAATATGAATGTCTAACCAGTGTGCTGTATACTTGAAACTAATAAAATAAAATTTAAAAAAAAGATTCTAGGGGGTTTCTGCTCTTCCGATAGTCGGTGAGGCATTTTGCCTCTCAGAGTACTTTTACACTGTTTTAAGAAGAACTCCTTTAGGACCAGAGTCTACAGTTTTATGAGCAGAATTTGGTTTCAACAAAAAATCATGAAAAATTACAATTTACATTTAGTTACACTCCAAGTCAACTGGGATATCCTGTTTAGAAGCAGGGCTCCAGGCCTTTCTAAAGAACAGTTTATCTTTCTTTTAAACAAGTAGAAGTATTACAAGGGACACAGATGGGAGGTAGATTGCCACATCAAAATGAATTAATACATGGTTTCCTTCTCCCAAAAAACTTTCTTCTTAAAATGAAGGATAGGAGAATGGATTAACATTATAAAATTTTAGATGACTATATCTGGTCACTTTATAATCAAGAAACATGATGGGTAGCCAATAATTTGATATATGTTTAAAAGACTTCTTTAAAACACCTGGTGGTAGAATATTTAATCACTTGCATGTTAGCTCCTAAGAATTAATAATTAAGCGGTTCAGCATGAAATGAATTTGCAGATGAACTAAGTTGGGCTTGATTCTCTCTACCAAGTATATTTAGTTTCACTGTGGCAGAAATTCTAGATGGTTACAACCTGATGTTTGCCTTTATTCCTTATACCCAGAACTAGACTTTGAGAAGGAGGGTAGGACAGAAGACAGCATGGGAAGTCACTTTATCTGGGGGCTAGAGGGTGTGGGCAAAACACTCATGTCCATACTTGTAATATTGTCTGGGAACTCCAAGTGGTGAGTGAATGGTTACTTTTTGGTAGTAACCCTCCAACCACCTCAGGCCTTTATTCCCAATATCTGCCTTGGACTTTATAACACTTGAATGGGCAGAAGTCATCACATGAAATGTCACATAATTGTTTCCAGAGCTGCATGACTATGAAAAATTAGAGTTCTAAAAGTCAGCATAGTCTTCTATAACAACATAGGTTAGTGCAGCTATTAATTTATCTGTCACTTTTGGTTGTATTTAGTTACCCATTGCCTGAAAGCAATAAACATATATTTTCTTAAACTGAAGAAAACCTTTCATTTAAAAATAGAGAAACTTTGAAGTAAAATTATTTTTCCTTAGCCTTTTATGATAATGATAAAAGGCAGGTGTATTTCTTTAGTAAAAATTCTACATATATTAAAATGATTAGAAAATATCAATAAGCATGGTGTCCAGGCAGCATTGTGTTATTAGTTTAGAGGCAGATTACTTTAAAAGTCCTGGAGTAGAATATTTAATCATTTGTATGGCAAAAGAAATGTGCCAGTCCTCGAGTCCCGAACAAGCCCTGGGTGCTACCACATAGCAGTTTTTTCTTTTCTTTTCATAACTTCTGCTCTGTAGCAGAAGTAGGCAGATCACAGCACATTTCGCTGGCTTGCGCTCCTGCTGTCTTTAGATTCACACCTGCCATCCCAGTGCCCTAAGCCTCGGAAGATTTCTTTTTTATACCTCCCTCAGCTATATCTAATAAACTTCATGTATAAAATGATGTATATCAGGTATTACTTCAGCTGTTGACACGGGGTCTCTACTCATGGGGCTTTGTTGGTTAGGCGAGACTAAGATGTCTTTCATTATTTAGTGGGTGTTTTGATTTAGGTCATGCGAAGGTTGTCTGTCAAGCAAAGCAAGAATGTTTTGCACAGGAACTAAATTGAGATTTTGATAGATACAGATTATTATCTCCTCTTCCCCTAAACAGTTTTCTGGTTAGAAATAGCTCACATTATTTAAGGCTCTCCAGAGGTGTGAATAGGGCTAGTGTCTTTTCTCAGGGAAAACTGCCATTTCGCTGTTGTTTCCCAGCAGGAAACGGTCTGTTGGTGGTGAATATACTGATAAGAATGGAGAAAAGTGAGAAACTGGAAATTTTTGCATAGTGTTTGGGGGCTTATTTTTTTATGCACACATTTATCCCATTTGTTTTTTAAAATCAAATTGTTAATTGAACAAATCTCTCCCATCTTCTAGGTAATGCAGAATAGTCAGCAGCTAGATGCAGTGTCATGTAAGGTATTGCCGTTATTAGCCTGGAAACACTAGATAGTGGTTGGCTCTCTGTTTCTTTCCCATCTTCATTTTAGATACAGTATTATTTCAAGTGTTCTCAGAAAGATGTCACATCTATGGACGATAATTTTTAGGAATGACGTAGTGGTCAGAAGTTGTTGGTACTAAAATACAGTACTCATAATTCCCTGTCAAGTGCTTTTTTCTCCAGATAACGCTACCTTTCTCCTTTGTGATTTCCCTCAGCAAGGTTGCATTCCTGTTTCTAAGAGGTCATCAATACAGGTTGCATTGTGCTAGGTTCAACTTAACTACATGCTGGTGACAGTAAAAATACATTCTTGTCATTGCCTTCCTCTTGTTTATCCTGAAATGTGAGCTGTCTTACGGCCCATTATCTCTATTCCGAGGTGGCCAAGAAATTAAGATTCATCAAGTCCAGCCTAAGGAAAGGCAGGAAGGAATGAGTAATTGATATTTGATATGCAGAGATGATTGTACTGGGTATTACCATTTACAGAGAAGGCATCCAAACCATAATAAAATGCTTGATGTTGAGGAGAGGTGGAGCATCACCTGGTTGGAGTTAGGTATTCATCACTGGCATTTTGTCCAGACACTATATGAACATGATTGTTGCAGCTAGATTTATTAGCTCTATTTTTAGGAGTGAATTTACCCCCCAAGAATTTTATATTTTCTTTTAGTGCATAAAAATAATCCTCCTTTCATTTCCTTCAGTATATAGTTCCTGTAATTCTGTCATCTTTGACCTCTATGATGATGGCTGGCTGGGGGAAGACTGCAAATCTGTTTCTCATACGAAGGGTCTAATTCTTTTCTGCCTGTGTGAGATTCACTCAGGGCCTAACTTAAAGGCCTCTGATCCAAGGTCAAGGAAAGTCTTCCCAACAAGCCCTGTGGCCCTTGGCAGTGAGGAATTTTCAGGGGGCCAGAGCCTCATCTCTGTGGTAGTGACTATAATTAAATGTTGCTTACGTGTTCTTCTATTTTTTTAGAGAATTTTATAAAAGTTTTTTTGAGCCAAACTGACAACATTTGTTGGGGAGCAAGATCTCAAATGCTCCCATTTGTGTGTGCTTTTACAACTATAAAAACTTCCTGTGGATTTGGTAAGGTGTTACTTCAATGTTTCCCATATATGTCTGATCAGAAAAATTATCTGTGTTGCTTATTAAAAATTCAAACCACTCAGCCTCATCCTGAGATCATCTATGTCAGAATTTCTGGAGAAGAATTCCAGCCATCTATTTTTTAGCAGACACTCTGGACTTCCTTTTGATCAGGCATATTTGAGAAATACCGAACTCTGTGATCTTTCACCAGCAAATTATTTTTCTGATTATATTTTTGGAAGTCATAATGTCATCCCTTTTATTTTCGTGAACATATAGTGCCCCAAGTGCAGCAGAGAGGTAGCTCAGCATTGCCAGTTTAGAACTGAAAATTGGAAATGTGGGTAACTAAAGTGTTGCATACTATTGCTGGTCAAGGACTTACAAATACTCGATTAATAAGTTATTTTATACTTTTTGTATTCCTTTGAAAATGTCATAAAGTTAGTAAGTGTTACGTCCATTCTGCATGTGGAAGAAACAAGATCTAAGATGGTAAAATGGTAAAGCAGCAAGGACTACATGAGAATGTGTGTGTGCGTGGTGTACACATGTGCATGCATAGTATGTGCAGGCGATGGGGAAGGGTTAAATATGTGGCTTGCCATCTCCTAGAACTCCTTTGTTCACTTTTAACTCTTGAATGTGCTTTAACCTCAGAGATAAACTTTTATTATTTTTGTTATTTAGAGAAATGAATTATGCTTCCTTTTCCTTGTAATTGCATAGTTCACATGCCATTCTTTCTGAATTGCAGAAGAAAGCTCATTTTTTGAAAGAAAAAATTCTGTTCTCTAAGATTAGAGCTATCCTTGTATCTTGAACATTAAGATAAGAAGATAAATTATCAAATTCTTAAGGGCACTGTCTTAGAAATCACTGAATTTATTTGTATACATCCATGATTAAATTAGGTAGTGTTACCTAATTTGGAATCTCAAATTCTTGTATTTTATAAATTTTTTTCATGGATTAAAGTCTTAATTATTTTTGATGGATAGATAGAAAGGGAGCCTTTTCCTCTTACAATTAAAACTTGACCATTTCTGTGAAAAAATTAAATACTGTCCAGCCTTGGCTTTCTCCAAGTGAATGTCAGATGCAGAGAGAAGCTTAGATTCTCTAATCTAAGGAAATTTAGATCCCTAATTCAAGATTATAATGATCAGTGAAGAAGATACGGTGACTGCTCTCAAGGAATTTATAGTTTAACTGGAAAGGATTTAACTAAAGCCCGTGAAACAATTAGAGAACAAAGTAAGACATATGACTGTGGTGCAAACAGTGCAATAGCAGTTCAGCAAAGAAGGAAGAGAAGAGTCGGAGCAGTCAATGGAAAGCAATATGCTTTGATTTGACTTGCTTTGGGTTCCTAAATCAAGAAGTGAGCCTTCTACACAAAAAGAATAACCACTAAAGAAACGTCTTTTAGCCAGGAATAAGCAAGGTATGGTGTTAAGGCTGACCACCTAGTACAGCCTACAGAAAAAAAGTTGCAGAAAAGGTGGAAAGCATAATTATGAACATTTGAATGCCAGAGACTCAGAAATTTTGATGTGCAGGAAAAAACTGATGGATGTGAGCAGTGTTGATTGTGAGATTAGAAAAGGAATAATTTTGTTGTATATGTTTATATTATGCATTTCCAAAACTGTGTATGTGTGTGTGTATCTATTCCGTTTTTAACATCTTTGAGCCATACAAAGATCACATAGAAAGATTTTGTTAGTCATGGATATCTTATAGTTCAGTATATATATACTGTCTTTTAGATTACTGATGAGGTTTTATATTCTATTGTACTTAGAACATTTGGAAATTCTTTCACTAGGCTCTGGGTAAATTACACTTTAATTAGTAGCTTAGATGTGGATATTTGGAAGAACAAGAAGTTTTGGCACAACAGAAGAGCATATCTAGGATATTGGTTGTATCTTTATTTGGTCATATTAGAATACAGACTCTCTGGCACGATGAGAACTGTTTTGGCTGTGCATACCTTAGCCTGTGTTCTGGCCAGAGCTAGGCTGGCACATCAGGTTCCAGAGAGACCCCTGACAGGCTGAGTCATGCCCACTATGAAAAATCCTTCACATGCCCTCAGGTTCTGACAATTTTGAGAATTCTTCCTCATCTGGAAAAAAATAGTTCTGGAAATTGCCTGAGCTGTTTCAAATTCACAAAATGGAAAATATTGAGCTGATTTCTTAAAATATATTGTTTTGTTTGTGCTCTTTACAAATGTATTACAAATACATGTTCCCAATAACATTTTAAACCCTGAAAAGAAATTCCAAGGGATTGGGGACAGAGTGGGAATAATACAGTTTCACTCTGGAAATTCAGTATTTATAATGAAATATTTGTCGACGTCTTGTTCAGTGGTTGTTTTTTTGTTTGTTTGTTTTGTTTTGTTTTGTTTTATCCCTAATAGCTAGTTTTGAAAGTTTTATTATGAGTAACTTTTCAAAATATCTTCAGCTGGCTAAATGAACTCCTGAGTTTTAGGATTCGAATAATTTCATTCTTTAGTGCTCATTCTGCCCCCTGCAAGCAAAACGTGTTATCAGATAGCAATTGAGTAGTTACATTTTTTATTTAACAAAAACTAGTATAATGCTTACTACAAGCCAGGTACTTTCCTAGATGCTTTACAAACACTCATTTATTCAATCCTTTTAGCAACCCTACGAGGTAGATTTTATAGCTTTCATTTTACAGATAGGGAAGCTGAGGCTCCAATTAGTTAACTGGTATCAACTAATAGATATTGGAGCTGGGATTCAAATCCAGGCACTCTGGCTCCAGAGTCTGTGTGCTTAAGCACTACATTCTACTTTACTTTTGTTTCTCACAAGGAGAAAAAACAAAATAAACAAAAAACAAGCAAATAGATTTAATCATGACTGTTAGAGTGTCTGTGGTGAACGAACTGCACATCAGTAACTTGAGCCCGTCTGCCTTGTTTTTGCACTGACAACCCTGCTGAATTCTTTAAATTTGTAGCTTAACACAACTTTTTCTTTTTTTAATGGCTGTGTGTCCTCGTCTAGGGTGGCAAAGGATTTCTGGATAAGCATCAGGCTACATTTATTTTAGCCAATATCCTATTCATCTGGGGGCTCTAGTCCAATGGAGCTCTTAAATCCTGACACTGAAACACTTAATAGACACAGGAAACAAAACGTTTTTCGAACTCCAAGATTGCAAATTTCAAGTTTCTATCACATTAAACAAAAAGAAGTATCTGCAGTTTTATCCTAAAATGGTAGGTTGTGAGATGAGGATTACTTTATTATCTAGCTCAATTTTCATTAGATTTCAGTAGTCCTTTTTCTATTAGCTACAGCCAAGTTTACTGAGCATTCAAGATGACTGTTTCCAGGGTTCTGAGCAAGCTGTAAATGCTGCTTCCCAGAAACGCCCTTGCGCTTTGTAAGTTTAAACACAGTGTTACTAAAACAAGGAACTGTCTTTGAGGTCAGGAGGTTTTGGTGCTTATCAGAGATGTGGAGACCACAACTACAATGACAGGTTCTACAATAGAGAACCTGGAACACTTGGGGAGCCTGATTAAATAAAAATAACAGGTGGAGTCAAGCTAACTATTTTTATGGCAAAATATTTATTGTAGTATTTTCTAAAAGATTAGAAATTATAAACAATTCATAGAGATTGGATAAAAATCTAATTGTAAAATACTTGCAGTCATTTAAATTTTTTACAAAATATATGTAACTATAAGAAAAAAGTTTATGTGAGAAAGTCAGTAAAATTATATATACAGTACAAACACATCTGTTGGTTTTTCAATTTAAAAAAAAATTGTATTTTAAAAATAGGCTGGAATACTATAGACCAAAACTTTTAACAATATTTGGGTTTCAGATGGTGAAGCTATGGATGTCCCTCTTCTTTTTTTTTCTTATTTTTAATACCTCTAATTTAATGTACATGTGCTACCTGAAAAAAAAAAAAATTAAGTTTTTGTCAAAGTAATACTTGTACATGTCAAAAAAATTGTTATAAAAGGAGGTTATGATGAAAAGCAGCTATCTCTTATTCTACCCTTCTCTGCGTCTCAGTGGTGCTCTTGAGAGGTGACACCATTTAACTGGATTCTGTGTCAAGCTACAGTATCCAGTAGCTTGACAGGAGTACTTTCTTGCTCTGCCGGTGTACCTCAAGTAACTTTTTGCTCTGCTGTTTTATAGTTTACAGTGTCATTTGTTAAGAATTTGTTGCCAGTAACATTATCAATACTTTGTAGGTGGTGTGTGTGTGTACATCAGAGAAGATATGTGTGTGTGCGTTAATATTTCACTATGGACCTAGCAATGTGCTGAATACTTAATAAACCCTTTAAATCTGGAGCTTCCTGCTTTCAGGCTTGAGATAGTCTTTTTGGGTGTGTGTGTGTGTGTGTGTGTGTGTGTGTGTGTGTGTGTAAATACTTTTCTCCCCTTTGTTTTCGCTATTCTTTAATTCTAGATTTCTTTGTAGTTGGATTTTGGACCTTGACTGATCTTTCGTAATTTTTTTAAAAAATTACTCTTTGTTTTTTTGCTCTTCAAAGAAATTTACTTTTTTTCCATGTTCCTCTATTGAAAATTTTTATTGTAAGAATCATTTCAATGTCTAAGAATTCCTTTTTGATACATATTTTCTTTTTATAGCATTCTGCTCTTTTTATGGATGTAGTTTTTTAAAATATCTCTAAGGAAAGTAAGTAGAGCTCTCTTTTAAAGCATTTTTTCCCTGAATTTTATGTTTCCTTTAGGATTATTGTTTCTGTTTGCTTATCTTAGCTCCTCACTTTTGAGGTGTAGTCTTTTTTCAAATATCCATGAATCTTTGTCCATTCATATTTAATAGTGAGTCAATAAAAACTGATGGGGATCTAGGCTGACTTCGGTAGGTTTTATCAAGTAGTGGACTTTACCATTTTGCTGGTCATTATTTAATTGCCAGATTGTGGGGGAGAGAGGAAGTCTTTTCTCTGGGGATATTCACAGCCTTTGGGAAGAATAAATATTTCACCTGGGACATAGCTGTTGGACTTTCCTAAGGTGGAGATAAGGATAAAAAGCTGTTCTTCCACATAGAGATCTCTAGTCAATCCTGATTGTCTTCTATTGCTTTATTACTTGCCTCAATTGTGTCTTGTATTTCCACATAAGCCCACCCAAGGCTTGGGTATAGTGATTTCACTCATATTTATACCCACCTCCTAACCTCTAGCAACCACCAATTTCTTCTCTGTACCTGAGCTTGAGGCTTTTTTTCTTTTTAGATTGCACATGTAAGAGAGATACTATATTTGTTTTTCTGACTTATTTCATTACCGTAATGCCCACAAGTTTTATCCATACTGTCACAAATGGCAAGATTCTTTTTTATGGCAGAATAATATTCCATTATATATATGTATATATACATGTACCACAATTTATTTTTCCATCCATTGATGGGCACTTAGGTTGTTTCCATGTCTTAGTTATTGTTAATAATGATTCAGTGAACATGGGGGTGCATATAACTTTTAGTGTTAGTGTTTTTGTTTTCTTTGGATAAATAACCAGAAGTAGAATGGCTAGATCATATGGTAGTTCTATTCCCGCCAACAGTGCATTAGGGTTCCCTTTTCTCCACATCCTTGCCCAACACTTGTTATTTTTTGCCTTTTTGATCATTGCCATTCTGAGAAGTATGGGATAATATCTCATTGTTTTAATTTGCAGGTCCCTCATGATTTAATTATACATATCTTTTCATGTTCCTGTTGGCCATCTATATATCTTCTTTGGAAAAAAATGTCTGTTCAGATCTTCTGCCCATTTTAAAATTGGATTGTTTGTTTTTTGCTATTGAGTTGTATCAGTTCTTTATATATATTTTAGAAATTAACCCCTTATCAGATACATGATTTGCAAATGTTTTCTTCCATTCAGTAGGTTACCTTTTCATTTTGTCGATGGTTTGCTTTGCTGTGCAGAAGCCTTTTATTTTGATATAGTTTCACTTGTTTGTTTTTGCTTTTGTTGTTTTTGCTTTCGTTGCTAGGTTCAAAAAAATTACTGCCAAGACCGATGTTAAGGAATTTACCATCTATGCTTTCTTCTAAGTGTTTTATAATTTTAACTCACATTCAAGTCTTTAATCCATTTTGAGATAATTTTTGTGTATGGTGTAAGCTAGAGGTCCAGTTTCATCCTTTTGTGTGTGGCTTTCCAGTTTTCCCATTACCATTTATTAAAGAAACTGTCCTTTCCCCATTGTATATTTTTGGTTCCATTGTCATGAATTAATTGACTATATATGAGTGGGTTTATTTCTAGGCTTTCTGTGCTATTCCATTGGTCTATATGTCTGTTTTTAAGCCAGTGCCATACTGTTGTAATTACTACAGCTTTGCAATACATTTCGAATGAGCAAGCATGATGTCTTTAGCTTTGCTCTTCTTTCCCAAGATTACTTTGGCTTTCGGGGTGTCTTATGATTCATATAATATTTATAATTTTTTTCTATTTCTGTGAAAAATGCCATTAGAATTTTGATAGGGATTGCACTGAATCTGTGTATAGCTTTGGGTAATGTGGACATTTTAACAATATTAATTTTTCAATCCAAGAACACAGAATATTTTTTAATTTGCCTTCAGTTTCTTTCATTAATGTCTTTTAGGTGTCAAACAGTTCTTTTACCTCTTTGGTTAAGTTTATTCCGAAGCATTTTATTTATTTATTTTTTGACACAATTGTCAATGGAACTGTTTTCTTAATTTCTCTTTCTGATATTCGTCGTTAGTGTATATAAATATAGCAGATTTTTGTGTGTTGATTTTGTGTCCTAAAGCTTTACTATATTCATTTATTAGTTCTAACAGTTTTTAATGGAACCTGTATATAACATCATGTCATCTTTAAATAGTGAAAGTTTTATTTCCTTTCCAATTTGTTTGCATTTTATTTTTTGTCTTATTGTTCTAGCTAGTAATTCTAATACTATGAACAAAAGTAGTGAGAGTTGGCATCCTTGTCTTATTCCTGAGCTTAGCTATTCACCTTTGAGTGAAATGTGAAGCTCTGGGCTTGTCATGTATTGCCTTTATTATGTTGAGGTACATTCTCTCTCTACCCATTTTGTTGTTGGTGATTATAAGTGGGTGTTTAATTTTGTCAAGTGCTTTTTCTGCATCTATTGAGATTATATGATTTTTATCTTTCATTTTAGTAATTTTACATTGACTGATTCGTAGATGTTGAACTATCCTTTCATTCCTAGAATAAATCCCATTTGACCATGGTGTATGATCCTTTTAATGTATTGCTGAATTTGGTTTGTTAATATTTTGGTAAGAATTTTTACATCTTTGTTCACTAGGGATATCGACCTGTACATTTTTTGTGGTATCTTTGTCTGGGCTTTATATCAGGGTAATGCTGGTCTCCTAATGAGTCTGAAAGAGTTCCCTCCTCTTTTATTTTTTTATTTTTTTATTTACTCATTCATTCATTCATTTTGGGGGGAAGAGGTTGAGAAGCATTGGTGTTAGTTCTTTTTGGAATGTTTGGTAGAATTCACCAGTGAAGCTATTTGGTCTTGGACTTTGGTCTTGGACTTTTGTTTTTTGGGAGTGATTTAAAGCACTAGGCTCAATTCAGTTGTTTTTTCCTTTTCTTCTCTTTTAGTAATTGAAAATTTACAGTGTTATGGGAACCCATATTAAATATTGAAGAGACTTTAAAAATCTTTAGATCTGCTTGAAAAGCATTATTACTGTTGGTAATTTAGGTTATTTCTTAACTTCAAACCTTACCATTTTTTCCCTGACATTTGTTATATGTCTTTTATTGTTCCCAGCTGACATATATAGTCCTACTTGTAAGTCATGCCAAGTTTCTGAGCCCTGCATCCCTTTACATAATTACACATACATACACACATATGTAAACTTAATATTTAATTGATTTAAGATCACATAAGTGGTAAACAGACATAATTATAAGTTATCAAATCGAATATGTCTCAGAGGAGAGGTAATTTCTGTAGTAGGTTGTGGGATTATTAGTTGTAGCCTAAATATATTGGATGTATTCTGGAATTGGAAATTCCTATGATCTAAATTGAAAAATGGAAGTTTTCTCTTTTACTAGAAAAACACATTATAAACACAATAAAAACACATTATAATTCTTTAATAAGAATTAAAGGACGTATCCAACCTAAAATAGTGTATTCCAAAAATTGTATTTCAGTCATGAGGTATTTTAAATGCAAACAAATATTGTCTAAATGAACTCTCATGTAGACATAGGTTTAGAAAAGTGGATGGTTCTTAATAGTGAGCTCAGCAGTACTTTGTTAATACACAATATAGCCTGTGTGTGTATATCTGCGCTCTGTGGACTTCCTTAGGCTTGACGTTACTAGTCTTTTCTCTGGTTGTAGTTTAAAATATTTTAAGTTTATATATTTGGCATTTTTATTTTTTATATCATGTGAGATATATCTAGAATGAGGTATGGCTGTTAAAGTAGACCATAACTAAGATATCCTACAAGTGATTGAACAAGTGATTGAAAATTATAAATTGAGTAAAATAAACTTCTTTTTTTAAAAAAGTCACATTTCAGTCTTATGTCTTTTAAAATATTGAATCTTATCAATTAAAAATTAATAGGAAAAAGATATTTTCTGTAGGGCTTTAAGTATATTTGAAATGCATTTGAATCCATAACTGTATAACTTCACTGCCCAGCTTTACCAACTGATATAAATCTCTTGATTAATGTGTGTATAATTATTTGTCAAAAAGTTTTTCTAAATATACACTTACATTTTTTTTAACTTTTTATTTTGAGATAATTGTAGGTTCACAGAGAGATCCTTTGTGTCCTTTGCCTAATTTTCTTAATGGTAACATCTTGTGAAATTATAGCACAATAAAACAACTAAATAATCGATATTGATATCCATTTATTTAAACTTACCCAGTTTTACATGTATGTTTTGTTCTGTGGATACAGAACAGTCCCATCACCACAAAGACCCCTGCCATTGGCTTTGTGTAACATGCACCTTCCTCTGCTCACTTCTCCTTTATCCCTTACTCTACAAACTCCTCATCTATCTTCCATCTCTGTAATTTCATCATTTCAAGAATACTATATAAATGGAATCATGTTATATATAACCTTTAGGAATTGGGGTTTTTTTACTCAGCATAATTTCCTTGTGATTTATCCAAGTTGTTTGTATTAATGGGTTTTGTTTGTGCCACAGTTTAACCATTCACTCATTGAAGGACATCTGACTTATTTCCAATTCTTGGCTATTGTGAATAAAGCATCTGTGAACATTTGTATACCGGTTTTTGTGTAGCAATTGTATTTTTTGTTCAATAAGAAACTGCCAAACTGTTTTCTAGAGAGTTTATACCTTTTTACATTCCCACCAGCAGCTGCAATCATCTGAAGACTTGATTGGGACTGAAAGATCTGCTTCTAAGATGACTCACTCACATGGCTTTTTGGCCTAAGACCTTAGTCCCTTATTATGTGGAGTTCCCCAAGGAGCTTCTTGATTATCATTAAGACGTGGTATCCATCTTCCCCTAGAGAGGAAGCCACAGTTCCTTTTTCAACTTAATGTTAAAAGTCACGCACACTCATTTCTATCATATACTGTCCATTTGAAGTGAGTCACTAAGTGAAGCCCACACCAATGAGGAAGGACATTAAGTTCCACATCATGAAGGGAGGAGTAACAAAGAATTCATGGATATATTTTAAAACTGCCTCACATGGGTACCTTTATTGTCTCCATTTTCCAAATGAGGAAACTTCTGAATGGAGAGATTAAATGACTTGTCCAAGGTGCATAGCTAGTGTGAGCTGGAGAACTGGAATTTCAGTCCCAGCAGCCTGGCTCCACATGAATTTTATATTTTTTTAACTACATATACTTTACTGCCTTGAGTATTTAACCTCCTAAATGCATATTAAAATGTCAATGACTTTATTTTTCATACTCACCCATATCTGAATTTTTATGGATTATGTGGCTTCCTTCTTCATGCCTGATTCCTAGTATTGTGACTTAATTTTTGCATTTACTCATGTAGTTCATTCTAAAGATACTTATTTATTGCCTTCTGCTAAGTACTGGGATGCTTACCACTTTTATATAAAGAACAACTTTGATGTTGAAGGTGAGCTGACTTGGCACTAAAAATTTTAAAGTCTATATTGGGTTGTTTCCCACAATTAAATATTGGAAAGCAAACCTTTTCTCCACATATTTCTCAATTTGCAATTCTCATACCTTCTTTAGTTGTTAAAACTGTGGTGCTTTGTCGATGGTTATTAGGAATGCATTGCAAATTGAGGTTGACAGTGGTCCTCAGTAAAAATAAAGGTCCACTACTGCTACCAAAGCAATAAATGCTTAAGAGCCCTGGGTGGTGGTGAGTCCAAATCTGCCACTGTCTACATGTTTTTTTTTTTTTTTCGGATACTTTAAGTGACTTTGAAGAATTCTGTGTGCTATCTAGTTTGGGAGAGGTGGAGTGACTCGTTTGAACAGATCCACTATGTTAAATAACAGTCACCCAAACTATGCAGAAGGAGAGAGAGGAGAGGTCCCAGAATTTTGGTAAGATTTTTTTCATAATTTCGGCTTATATTTCATTTTGTCAGGCCATGGGAAAAGTCTGTATTGTGAGTAGCCCGGGTGATCTTTTTTGACTTTCAACTTTGGGATACTCTATAGAATTAAAATCCTAGGGGCACATGCACTTCAGGGCATTAGAATTCAATGTTCTGTTTACAATACACTGGATTAATGTATACATTTTTAAGTTGTCATGTGTTAGCAATGTAAGCAGTGTAATTGAATGAAAAGTAGGACTCCACAGGCAAACCAGGGAACAGAATAAGCCATGAGAAAGTTAAAGGAAACTAAGAGAAGCTAGGGTGGGGTAAAAATAGGACCAGAATTAAGGGGTAAAGAATTCTGTTTCTATAAGGGACTTCTCGTTGAACTCTCAGGACCTGACAAACAATATTGTGTTTGACAGCACTCAGTGAATTTACTAATAACGAGGTTAAGTTCTCACATGCACACACTTATATATCTAGTTTTTATCTAAGTTAATTCAAACCTTAAATTCTTGATTTGCCTCTGGTACCCACCTCCCTTTGTGTCTGACAGCACTAAGGAAATTTCTTAATGAGATTAAGTGCTTACATGTACAGATACATCTCCTACATATATTTGGGCAGTTTTCAAACCATAGAAATTCTTGATTTCTTTCTTATCCTTTTAGACAAATGTGTAACAGATGCAAGGGATGGCCTAGATTGAATTTTGATCTCAAGAGGTCCTATCCAAGTGAGAGATTGAGACCTGATTATGTCAACATTGGGTTGGGCTAGAATAGGCTCCTCAAAGAATGAACTTACTTGCATGGTGTACCTAGTACTAACTTGCTGTCCCAATAGTTGTGCATGACCTGAGCCCTGCATATATGTGTTTATGGGAGGCCATGTTCCTCTTTCCACATGTGCTTCCATGAGTCTTCCTTCTTTTCCTGATACTACTGGAAACTTTCTGATCACTTTGGTAAAGGGACCTGGCTTCCATGAGCCCTAAATAAAGTTGTAAATTTAGTTATTCTGCAGATAGGGTTAATCAATTGACTGTCACTCAAAGCAAACACTAGTGGGTACCTTAAAACTAGGGAAGTATGCATTGTGGATAATTATGCGACTTTTTTCTTTAGAAAGGAAAGCAAGTATCAATTTAAAACTACAACCTAGAGTCAGCGTAGAGATCCTTTTTATTCTATGGCTAGTCAGTCCTTGGCATCTGTAGCAACCTGGAACTCTTGAACCAAAACATACCTCCCCAAGACTAGAAAAGGAGTGAGTTTTTAAGTCCAGTAGGTAGCCATTGTCAGGAAAAAGGAACTTGACCACTGTTCCATCTTGAAGCCAATGCCAACAAGAAATTAGAGCTTGACCCAAAGGCCTGTCAGAGTCTTCTGAGCTGCAATCAGAATTAAACGCCTGACAGTCCATTATAATGATCGTGGTAATCCATTTCCATGGTGGCAACACATGAATGAAAAACCGTAACAGGCAACAAAGCGATCTTTGGAAGCAGGATAACCAGTAGTCTTCTGTAAGGCTCAGTTTTGCAATATAGCGTTTCAGTTGGGACTTAATAAGGAAAGAACTAAATCCATTTATACTTCATTTTAGAAGAGTAAAATAATTTAACCAGAGTATAAAACTTAAAACATAACTCTGGAAACCCACACCCCCTTCCTTTTCCTGCCTTTTGTGTTAAAACAACCCAGCTCTGTGGGATTTACGCTGCATAGGTATGTGGAGCTCTTTTTAACTTCTCTGTTCCTGAAACCAAGTTTATATTGTATATTACATGGTCTCAAAAGAGAGATGGCACTCTCTTAGCTGTTACAGAGCAAGCGATCCCTGTGTTTTTGTCTTAGTAGAAAGTAGGGCGATCACAAAGCAAGAACACCCTTTTGACTGCAACCAGGATGGTCCTGCTCCTAGGGCCTTAACCTAGAGGTATTGGTGCCCTTTTTTTTGGCTAGATTCTATTTTTAGAGTATGTACAAGGAAATACTGATTCGTGGTCAGACTCAAAATGTGAAGCAAATACATGAATGTGTATTTCTACCAGATCAGTTCCTTCTGCAGCAAGGATAGGCAGGAAAATGAAAATTTCTAAGAACAGAAGTAGAGAGGTAGGACGCAAGGTTTATATTTTCAAAGAAAGGAGATCCATTTGGACTTGTGTCTCTTTTTTAAAATAGTTTTTGCATATAAATATTTAAATGCTAAAGTATATAAATACATAAAATGTAAGTTCTGTAAATCCCACCTTTCCTTCCCACCATTAACATATAGGAAATATTTTATGAATTCTTTCAAAAAAAAATTTTTTTTTTACTTGAGCATGTACTACCTTATGAAAACTGAAAAAATCAAATGACAGTTTTCTGGTGTTTGTTTTTTTACTTAATAATCAAGAACTTTGTTCTATATCAGTAAATATAGATATCCACTCACCATTTTGTGCACACTAGTGAGTTTGGGCATCTTTTCAAAGCTTTCTGAATTATTCATTTACATAAATTTGTTAAAATTGGACATATTTACCTAAGTATGTTTCAATCTTCATCACTCGAAATGTGAACAATTTTACTGACATTCAGGTATTGAGCACACTGTTGATGGGTGTATAGTCCTGAATTTTTTGTGGGTTACAATTTCATTCTGTTTTTCTTTCTCATTTTTCTCCTTTGATTCTGGTTGTTTTGTCTCATTTCTTTTTTTCCTCTTCTAAATTTCTGTCATTTATAATGTTAAGTATCATTTGATGTTGTGGTAACTTTATTGATATGATTGTGACTGGGAAATGTGGTAGCCTCTTTTTGTTTGCCATGTAGTACCAGAGGTCTCTATAAGCAAACATTATCTCCCATGAATATACAATGTTATTCTGTAGATTTCTAAAAATAATTAAGAGTTATTTATAGAGCATATACCTGTGCCTAGGACTGTGCTACCCGCTGCAAAGCAAAACAAAACAAAACAAAAAACAAAAACGCTTTCTAAAACGCCTCCTGAAAGTTCTTTCTGTGAATCCACATGTATTTCAAAGAATGATTACACCAAAAGAATGATTTAAACATACAGCACATTTGAAAGCTTCTTTTGGAGTTTACATTTGTACCTTTAAAAATGTGGGTAGATGGAGAAAAAGCTTGCAGAGGATAGGTGATCATAGATGGCACCCCCAAGGGTTTTACTCATTAGACTGTTTCAAATGAGTGGTTACATGTACAGTTATTCATGAATCATTAGAAAATGAGAAATTGCCTTTCCCCATTCTAGGAATTTAAGAGGAACTTCAAGACGTCATCTCAGAGCAGCTAGAGGATAATCCCTAAGACATTTCACAAACAACAAAAACATAAACAGAAAATGCCCATGGTTTTAGGACACAGTGGTGCTTACTAGATGTGGTCACCTACTCAAAAGTGGACCTGATTATTCTCTGCTATGTACTGAAATTAACAAGCATCTGTCTATTGGTTTTTATTTTAATGTCTAGATTACTTACAAGATAATGCCTGTGTTCTTCATTAGAGGTGGGGGTCTTTCCATTTCAAGGCCTGTTTTGGCCTTTCTATCCAGAAAAACTCAAGACTGACCCAGTGACTTTACTGAATTAGAGTTTATTAAATTAGAAGTCAGTCACTGAAATGTGATGTATCTTTCCCAGTGGTAGCTGGCAGTGCCATATGAGAATACATGGTTGGTTTTATCCAAAACGTAACTGGCCTCTGCCGGAACGGTACATAATTGCTGAGCCAAGAAGGCTCTTGCTCTTCCTGTTTGGCATAGGATGATTTTTTCTAGCATTTATTCTTTTTGTCTTGTTGGGGTAAAAATGAAGTTGAAGATACATCCACAGAGTCCATTAGAGTCCCTTTGGGATAGAGCTGTCAGCAGCTTTATGTCTTGAACCTCTATGAGGCATGTTGTGTCCTTGACTAAGAAATGTGTTTCCCCATGTGTCCGATAAAGTAAACATCTGTGATACTAAAGGCATAGTGCCAGGCACATCTGTGTCCTTAGACACTGTTGGTAAATTAAGGGTTGCTCTGGAAAATGATTGACCTGCCACAAAGTTCATTTGGTGTCTTTTATTTGCTATGTTTGGGGGAACTTTTTTCCTGAGTATTTGGTCATGGATTTACGTTTCTTAAACTCTTTTATCTCAGTATTTGAGTTCTAATTGGTTACTTTATGAATGAGCTAAGCTTTCTGTCATCACAGAAGGTCTTGTGTGCATCGTTTCCTTCATTGAAGATAAGCTCCCTGCAGTCAAGAGTCATGGCCTACCTCTGTGATTTCTGTAAACAGCAAAGACAAAACCCAAAAGCGCTTCATTGTTTAATGGCTCAGATAAAAAATGTGGTGAGAAGACTAGGGAAACTAAAATGTTTTCAAATGTCCTCATGATTCTCAGTCCCAGTCACCTGGGATTCGTAGAAAAATATGAATTACGTAGCCAAGAAGAGTTTTTTTCTACTTTATATGCAAGATTTTTTTTTAACCTACTGAAGTTTGGAATTATATATCTAGGAAGAGTTTTTTTTCCCCATTCATTATGCATGATTTAAAAAAAAAAACTTGCTTAGCATAAAGTTTGACAAGTCTGAGGAAGTCTAGAAAGGATTCAAAGCACATGGATTCCAAGTGCTTGGATTTAAGTGACCTTGAGTTGTACTCATAATTTCATAATGTAAGTATTTAAGAATTATTTTTCTTAGTATAGCTGTTCTGTCAGAGGAGAGAACATCTCTTCAATGAGAACTGACATATCCTGACAGATTTCTGTGACAGTATTGGGCTTTACTAGGTTTTAGGAAATGTAAATTGTGTCCACGTGTAAACAAAATGTCAGACATCTTAATTGCCTCTAATTTGATGAACAAAAAAGAGTTACTTTGAGCCTCTTGTCATCTATGGGCAAGTGGCACATGTAGGCCTAACAGTTTTTTGGTTTGTTTTTTTTTGCCACGTGTAACAGTGCCCTGTTGAGACAGAGATAAGACACTCTTTTAATTCTCATTTATATTAGAAAATTTTCTTCATAAACCTGATAATTTTTATTATAAATATTGGGATTATTTATAGTTTAATCAAGAAAGCAAAGAAAAAATGAAATAATTCCCAAGCTAACAAAATAAACTTAATAGTATCTAATACATACTTATTATAGAAAGTTAGAACATACACATAAGCTAATAAAAAAAAACATTAAAATCACTTCTTATTCTACCACTCAGGGCAAAAACCATATAAATATAAACATTTTGGTGTATATCCTACAAGGCATTTTTTCCCTCTTCGAATTCATGTATGTTGGCTGTTTTATAGAATATAACTAAACTATATGTACTTTTTCTTTGAACATCATTTTCATTGGTTGCATAATATTAGATTTTATGGATGTAGATGAATCTTAATTTATGCCAAGTTTCTCATTGATAACCCCCAGAATTCTAGTGGGGATGTTGCTAAATTATTTGACTTGCAAGTTTATAAAGCCTTTTTCTTTAAGCATGAGGATGACAAGACAGTGTGGGAAGGTTAAAGTGACTTGAAAACTTTTGGAGATGATGGATGTGTTCAGTATCTTGATTGTTGTAGTACTAGAAATGGTAGTTTATTTCCTAAGCTAACTCCCAAAATCCTAATTGATACCTATCGCATAGTTAGGTTTACCTGCTGGACAAATGGTACTCCAGTGTTTAAAACATACATCTGCTTATCATATTATTTCCTTGGAAATACCTGTAATCTAGTCAGTACCTGGCATAGTGTAAGACATATAATGAGCACTCAACAAAATCTGAATAAATGGAAGTTGGGATTCCTTTTCTGCTCAGGGTGTCTTAGCCAGAGCAGCCAGATAGAACAGATGGGTGTTCACTTTCTGGATGATAGGAACACCAGATAGCAGGATTCCCTTTGAAAATTGTCAATAATTCAGCCTTAACAAGTTCCTAGGAAAGAGTCTTTATTACTGGCAAAGCTAAGAGAGAAAAGAAGAAGCAAAAGATATATTGAACAACAAATTTGACCTAATCAACATGTATAAAACACTCCACCCAACAACAACAGAATACACATGTTTTTAATACACAGAGAACCCTCATTAAGTTCTGGGCCATAAGACAAGGAATTGAAGGCAGTTTTCTAAAAAGAAAAGTGTATACCTACCACATCATCCAGCTATTCCACTCCTAGGTATTTAAGAAGAAAGAAAACATATGTTCTTACAAAGACTTTTTATAGCTATTTTATTTGTAAAAGCCAAAAACTAGAAATAACCCCAATGTCCCATCAACAAGTGAATGGATAAATGAACTATAACATATCCACACGACAGAATCCTACTCAGTAATAAAATATAAGACTATTGATAAACGCAACAATGTGAATGAATCTCAGAATAATCAGACTAAAGGGAAAGAGGCTAGACAAAAAGAATGCATACTTTATGCTTCCATTTAGTATGTATGTTCCAAAGTTTTGTACATCTGCAGTGACAGAAGGCATATCAGTGATTGCCAGGGCATGAGAATGGTAGGGCAGTGTGGGAGGAAGATTAAAGGGGCATGAAAACTTTTGGAGGTGATGAACATGTTCAGTATCTTGATGGTTGTGTTGGTTTCACATGTTATGCATATGTTAAAATATATCAAATTATAAACAAGATGTACAGTTTATTATATATCAATTTTACTTCAATAAAGCTGTGTAAAATATGAATAAATAAGCAAATAAAATAAGATATCATACTGGGGCTATTTAACTCATCATAGTGTTTATTAAATATCTATATGCAAGTGTCATGATATTCCACTGTGTATTGTGCTGGATCAATAAAAGAATCTTGTTTTGTGCTTCTTTACAACCAGAGTCAATGGAAAGTGTTAGGATTCTAGAACACGTTCTCCCTATTTCTCACTGAGGAAACACCTTTCATATTTACACATTAACGATTGTGCATGGAATTTTTCTTCAGCGACATGATTTCTAATGAGGAGCTCAGTCATTTATCAGTCTGAGTAGAGAAGAGGCATAGAAAATGCAGGAGTGAAGCTGAAGTCATAGAAACAGTAGAATGGTGGTTACTAGGGCCTGGGAAGTGAGGGAAATGAGATGTCGTAAAGGGGACAGACTTCCAGTTAGAAGTTAAATAAGTTTTGGGAATCTAATAAATACATTGCGATTATAGTTAACAGTACTGTATTATATACTTAAAAGTTGCTGAAAGTATATGTTAAATGTTCTCACTACAAAGAAAGAAATAGTAATTACGTGATGTGATGAAGGTGTTAGCTAATGCTCTGATGGTAATCATTTTGCAACATATCAAATCAATAGGTACATCTTACGCAATGGTATATGTCAGTTATATGTTAGAGCTAGGGCAGGGTACTGACTAAAACCACACAAAATACATTAAACCAAGTACAAAAAAATGTGGTGGTGATAAGTCAGTGGTTACTCTTTGCCTATTAATTCAAGACCAAATCCTGAGCCAGTGACTTTTGATGTCCCCTGTGGTTTGATCCTCAGCTACCTGTTCAATTTGGGTTACCCGTCTCCCAGAATACACTATGCTATCCCCTTTTCATTGCCTTCTCTGCCTGTGACTCTTCATCCCACTTCATCTTTTATATCTATGTGGTAAAATCCTACCTATCTTTTAAGTTCCCATTCAAATGCTAACGTGTTTTTTCTGATCCTCCAGCTGGGAGTGTGTCATCTGTGTTCCGTGTTTTAGTAGACACTGTTCACATAGTTTGTACCCTGGGCCTTATAGGTATAAGTCAGTGTGGTCTGGCCTTTTCTTTTGGAAATAAGAAGGTACAGAGTTAAGCATTTTAGCTACTATTTAGATGTGTTTGAATTGTTCAGTAAACTTCCACATTTATTAAAATTACTGTAATGCTGATGAGGGAATCAATGAAAAGACAAACAGGAGTAAACAAAATTTTTTTTAATTTTATTTTTGAACCACTCTCTGTTCATTTGATTAGAAAAAAGGAATGGTAGATTTACTGTCCTCATGACATGTTTTTCTTAAGCTAAGAATTTAATTATATGGATTCTCTCGTCTCACATTTTTTTAGAACCAGAGAGTGGCTAGTTGGAAAAGAAGTCGTTTTTTGAATTTAAATCAGCTAGAGGTGTTCACTTTGAATAATCCACATAGAAGAATTGGCTTAATGGCATCTTAACATTAGAGTATTCATCATGTCATTGAAAGAACATGAATTAGGTAGGGTTTGTGGAATATTTGAAGAAATGCGTTTTAGAAATTTTAAGTGAGAGCTGTTCTCTAGATTCCACTCCTAAATATCACTTCTCATTTATTTTCCAGGTCCGGACCCTATTCGTCAGTGGTCTCCCTCTGGATATCAAACCCCGGGAGCTCTATTTGCTATTCAGACCATTTAAGGTACCCTTTCTTTCAGAAATTGCAAAAGGAAACAAAAAGTGTGTGGGTGAGCTTCATGGGGGCTCTTTGGAGGAAGAAATGAAATGTTTGAGAAGGTACCCTATAAAGTGACATTTTTAAATGGTTAGTAATGGAGACTTAACAACTCAGTTATAATGTACAGTCTTACTTAGGAAAGACCGAAGCTGCCATTTGTCTGCCCAACAGCTAATCTAGAGACTTCTGTTATTCATGTGAACATGTATCTGTTTCTGTTCTACATAGGGCAGCCATAGTGTCCTCCCCACTTATCCTCTGCCAGTTGGAGGTACTCTTCTTAGTACAGGTCACCAAAAATATTATGAATTACTAATTATGTGTTTATATTTCAAATGTGATAATAAAGTCAAGTCCTATCCCTAGGAGATTCTTTCTTAGTTGAAATAGTTCTGTTAACACTATTCTTTGGAGACATGGCACATCAAATAGTCTTTTATGAATTAGACTAGGAACCTAACACCATTAAATTTTTTCCCATGGGAAAAAAGTCCTACAATTCAAATAAAGTAAAATAGTGGCATGAATTGAGTGGACTCTTTCCTGGTGCTTAGTGAAATATTTAATGGAGTGTGACTATCGAGATAAAACTACTTTAGGGATACTTAATGTTGTTGGGATTGAAAACTTAGCAGGAAGTTGAACTAAAGCTGAAATAAGCATGGAGAAGAATCAAAGGTTAGCCTGTGGAGGATAGGAGAAGACAGACTGGGAAAATTGTAGGCTGGAGGCCTTGGCCCTCAAGGAATAAACCTAAGTAT
The DNA here is from genome assembly GCF_014176215.1 of Rousettus aegyptiacus. Taxonomy (NCBI): domain Eukaryota; kingdom Metazoa; phylum Chordata; class Mammalia; order Chiroptera; family Pteropodidae; genus Rousettus; species Rousettus aegyptiacus. The sequence continues at coordinate 37,038,143 of NW_023416286.1, forward strand.
GATAAATTCAGGGACTATGTCTGAACTGGTCATTGAAGACATGTCAGCAGTAATACCTGACCAGGCCACACTTATGATTAGGTGATGGACCATTTTGATTTCTAGTTAAAGATTCATCCCCCCTGAAGCAGGACCCCAGCCACAGAGGCAAGACAGGTTGAGAAACAGAAGAGGGAATAGGATGTGACAGCTGAAAACAGCTAGGTAGGAAAGAAAGAGGGAAGATTGAGGGGGCAGCCAGTTAAAATCAGCAAAGATGAAACAGTCTAGCTTACGTGCCAAGAAGGCATCATGTAATAATGGACATAATTCCATTCTGACAACCATCCCCTTAGTGCAGCAATAATGATGACGGTACACAGGGAAACGGAAAGGTTAGGCATGAAGTTAGCTGAGAGGAAGTAGGAAAGAAAGAGATGGTGTTGTGGGGAGAGAATGCCAACTTTATAAAGTTTATTTCCTGAGTTTTTTTTACAAAGTTGCAATTTTTACTATTTCTTTTGTAGGATGAGGACTTTGTAAACTAATTGATCTTCTTAATTAATGTACAAAATTGTATACACACACATATATATATATACAATATATATATATATATATATAGAGAGGGGGGGGGAGGGGGGGAGAGGGAGAGAGATTGATTGATTCAGCCAGCAAGCCCCTTACATGAATTATTCAGTTCTCATCATAATCCTTTAAAGTGAGTTGGCCTCATTTTTTTAAATGAGGAAGATCTTGGAGCAGTTGAATAAATTTTGCTCAAGTTTACACATAGAATAAATAGCAGGGTCAGGATTTGAACCCAAGCAATCTGGCTCTGCCATCCCTGTTCTGAACTACTGTATGATACTACTCTTCTTCTTATGACTTAAGAGCACAATATATCCCTACCAGTGGTGTTGTACTTCAGTGAAATATCCATTTGTCCTTTGCCACTGAGGCCTTCAGGGTGTTTAAACCTCCAGGTATTTTAGAGAAAGCACCTTGAAAAAGAAAGAGGCAGGGCTGTGAATCATGACCTCTTTGGCCAGAAGAGCTCAAGGCTGTTGAGGTAAAATGTTTACAGTAGCTAATTGGTTGCATAGTTCTCTGCTGGGAAGATAGGGGAATGAATCAATCCCAACATCCTGCCCAGAAGTGCTGTGTTAAAGTCAGGACCCTGCTACATTCCTAACAACCCTCTTTTAATTAAAGTCTGCGGAGGTTGACCATAGTCTGCAAATCTGTTTCTGTACTGATATGTGCAGTGGTCAATCACGTCAAGTGGTGTTTTTCCCTGTTTGTGTCATCCATCAGTGCAAGCCATCAGCCATTGATTATTTTCAGAAATAAACACTTTGTTACCCTTATTCTAAGGACCCAGGGAGGGATGAAGGAAGGGAGTAAAAGGGAGGGTTTCTATCTTCCTTCGGGATGAGCTGGAGTGAAAACCCAAAAGGGAATTTTTGCTTGTCTCAATCAGAATACCAGCATGAAAAGTGGCTGATTCAGTGTATAAGCAAAAGAACTCAACAAGATTTAGCATCACTACTTGCTTAACCTTTTCTGGCAGTTTTGAAATTTTGATTAACAACTTCTATCTAGTGCATTCTTAATGTTTCATTATTGTCTTATAGCAATTGCATAATCAAGTTTAACATACTCTGACCTTCCTATCGTATTAAATTTACCCCCCTTCTCTCTCCCAGTTCTATAAAATAAAGAGATCTGCTGTTAGAGACATACCCATTTTTCTACCATTAAAAAAAATAAGGAATAAAAACAGATAAAAATGCATGAATTTCAGAGCTTGATTACTTTTAGGCCCCCCAAATGCAAACATAAGCATAGGTATGTGTGTGTGCGTGCATAATTTGCTTTTGTGGTTAACTTGAAAGGCATTTGTGAAAAAAGGCAGTCAATAACCATAAAGGAGTCATTTGTACTTGAACAAGATGCTATAATTACTCTTTTTCTCAGTACTGTTTTTTAGGTCTAAATTTGGTTCTTTGTTTTCAGGGCTATGAGGGTTCTCTTATAAAGCTCACATCTAAGCAGGTAAGAATTCTAAACTTGCATATAAATGATCACTTCTACAATAAGTGTGAATTGACTTTCTTCAAGAATGTTACTGTGGTTCAACATTATTTCCATTAGGATTTTATTTTGAGTGATAAACACACAATAGAACATACAGATGTCAAATTATAATGTACACCTGAAAATTATATAATTGTATTAACCAATGTTACCCCATAAACTTAACTTTTAAAAAGTTAAAAATAAATAAAAGAAATAAAAGAAAAAATTAAATTGAGGGTGAGATTGGTTAGGAGTTAACACAGAAAAATGATTTGCAATTCCATAGTCTGCAGCTAGAATGACTGGAACTATCTCCCAAAGAAAGCAAATGAGGTGCAACAAGCGTAGTTATCTGTATATTCAAAAGTAACTATTATCCAGATTCATTTTTATTCCCAATTCTATTTATTTTTTTTTAAATAAGGTTAAACAGGCAATCTTTCACAATTGGTGTATCTGGTGGTAAAGAATCATGTTGTCTCTCAAACCCTTAATGGATATGGTAATCAGTGGTCCTCATAGTTCCAGCAAGATTCTTGAAAATTTTTAGCTATATTCTTTTTTCTAATGCTGACCGGTTGGCATGGTCACCTCCCAGTCACTTTCCATTACTCAAAGTATTCTCTGTTTTATTGGGCATAAGCTAAATTGCAAGTACCCTTCTGGACCGAAAAATATCGAATCTAAAGGGATTATGACCCACACACACCTAATTAAGCACAGAACTTTTTATTTTATTTTATTTTTAATTAAGTTTATTGGGGTAACATTGGTTAATACAATTATATAATTTTCAGGTGTACATTATAATTTGACATCTGTATATTCTATTGTGTGTTTACCACCCAAAGTCCAGTTTCCTTCAGCTACCATATATTTGATCCCCTTTACTCACTTCACCCTCCCCCTACCCTCCTTATTTGACCACCTTTAACCAACCGTCTACCTATCCCCTTTTCCCCCACCCCCTACCCTCTGATAACCACTAGTCTCTAGTCCATGTCCATGAGTCTTTGTTTGTCATGTTCATCTGTTGCTTTTAGGTTTATATCCCACATATAAGTGATATCATTAAACACAGGACTTTTGAAAGGTACCCCTGGGAATTTGCAATGACTGTGTTCATTTTGTAATTTTGATCATGCAACAAGAGTATGGGGCTTTTATCATTGTGTCATTATATTCCTTGCACTTACGGTGTACCAAAAGGTGATTTGGTTCTCTTCCCATTTTAAAAGATGAAAAAACTGAGATACAGTGAATTTGATTTAGGAAGTAGAGCCTCTTGACCCAAGTTTTTTTCTGTTCCCTTGTTCACTGCTGCTCACTTTTCAACTCCTTCTAGATTATTTTTACGATTCTCTGAATCCAGAGCTATGTCCTGGAAGAACCACCCTCACAATTCCTTTTATTTGTGTTAGAAATTTGTCTAAACCACTCAGTCAAGATTCTTCAAGACTGGTTTTCTTATTTCTACACCATTACCCATGATCATTTCTTTATCTTAGCTCTTCAGTTCGATATCACCTTTGACCCAGAAAAATAGCTATCTCTTGATTATTTTTCCCTTCATATTTGTTTTTCTTTCTTCAGCCCGTAGGTTTTGTCAGTTTTGACAGTCGCTCAGAAGCAGAAGCTGCAAAGAATGCTTTGAATGTGAGTACTAATGATGTAATCATTGGGGGCTTCCTTATGAGGTGGGGAGAAGTGACAGAGTGTTGAATGGAAGGAATATGACTTCTCAATCTAACATCAATTTAATGAGCCCTCTAAAGAGAGTTTTCCTAGAATTGTGGTCAGATGTACAAGCTATTAAATAACACTTTGCTCTAGCTTTCACTATATTGCTCAAAATACCTGATGATGCGGGTCTCACAGCCCAGTCATATCCCATGGTGGTACAGAGCTTAGTTTGGCCATCATTATACTCTCAATGGCTAAGGCTAAGGCAAGAATAGATCAAAATCTTGGTTTTCCTTATTTCATGAAGTTTTCATTTTACGTATGTGGCTTTTTTGTTTTTTAAATGGGTCATAGTCTTTATTCTGATTGATAAAAAACGTGTATTTATAGTTTTCCCAAAGACATTCTGTACTGTGATATAATAAGTGATAGTAAAATATAATTGAATAGAGATAGCTGTATTTGGTTTGCAGGCATCTTGTCTGCCATATGTTGTGAGACTTTAAACCAGCTTTACTTCAGTAAATATTTTTCTCCTTTGACGTTTTAAGAAATAAAACAAGAGAACCAAGCCAAGAGAGGGTGGAAGGAAGCCGATTTAATTTAGTTCTAGATGCTAAGGGCCGATCCTCAGGTGAGGAGTCTCAGTGAAGAATCTGGCTCCGTCCTGCTCCAGGTGTTTGGCCTAAGCACCTGTGAATGAGGACTGAGTAATGCTGCCAAAAGTGTTTAGGGTGCTTATGGAAAGGCAACTGGCCAATTGACTGGTTTCAATCTGAGTGTCATTGTGTAAGCTTCTGTGAACTTGTCACTGGCCTTTGTGTTGCTTTAGAATCTACATGTACCCCTGCCAGTTGCTCCTCTGAATGCCCGGATGCTAAGAGGGACCATGCTGAGGTGAGGCTATAGGAGACACCTACTAGCCCAATGACTTGGTGTCCAGGGAAAGGGCCTCCAAGGGATCTGTTTACTCAACATAATGGTGTTATTGTGACACAATCTTCAGAGTTTGGGGGGGGCTTAAAAAAAATGTGTACACTCTCGGTAGAAATGGTTTGATTGTTGTTGGTTTTTCATGAAAACATACAGGAAAGCCTTAGGAATCCAGGAACCCCAAAGAGCTCAATTTTTCTGGATTTGGATAAATGACCTCCTGGTCAGAATAACCTTGGTCTGTTTCTCTCCCACAGAACAAAATACAAACCAGTTATTTATTGAGCACCAGTGGTACACACTGAAGCAAAATATATAATTGAATGTTTTAATATAAAAATTATTTTGTGATTTTTGCATTACAAAGACACAAGAATTTTCTCAAAAAAAAAATTGAAACTCAAAAATAAAACCACGATTTCTATTTAGGCAGTGTTTTTCATGAAGTTTGGCATCTTTCTAAATACAGAAATGTTCTGGTCCTTCAAAGTTATGTTAGATGAAATTTTCACCAGATTCTTTTCAGTGTTCTTCTAAAAGAAGTAACAGCAGTTGAAGCTTATTCACAGAATAGGCTCTTCATTGCTTTGTTTTATCTTTGCTATGTGGATAAAGATGTCATGAACCTCTGTCTAAAGAAGATAGGTTTTTTATAGTGACCTCTCTCATCTGAGGGCAACATTCCCTTACGGGCTAGGTTATTAAATGGTCATATTATAAGCTGTGTTTCCTTGCTTGACAAGCAGAAAACAGAAATATAATTTCAATTCTTCCTGGTGCCTGAGGGTTATATCATTATAAACATCAGGTATTGAGCCATGCTATAACATAATGATATAGGTGTTTAAGCCCATCCCTATGCCAAATGCCCCCAGATGATTGTGCTTTTTTGACCCAAGGTCTGCCTGTGCTCAGCTCTTCCTTTTTTCCACTGGCAGCAAGACTTCCTTTAGCAGTATTCTCTCCCTTTATCATTATTCTCTTTATTGCTCATGTAATAATAACTGGGGAAGAACTCCAAGCAAAATAGGTTGAATTCTGTTCTGTGGAGCTAAAGGTAACTCTTTACGTTTACCTGTGGAGTACTGAACCTGAGCTTTCTTCTGCTCAGAGGCTGACTTGTGAGTATAGGGCTTTTACTGAGCTCCTGGTTGATCTCTTTCTCAATGTGTTTAGCTTTTAAATATGAAGTAGTAGAGGTTTATGCACCTTAGAAACCATCCTATTGTTATATTTCAGGGAACCGAGGCCTAGAGAGGACAAATGGCTCAGTTCAGGAAGTGCAGGTTTAGAGCTACAAATAGAAGTAAGCCTCTTGCATCTTTTTCCTGGTGGCAATGGCAGACTATTTAATTCACGATGTCCAGGACAAACAGCCATGATAAAGTATGGTATGTGACCATTGAGCAAGGTTCCTTCTCTCTGCAGAAAAAAAATAGGCCCTTTCAGGATAATACTTAATTGCGAAGCTGACACATCTTCTGTATGACCCAACATATTATGTTCTTTTTCAGGGCCATCTTTTCTCATTTGTGAATTAAAAACATATGATGCTCAAAACTATTACAAAATTTTCTCCTCATGTCATTTGTCCAGGCTTCTCTTAAAAGCCTTTTCTCACATTCCTTTGGGGAAAGTTCCATGTTGTAATGTTTTGTTTGATTCTACTATTGAGAAACTTAAACCTCAATTCAGTATTACCCTCTGTATAAAAGAGTTTCATGGTGTTATGAACCACTTCTCCATGTTTGGAACTTCTCTTCCTATTTCTCTGTCCTGGTTTCTATCTGGTTGAATTAGTATTAAAAATTGGTCTTTTCCCCAAATGACTGTTTTTTAAATCCATTCATTTTCTTCCATTTTTGGATTATGCTTCAGTCAGTTTGATAACTTTATGGAAAAGCTTAGATTGAATTAAGTAGTATCATTGAACTTTTATTAGGGGTTACTCATATCTTCCAAATATATATAGTGTATTTTGTTTTTATAGCAAAAACTCCTAAATTTAGCTAAAACTAACCTAAACCTAGAAACATCCTTTCAGGTTATCTATGTTCCCATTAGTCCACTTGATTAGAAACACCATTTTTTCTTTAAACTGACAGCAAAATATCTGACCTATCCTTCACCCTCCACACACATTTGTAATTTCTGTACTGGCAGTTTTCCATTTTCCATGCTAAAAAAAGGGGAGCTGATAACCTAAAGTATCAAATTATTTTTAGGATTGGTTTATAATTTGGGAATATAAATCAAATACATTGATACTGAAAGTTAGCCGGCTTAGTAAAAATTTGATTTGTGGAAATTTTAAGAACATAGGAAGCAGGGCAGGTCCAAGGATAAAGACCCTGAGCAGAGGTGGGAATAAGCCATCTCTGGCTGTTTCTACCAACTGTGAAGACCCTGATATTGGCATTGTTGCCTATCTGAAATTGTGTTTTAATAAGAGTGATTTGTAATTAATACAGCAGATCGATAGACTCGTCATGCTCCTTGCTTGTGTACATTTCCTTAATAGGCATTGTCTTAAAACTAATATTTAGGAATCACTCATCTGAAGTACTTTAAAAGGTCATGTGTGGACTTTTGAGCATACATGCCATTCGTTTGATGTTCTTCCTCCCTAATTTTAAATAGCTGTTATTGGGGTAGGATTTATCATAGTCTCTATTATAACTTATGTTAGAACAGAGATGTCTGATGTTATTAAACTCTGTAATACAAATTGCCTTCACAAATAAACATTGCTTAGGCTAGCACAGTAATTTGCTTGACTTTCAAACTAGACTTATTGATCTATGTGTTCTCTATTTATCCTTGCACCCTCAAGTTTACTGTGTTCTTTTTAAAATAAGCTGTATTGAGATAAAACTCGGCATGTGATTTGCTTATTTAAAATGTACAATTCAGTGGTTTTGATGTTATTTTAATTGTGATAAAATGTATATAACAAATTTTTCACTTTGATGATTTTTTAAAGTGTACCATTCAGCAGCATTAATTGCATTCACCAAGTTGTGCAACCATCACCACAATTCACCCAATTTTTCCATCACCCCAAACAGACACTATGTAACCTTGAAGCAGTACATCCTCTTTTTCTCTCCAGCCTCTGATAACCTCTAATCTATTTTCTGTCTCTATTAATAATTGGCCTATTCTAAGTATTGAAATATTTGTCCTTTTGTGTCTGGCTTCTTTCACTTAGCACAATATTTTCAAGATTCACCCATACTGTAGCACGAATCAGAATATCTTTTTGGCTCAGTAAAATTCCATTGTATGGACATACCACATTTGGTTCATCCATTCATCTGTTGATGGACACTTGCATTGTTGCCACCTCTTGGCTATTGTGATTAATGCTTCATTGAACATTGGTATACAAATATTTATTTGAATAGGGACAGTTCCTTTTTAATTCCTTTAGATACATACTTAGGAGCAGAATTGCTAAGCCATATGGTAATTGTATTTTTAGATTTTTAGGAACCTCTAAACCTTTCCATAGTGGCTGCACCATTTTACATTCACACCAGCAATATTATGAGGTTCCAATTATTTTATATCCTCACCCATAATTATTGTTTTCTGTTTTGGGGGGAGTTTTTCTGTTTTGTTTTGTTTTAATTATGACCAACCTAGTAGGTGTGAAGTAATCATTGGGTTCTTGATAAATGCTTTTCGACAGATTTCAGTAGTACAGTTGGGTTCTTTTAGATTCCCACCTGATTTAAAATGCTTCTTTTAACAGGGATTAGTACCATTCCTGTGATGGTGGTTCTAATTAGTGTAACTGTTTTACCCTTAAATAGTTTACCTGTTAATAAAAGAAGGGTGGAGAAAACCCAACTCAACTATTGGATGATTCTTTTAAATACAAGACTTGCATGTTGTATATACAAGAATACAAAACATAAGACATGAAGGAAAGATATTTTTTCAAAATCTACATAGATTTCAGAATAAAGAGATGAAAGCAGTTTGGTATTGAAGAAGGAAAAGGTGGCAGTTATTCAAACTTCCTGTGCAAAGATGCCTTTATAATAAATGGAAAATGAAGAGAAATTGAGGATATGTAGTATTAAGTTATTAATTTTTAAAGAAATTTATTGATTCAATAATGTACGTGGTAAAAGAATTTTTAGGAAAATCTTTTTAATTTGTAAGAAAGCATGTTGAAAAGGAACCTGATAGTGACACATGTTGAAAAAACAGCTGATATCAGGAAAACTTAGCTTTTTCCATCTCCATAAATTCCTGGCGATGAAGGAAAAACTGCAGTTATTTATATCACAAAAATTCCAGCCTTGTACATAATTTTAGTTTTGTTAAATAGCTTGACCTCTCCAACAACTAACTTTTCTAAACAGTTGCGTATAATTCAATATTCCTATACCAGGTTCTCCATCTGTGAAATAGGGGTGTTATTATTCACTTCTGAAAGTGTTAGAGGAAAACCACCAAGCAAAAACACTTGCAAACACTCTAAATGTGAACCTATTCCATGAAAATACTTTCTTAGTCAAAAGATACAGCCATAAAGCGCTGGTACAAACTCTTGAGTACAGAGGGACATCAGGGCAGTTGAGACCGGCAGTGGCCACTCAGACGTTTTGGCTTCGGTTTGACAGGAGTTTGGATGACAGTCACTGTTTCCTGTATCACAGGTTTTCCTGACAGGTTGTACAAGTTAGGACTTTTGATCTTAATATTTGTACAGCTTGTGAGTTAGGTGAAGTATTTCCACTAAACAAAAGTTTTCACAAACACAGGCACCCAGATGGCCTGTGTCAGCTCTCTTCTCACCGGGCACCATGTCAATATGTTTCTTATCAGTTTTAAAAATTTCTCCCTAAATGTCTTCTTAGCCTGTTGCTCAAAGTGGTTGAAGAAACCTAATTAGTGTGATCCCAGCTGGGACTCTTGGATGGGAAATATGCAGGGCTGCCAAATGAGATCATGAGTTCGATCTAGTGTTTATCGTTAAATCTGTTTATGGCCGCTTACTCTTGACTTGCAGTTTTAAGGCAGTCATTTGACATCACCGGGTTGGGGACTGTGCCTGTGCCAATACAGAGCTGCCATGATGCAGGGTTGTTGGACTCTCTCAACGACTGCATGTACATGACAAACAGCTCAATTTAGCTAGTCCTCTTAAAATGTCTGAAATAGGCTTTCTCTCTTTTTTTCTCTCCTCTCCTTATGTCCTGCATTTTTGGATTGTTATAAAACTTCCCTAGGAATGGTGCAGCATGTAATTTAAAAGTTATTCTGAAAAAAAAATAAAGGTGAATGTGAGGAATTTGCTCAATTCCCAATTAGAGTCTTTGCCTGGAGAAAAGTAGATTATTTAAGTCTATTAAGCATTCACATAGAAAACTAACTGTAAGATACAATGCTAGTAAAAGAAATAAATCCTAAGGAAGTTTGGAGAAGGAAAAGTAGCCAGAAGTGTTAGCATTATCCTTTCCCAAAGGAAATGGGCAGGAAGAACCACGGGTTCTCACACAGAAACCAGTGTACAGTCCTGTGACAAGTGTATGTGGAAGTGAGAGTTCATCAGATATTATTACTGGCTATGTGAAACCGCCCTCAGACTTTGCATTGTGGACTCTTTTTTTGAGGATCTACTTGTTTAAACTTATCTAGATTCCCATTTAAAACTGCCAAATCATTGACCTTGCCCTTTCTCCATGGTTCCTTAGGTATTTCAGAAATGCTGAGAATCTATTTGCCCTTAATGTAAGTGAAAGTTGAAAATGTGTAATATGTGTTTGTGGAACATGAAGTGCAAAGAATGAGTTATTAGTTGGGATTCCTTTTGCTAAGAATTCAAGCCAGTTTTTAAAGCCAAAGATCACCACTCTCTAGGCCATCCGCATTACTGATTGTTCTGCAGCGCAGCACATTTTGGCTCCTTAAAATCACTTTGTTGTAAAATCGCTCTTTTACTTTTTAGTGAATGATCATACCAGAGCTCCTTCCAACGTGGGCTTAGGGTTTCTGATAAACTGCATGGATTTAAACTTTTGATCCACAAAGCTGAAACTCTGCCTTACTCTGTAGTTAGAATGCATTAGAACATTTTGAAGAATTGGGGGTGTGGGGGTGGGACTTAACCCCCCTAAAGTGGAATAGGATATTTTGAGAGGATATGTCAATTATTGTGCTCTTATTTCCTTACAAGTATACACAGTATGAGGTATTTTCCTTCTTTATAGTTAAATGTATACTTTTTTTGTTTTAATAGACATTTAATAAGTATTACATGGAAATGTTTTTAGATAGTCAAGGATTTTTTAATATGTAAAAATAAGTAGGGGAGAAGAAATCGTAAATATGCTTCTAGAATATAAAAAAATATACTGCATTGTGTATATATAGGAAAAGGAGGAATACAAAATAAAACAATTCTAGTAAACATGATTTGAGTAATCTAGAGTCTTAAAAATAATAAAAATCCATCTTAAAATCTCTTATATTTATAGAAAAAGTAACCCATGAAATATTTTTAAGACTAAAATTCCTCTTCTAAAAATGTAGTGGTAAGTTTCAATAGGGAATGTTTTGAAAGATTAAGTGATATCTTGAGTAACCTGGATAGTGCATAAGAAGGTGTAAGTTTTGTTTTTAGCCCTTGTGAGGCAAGTTAATTTTAAAGATTAATGTTTTAAAATTAAGAGGGCTATATAATTTCTTCAGAAAATGTAGTTGGTTGGAAAATTCCTGGTGAAAATTGGTAACCAATGGTTCTATTGTATTGAATATTGAATCATTTAATCAGTTTTGTCTTTTATTTGCCTTACACTCAAAAAGACATCCCTCAAAAGTAAATACACAGAACTTAAAGAATAAATTCGGAAATATGAGAAATGAAAACAAGTTTAGAAAAAGACACATTACGTTCTCAAGCAGAAAGTTAAGGTATAAAATTTTCTACACTTTTAAAACTTGAAATGAAAATTAGAATTTACACAATATTACAATATTATTTGTTATAGAATTTTGGTATTCAGTTAGAAGGCCAAATGTAACATGCAAATAAAGGAACATTGAATAGAGGCAGAAATGACTATTCAAGGTTACAGATCTTAGATGCACTTCAATGACAAAAGCAAACAATATGCCTGTTTACACATCTTAGAATGCTCAATAAATGAGTGACAAAACTAATGGAGAAAAGGCTTTTAGGCTTAAGACTGTCCTAGGTAACTAGCAGAAAGATGTTGATTTTCCTAACACTTCACTGTGTCTTCCTGGTTTATCTGTATTGCTGTTCACCAAATTCTAAAAACATACTTTAAACAATCCTAAAAATTAATTTTGATTCACTAGTGTTAAAAATATATTGTCTTTGATGTATTGGGGTAGTTTTGTGTATTTGCACATAACATTAAATGTCGTTGGTATGTTTGTACCTGTGAAAAGGTACTAAATCTCTAAATGGAGGCTAAGGGGAGCAAGGAAAATGTCTTCTTGATAACTGATTTTCATGCCTAGGAGGGCTTCCTAGTCAAAGGCAATGTATTAAAGGTGTTAGAGTCAGGCTGACCACGTTCAGATCTGCCACTTACTGATTTGAGGCTCTTCTCTGAGCCTCAGTTTTCCTGCTACTGATAATACCTATTTCAGAGGGTAAAAGGATCAAATTAATGAGGTAGGTATTTTTAAAGCTATTAACACTCAATAAATGGTAAAAATTCTCATAATTGATGATGACGACTTTCACAAAGGACTGTTTTTTATTCCTAAGTCCCCTTTCCCAGATTGATTATACATACACACACACACACACACACACATACATACATACATACACATATACATACATACATATATATATATATAATATAAAAATATATATAAATGAATATATGGAATCCAAAATTCCACTGGGTTCAGAGTACTTCTGAATGTTGATTTATATGAACATTGATTTATATTACAGTTAATAGTCAAGTGATTCATTGGTCCTTCCTTGGAGCTTTTTGGGGCAACAAAGTTATAAATGTCCTTAATATTCTCAAACCTTCAAAATATTGTAAGGCCAACAAACACCTCCATCTCCCTTTTATTCTGTCAAGTTAATCAGGCAGATGTCTTTCTCCATTTCAGGTTCCAATTCAATCTATTTAAAACCAAAAGAGCCTACATCCATTCTATATAAACTATTTTATTGATCAGCCAGTGAGATTCTTTAGGATTTATTGTCTAGACAAACCTTTTTGTAGAGAGGGGGAAATTCGGCCTCAGCCTTGTCAGGTCACCAGTAAGTGGCCTAGAGGGGATGCATTAGAGTGGAACAAGAGTGCCAATTTCAGTTGCTCAGAGGCGAGATCCATTTTGACTCACTTTATTTTGGCTTTCTGTGAAGCACAGGAAGTACTTTGTAGTGAACTTCCGAAGTTTAGACTTCACTGTTTACATTCTTTTCAGTTAACTTGTGCCTAAGTCCCAAATTCTTATTAGGAAAGAGGTTGCAAGCCATTTGATGGTCTGTGCTAGAGTTTTTACAAAACAGGTCTTTCCTTATTTTTGTATTTTTACAGCATTCATCAGAGAACAGATTTCTCACCCGTGGGCTGATTTATCTATAGTAATGTTAATAAATGACTATGACTTTGAGGACCAAATTAATATTTTGTTGGTGTACATGGTTCTCATTTTTATACTCAGTAAAACTGAGGACATAAAGCTGTTGACGTGTAAAAATATTTTTAACGTTTTAAATGTAATGCAGCCTTTTCTTTCTAAAGAATTGCCATTATCCTGTTATGCCCATTAAAAATCAATAACTAAAATGGACACGTTTTTCACTTCCTCTTGGTAATTAAAGACTAACTTTAATATTAAGGAAGATTTAATGTTAAGATTACCTAAACTTGGTTATGCACACACAAGCGTGGGAATTTCCACTGGATTCTGTTGAGAGGGGGGTACGTTTGATGCTGGAGAACTGGGAAGCAGAAACAGGGCTGTAAAAATATACTTGGAGGCTTATTTTGGGCTCTGTCTGATCTTTAGATGGAAGTCTTTTCAAAATGGTTTTGGAAAGTTTAGGCAACTGTCTTTATGCTATTGGAGAGACTGTTTATATCAGCACTGTGTTTCCCTCTCCTACAGACCCCGCCCCCATCTCATTTATTTTCTACACCAACCACTAGTAAAGACTCAAAGTAAACTTTGCAAAATTATCCTTAAATCATATACAAAAAGTTAAGATGGGCCCTCAAGTGACCTAACAGACATTAAAAGGAAGGTGTGTTAAGTGTATTTTCTTAGCCTGCCCACTTCACAAGTAGGACTTCATATGCTTTTTTACACAGATACAGAAATACTTGTTTTATGATTCTGAGACTTTATATTGCAGTGTTAATCATTCAGCATACCTCAGAGTTCATAAAGCATTTACACACATAGCACACTACACACACAACACACACATTTATTGTCTTATTTTGTCTGGCATGTGCCTAATATGTGTTGGATACAGAAGCAGGTCAGTCTCCTTATTTTCAATAATTAGAAGTGTAACGTGTAATTATGTATATAGTCTTTTCCTTAAGGTGCCAACACCATAACACCAGTAACGCTTGTATCTCTAAAAGATTTGTACAGTCATCTGTGAATGAGCTATTGAATATGTAATTATTATCTAGAAACTCATTCCTTCCTCATTTAATATTGAGTTTTGTACTTTGCACAAGCCATATGAGCACATGGGTGGCCTTTACGAATAAAAGTTAATTTTGTAGTTGTGATTAATAATTAACACCTTTTTTACCAGGTATATTATGTGACCAAGGGTGTGTATTTTCTAGACTGGCCTAATTTAGTAATACAGACTATAGCTAAGAATAGGATTGGGGTTTCTTTTGTTTCATTATTTAGTTTTCTTTTTTCTCAGTGCCAGTCTAGCCGATTTAAGCCCATGATCTGGTCTTAATAGCTGAATCACATATCCTAGGAATTATTTACATTGACAGAGTATGGTTTATATCCTACATTTCTTTAGGTTATCATTTCAATCTCTGAAATTTTTCCTGTGGAGCCATAAGGCTTTGGACAACTACAGGGAAGTACTTGGTTGTGGCAGACCCTCTTTGTTGATGTTCCCCCAAAAAAGTGAATTTAGCCACCAAAATGCTGAAGTTACTCTCTTGTCCAGTGGAGTGACAGACATCAGCATAGAAAATCATGGGTATTCAATATTAAGCAGATGTAGACCATCAACACTTGTTTTGTAGTTTTATTCTCTATCACCCAAAGATCTTCTCAAGGTCAAAAACTGAACTAAAAACTGTTGCCTAGGAACTACTTCCTTTTAAGCTTCGATGAGGAGTGTCATTTGTTTGAGTGCCTTTATTCAGCAGGTAGCAGGAGTGAAAGGTGGTCATGCAGCTGCTCCCTTTTTCTCCCTGAAAAGAAGGGGGGTGGGGTACTCATGGGTACATTCACTATCCAGCAATGAGACACGAGAGAAGGCATGAGGAAACAATGAAAGGGGTTGCTGGCGGCACCAGCCACATTTAGTATTTGTGTGTTTAGGATTCCAAGGGATGATTTTGTTCCTAATAGAACAGTCGACCCCTGTTTACCTTCTAAGTCTCCAGAGTGAAAATGTTAACGTCAGGATTCCTGAAGGAAAGAATGCCTTCTGCACTTCGGCCTGTTTCTTTCCACATAATATCTGTTTCAAAGCATCACTGTAAAATATTGCTTTACTGGGTAACTGACCATGCTGGAAGTGGAGACAGCCCCTTCCTAACATTGTCAGGACCCAGGTCTTTCAATCATCCTTTTCAGGACAGTTTGAGAACATAATGGCAGAAGTTCAAATAATCATGCCCTCTCAACCCTTTGGAAAATAAACTCTGTTTGACTCTGATTCTGTTGACATGTTAAGGAATGAGTTTATAGCTTCTTCAAAGCTCCTGTCAAGACTTTATAGTCATCCTATACAAAGCAGATTCTCCTAGGGCATGGTTAGGTATACAGGGGGTGGCTGGCTAACAAAAAGTATGCTTTAGGGGAAAAGAAATTTAGTTGGGGTGGACGGTCAAGTCAAACGGAGACCCAGATACCTCTGAAGTACTTCTCCCTAATTCTCTTACAAACTGGATTCAGTCTCCAAGCCAATCTCCCTAAGAGCTACTCAGACTGTGCAAATAAATCAACAGAAGTGGGCGATAGAAGCAGGACACGCACCACCTCCCTGTGGGAGAAATGAAACCAAGTGGAATAAAAGAAGTCTCTGAAACTACCAGCACCAGCTTGGACAGAAGCTCGGGTATCCTGATTAAGAACTCTAGGTGGGGGAGTCTCAGAGCCAAGTATGAATCTCATCCTTCTCTTTTGCAAGTGATAGCAGCACCGTTTCAGAAAGTCCAAAGGAGAAGAAACCCCTATCAGTTCATGTTTAGGAAGCAGCTCCTTAGCTGATGAGCACTGGACCACAGGAGTGTTTATCATATGCCAGACATTAATCTACCATTGACAAGAGCTCATTTTTTCTTAGAATCACCTCTGTGAGGATGCTGAAGCATGCATGGAAAGGTTAAACAAGACACTCAAGATCAACAGTGGAGGTAGATTTCAATGCAGGCAGTCAGACTCCAAAGCCCACTTGTAATTGTCACAATTTAAGCCTCTCATTTGTAGGGAGGTTCCACCCAAAATTGGTTGTGACCTTGAATTGAGGTCCTTTGAAATTGTCATTATAATTAACTACAGATGATGATACTACTGGAGAACCAACTTTCCTATTGCCTTCACCAATAAGTGAAAGAGAGTCCACCAACACCATCTCCTGGTTGCTGTTCTAAGCCTTCTTTGAGAGACAGAAATGAGGTTTTCCTTACTTTGTTTTTGAGGCAGATCACTTTGAAGGTTCCACCATAGAAGTCTGGCTTAGTGGTAAGAGGGTGTGAATTTGAGTGGTAAAGCTTGTTCACACAAATGAAAATGAAGCCAAAGATGAAATGTTTTAGTAAGTGGCCTAGTCACTAGGAAATATTATTAAAATCCCTTTATTCCAGACCCAAGATGTCTAGTGAGGGATGATAATGGATTTTTCTATTGTGGCTGAGCTTATTCTATTATACTTAAAGATCTGAGCTTGTCACAAAATATTATCAGAGGAGAAATTGCACAGGCTTAAAATCAAGGATAAACTTCTAGAGACATTCTAGTGTTAGACATAGATGCATATTCTCGTTTGTCACTAAGACTTTCAAAACAGGATAAAATTTCATTGTATTTTTTGGAACATCTGGTTTAGAAACAGTCATACTTTTTTTTTTTTTTAATTCAAGGGGTTAAAAACAAGAAGGGGATACTAGAAAACTCTTAAATTAGGCAATGGACCAAGAAATTGTACATGGACTCATAGCCCAACTTCAACCCGTATGACCACATATGCCTAGAGAGAGCTTTTGGAAAGGAGTCTCTTTCTTAAGGTATAATCTAGATGTATTACTAATGGAGAGGGACGTATTCTTTTCAAATGACTCCTTAGACAAGGAAGACAATGAGTAGTAGATTATCCTAAAGTAAATCCAGGGCAAGACTTTGAGGTAGTTGGATTAAGAAAAAGAACAAAGTGTAATTGGTCTGATAGTTTCTTAATGGGCTATGACCCAGCAGCACAGGCTGCTGTATTAATAGTCCTGATGTTTCTGCAAGTAATGCCCTTATTTAGGAAAAGTATGAAATACAGTTTACATCTGCCAGATTCCTCTCACTTGTTCATTCCTTTTTGGAACCCACGTCTACCTAAATTTCAGCACAGGGGAAACCGAACAACAACCTCCATTATCATCTGAAAATAATGTAGTCATTGTAAAACAATGAACTTTACAGAACCGTAACACACACACACACACACACACACACACACACACACACACACACAGAGTCAACAGAAAATTCAATTCTGGATTCTCTCAGTTAACTGAATTTAGGTGGATTACCTGACTTTTCTATGTCTTAATATCTTCGTCTGTGTTGAGAGGGGCTGTTGACATTTTGGATGAGGCCATTCTTATATTGTGTGGACTGTCCTGCTCATTGTAGGACTTTAACATCCTGGCCTGCCCACTGAGTGCCAGTATGGTCTTCAGTCATGTAACAGTCCAAAAACATCCTCACACATTTCAATATGTCCCTAAGGATGGGGGCAGTGAGGAGAATACCTGTGGTTGAAAACTACTAGGTTAGAGGTTCCAAAAATTCAGAACTAAAATTCTGTGAATTTCATGCTGTATGTAGAAAACGCTATACTACTTAGCATCAAAAAACCTGACGCAGTTCTCTACCAGCCCCTCACTTCTGTCATCTTTACTCACAGATAGTTTTTATTTTATTTTTTTATGTTTGTGCATCACAGGCTTTCACCTGTGATACTATGACCTATTTAGAAATGATAAAAGATTCCTACTCATTCATTTTTAGAAATAGTATTGAGTTGGGAGAAATTTTTGAAACTGTAGAATCGACTCCCCCCAATTTATTTTCCTCCAGTCAATGTCTCTATTTACATATATAACATGCAACCCTTACTTTCACTTCCTTCCATACTGTTGTCTCTGAATGAGCCCCATCCACTCCACTATAACAGATTACCGAGCTTGAGTTTCTATATGGCATGCCATTGAGTCATTTTAAGGCTCCAACTGAATGTAACAATTGTTTTCAGACCCCTGGGGAAACCTGCATATACCTTGCCCAGTGTCTGTTTCTAATCTGATTGAACGTTTTATGCTGCCAGTAGAAGAGAAAGCTGACAGCACTCAGAAAAACTATAGTTCGGACCCCTGAGACCTCAGGCTACCTCTAAAGTATGTATTTACCTACATAGTTTCTGAGGGGAATGACATATCTATCAATAAGATTCAGAAAACAGTTTATAGTTCTAACTTGCATTTTTAACTTTAAAAAAGTAAAATTCTTTCTACTTTTTTTTATGTTGAAAGATTCATGGTCTCCAGGTTATTTCCTTTCCTTGTGACCAAAATGCTTTTGAAAATAGGCTTTTATTCTTAGCCCTCTTTACAAAATCTTTTAAAATATAACAGCAAATCAAAACCACAATGAGATACCACTTTACACCTACTAGGATGGCTAAAATAAAAAAGACAGGCAATAACAAGTGTTGACAAGGATGTAAAAAAAAAATGGGATTTTCCCCCCTCATACACTGATGACGAGATTGAAATGATTGTAACCACTTTGGAAAACAATTCTGCAGTTCTTCACAAAGTTAACATAGAGTTACCATGTGATCCAGCAATTCCACTCCTGGAGAATTAAAAACACATGTCACAGCAAATGTTCACAGCAGCCAAAAAAATGTGGAAATAACCCAATATACAGCAACTGATGAAATGATAAAGTGTAGTGTATTTGTACAGTGGTATGTTCAGCAATAAAAGAAAAAAAAAACGACATACTGCTACATGGTACAACATAAATGAACCTTGAAAACATTATCCTAAGAAAAAGAAGCCAGTCACAAAAGACCAGTATTGTATGATTCCACTTATGTGAAATATCCAGAATAAATGGGCAAATCTACAAAGATTGAAAGTAGATTAGCAGTTGAGAGTGAGTGTAGAGGAAAGAGGGAGGAATGAGGAGCCACTGCTAATGAGCCCAGAGTTTTTCTTGGGAGCAATGAAAATGTTCTAAAGCACAACTCTTCCTATATTAAAAATCACTGAATTATATACAAAAGGATGAATTTTATGGTATATGAATTCAATTATGGAATATAATTTATTCCATAAACAGGTTATTAAAAATCTATGATATTCCAGTAACTTTTAAAATAATAACATTGAATTTTCAGTTAAATTAACATTTCATAAATAGGAACTTAAGTCATAAATAAAATAGACTTCCGTGTTTCGTCACTAAGCCAAAGTCTCAAATGCATTTCGTGGTTGAGTGAAAAATCTTTTGACTATGCTATAGCATAATTATACTGGTTTATAACCATAATTATACTATAACCTCTGAATCTCTCACCCATATATCTTCCCCCACATGCTGTTTTGACTGGAGATCTTATGAGTACAATTTGTTTAAGAATAGATGGTAAGAATCATTCTCTTATTTATTTACTTATTTACTAGCTTGTCCTATTTATTATTTATTAGCTTGTTCTAGTCTGCAACAGAACTGATTTATCAGCTTGTTATTGTCAACTAGCAGAGGTAACTGGTATTGGAGCACTTAGTTTCCTATGGAAGAAGCCAAGGAGTTACTGAGAGATTGAGTAGATTTTGACTAAAACTAAACCAACCCGTGGTCTCAATTTACTAGAATATAAATCATTTACAAAACCCCTACACCATCAGCAGAGTGTGCCATTCTCTTTAGTTACTCCTGGAAATTGAATTAGTTCTCCTTTCCCCAAGGAGAAGTAATTATCACAGTTTATAGAAACTAGCAGTGTTGGTTCAACTTTTCTGTTTAATGCTTGATAATTTCAATAATTTAGAATGAAATCACTTTACCACCCCCCCCCCAATTCCATTACACTATCTGATTTCCTTTGCCTCTTAGGAAAGTAATCACAACCTTCAAAAAGAGAAATAAAAACCTAAATTATGACGGAGGCTAGGTCAGTGATAAGAAAGGCCGGAAGTAAGCACCAGGCAGATCAGCTACCACCTGGTGGAGCTCTGAGTACTGGAGGTTCTAACAGCAGGTTATGAAGCAGCCCTGGAGATTTACTGGGGTCTGCGCTTGGACAAACCTTAAAGAGGTATGTCAGAACTCCTATCCTCAGAAGATCTGGGATTTAATACCAGAAACCAAGCTAAGGAGGATGGTGTGAAGCAGGAGGGAAAGCAAGACCCAGGTATAGACGTTAGATTACAAGGTCAGAAAGGGGTCAGTACTAAGTTTGACCTTGACTTGAGTTCCCTTCCTAAGGTTTCTATTTCCTGAACATAAGATGGAGGTTTCATTGACCTCATCTGTAAAGGTTAGAAGATCCTCAAGGCTGAAGAAGAACTAAACAGATTGTTACAAAAGAAAATGTATTTTAATATACTGAGATTTTATTGTATATATAGCTTTTGGTAACAAATTCTCATTCTGTATTAGAAAGTCAGTGAATGATTAATATCTGTAACTTAAAGAGCATTTATTTCTCCTCTTCAGCATAGACACCTACCTGGGTAGGGTTCTCTTGATACCCCCACATTTCTTAAAGCAGAATTGGGTTTTCATTTGGAGATAGGCATGGAGAAGAGAGCGGTAAGCTTCTATGACTCAGTCTGGAAACTCAGCATATTAAGTTGAATCTTTTGAAGTTGCCGCTACTATACTATCTTTTATTCTATCAAACAAAAAGTGGTTTATCTGGTTTGATAGGTTTGCCTCAGATCTACTGTATCAGAATGAGGTGTATGTGAAATAAATGCCAGGAGATTTTTAGCTGTCTCTAAGGGGACAGCAGAGTCCACTGATAATAGAATGAGTGGTAGGGGTGGTCTGTTATTTTCCAGTAGAGTTTCATGTGGTTCATCCAAATGAAATAGTATTCTTAAACATTTGAATTTGCTCATATTGTGACTTCGTAGAGGTTTTGGTTCAAGACTCACCAAGAGAAGCTAAGCATCAAGCACAACTCAGCCTTGAGAATGCCCCACTCCCTCCTGGTTCAGGCCACAAACTTAACTGTCCGTTTTAGCAGTATTTATTTATCGCAGCAATTTTAGCTCATTATCTAAATAGTTTTAGCTCATTATTTGCCCCCTCTCATTTTTAAAACATTTCCATTAGAAATTGAAAATTAAACAAACAAAAACACCTATAGCAACATTAAAAATCTTGGGTTATTTAGAATCTTCTTTCAAAAGGTGCAGTAAGTCACAGCAAGTATGTGTGTGGCGGGGAGGGTGCTGTTAAAATTCTGGATCCTCGGCTTTTTAGCCAACATACATAAAGTTATTCATAAATGGGTAAACAAAAAGGTAAAATGGGTTGATGAATTAGCTTTAATTTTTTAAATGATAAAATGGTTTATACCTGCTAAAAATATATAACTTGAGAGAAAACAGACTAGGATGGGGAGAGACCCCAAACTGAGTACAAGCAGAAACAAATGGATCTAACTATATTTCAAATGAATAACACAGTCGCACTGAAGGTGGGGGAATAAGGAGGACTAACCCAAATAATTCTTGAATTTATACATTGGCTATATACTTTTAGGCTAAAGACAAAAATAACTAAATAATTATTGAATTGTAGTTAATAAGTTTGTTCTTTATGTTGATATTGTTTAGCAATTCTGAAACTTCTTAGTATGCATTCCTGTATTGAACACAAATAGGTAAATGTATAGTTGATCATGAGAGCGAAAATTCAGAGATAGCATTACAAATATAGAAAAGGAAGGCTAGACTTAACTCAATCACGTCGGATTGAAATTGGAGCTATCAGTACAGAATTGTGTTTTTAATATGTCTAAATAGATGTGGATGTGAAAGTGTGTGTGTGCACATGTGTGTACATAAAAATTGGGGGAAATTTGAGCACCAAAACAAATTATAGTAATAAATCTGAGAATAAAATAAGCTATGAATCAGTACTAATGTTCGAGTGAGTGAATGAACAAAATAATGAATAAATACTAAATCAAGCTTAAGGGTACGCTTTTCCTTAGAGTAGAAAACAAATACAAGTGGAATGATGGGATTAATAAATCACCATAGTAATGATTGCTTCAAGTAAGAATCGTCAATAGATGTTAAAAATATGGAGTGGAAGTTTAAAGAGAAACAAGATATTTATATAGTCTCAAAGTATCTCCCTATGAAGCATTTATCCATTAAAAAGGGGAAAAAATAGTAACTTTACTGTGACACATTTGACAAACGATCAAAGTTATTATCACCAGTAATTGGGACAAAAATAACATCATGTGCCTCCTGATATGCACTGAGAATGACACAAGTCTCTTCTGTGATATTCCTGCCAAAAATGTATAACCTGAATTTAATCAAGAAATAAATCAGATAAACCCAAATTGAGGGTCATTCTACAAAATAAATAGCCTATGCTCTTTAAAAATGTCAAGGTCATAAAAGACAAAGACTGGAGAAAATATTTTAGGAGACTAAAGAGATGACAGTTGAATGCTATGTATGATTTCGGATTAGATTGTGAATCAGGAAAACGAGGTGTCCTTGTTTTAAGGTAATGAAAGTAAACGGTAAAGGAGCATCATACTTTCAAATTACTCTTAAACCATTCAGGGAGTTGGGGGAAAGGTTTGGGTGGGAAATCTGGGCAAAGGTTATACAGGAACTCTTTGTACTATGTCTTCAACTTTTCTATAAGTATGAAATTATTTCAAAATAAAATATTTTTTCAAAACTTAACAGAAAACACCAACCTAGCTGGTCAGGCACTCTATGTCAGGATGTGTACATGTATTCTACTCTAGTTTCTGCTCTGACTCTGCTACCTCTCCATAGAAAATCCCTTATTCCAACTCCTTCCCTCTTTAAAAAAAAAAAAATGTCAGATTTTATAAATTACTTTACAAATTATATATATTTGTAGTGAGTTCACACAATCTAAAATTACATAGAATAGACATCATCATGTCCTGTCTACCCCCTTTTCCAGCCCTGCCACCATCACCACCATTAACATTTATTGTCACATTGTAAGCATTTCTGAGCTTACACAGATAGGCTAATGTGTTCACATACACCCACATATACAGAGTCTCCCTTTCTCTCCTGGTCCCTCCAAGATTATTTAACATCATTCATTGTTTCCCTTAACATATTACTGTGGACATCATTCTCAGTAAATACGTATAGCCTTGCTTTATTCTTTACTGTTTTTTCCTCTACTGAATGCATCTGTTGTTCCTAAAGCTAGTTATCAAGGACTGGTTGACTGACTTTAATGGTAGAACCATTCATAAGGACACTAGAATACCTAGTAGCTGACAGAATTGAAGGATGTACCAAATAAACAAGATTCCACCAGGCGTCAGGATAGCTCTGAAGATCTCAGTGACAGGAGTTTAGAGATGTTTTCTCTAGCGAGATATTATTAAGATGACTCAGCTCCAACTACCTCTATTTTCTTTATTTTTATACTCAAGGTCAAAATCTTCAGAGGAAAAAACATATCTGGCACTCAGCACCATCTGTCTTTTAAATAATCAGCTATTGTTAGGGGAGTAAGGGCATAGAAGCCAGACATTGGCCTCTGGGTGACCAACAGAGCAGCCATCCCAACCAACTTCTCTTTCCACGGAGCCTCGAATTGCTTCCTGTCTGGTCTATTCCAGTCTCTCCATAAGTCTAGCAAATTCTTTTTAATCTTTTTATTTACAAATAGTTCTTAAGCTGTATTTACATGTAACAAAAACAGAAATAAAAAGAGGATTTAAAAAAAATTCCCGTAACAGTCCTGAATGCAATAAGTGACTTTCTTTGAGTTTAGAGCATCATAGTATATAAATGCAGAGTTTGAATTTTTCGTTGATGTCTCTAATTGTTCTCTGTAGCTTTTAAGATTGAATTAGTAGGCCTTCTAGTGACCACATATCAGGCATCGCAAAGGTTGTTGAATAAAACTGTTCTTGTGGATTGAGTCACCTGCAGTGAGGGGAAAGGTGGAGTACAGGATGGGGTTGGTGGAGAAGGGGAGATTAACTTGAGTGGGACCACAAAAGATTCAGAAAGAATACTAAGCGGTATTTTAGGATCTATGGCCCAAGAAAGAAAACTGTGCTAGCATGGTGTCTTAGCTCAGGCTGCCATAACAAAATATCATAGACTGAATGGTTTAAATAACACATTTAATGCTTTCCATTTTAGAGGCTAGAAAATCCAAGATCAGTTTGCCAACAGATTTAGTATCTGGCGAGGACCCTCTTCTGGGCTTGCAAACAGCCACCTTCTCATCGTGTGCTTACATGGCCTTTCCTCGGTGTACGCACTTGGTGAGAGAGATCTCTGGTGTCTCTTCTTCCAAGGGCACTAATCTCATCATAGGGGGCATCTCATGTCCTCATCTAAACTTAATTACCTCCCAAAGGCCTACCTCCAAGCCATCACATCAGGGTTTAACATATGAAACATTCAGTCCATAACGCATAAGCATGTGGATTCAAAACTGCCCCAGTGTATTCCTAAGTATACTAGACTGCTTAGATCCATTATTTCTCAACAATGTCTTTATCCCTGCAGAGCTGGCTCAGGGAGGGGGTTTAGCTTTTGTAGGTCATGGCGAACCTCTGTTGCTTTGGTCACAGTGTTTTAGGCCATCTTGAAGAGACTGTCGGCTGTCCCTGTAGCCAGTTAGACGGGGTCGTTTCTAAATAACTGTTGATTCTCAAGTTGGTATCACACTGATAACATACTGCTTTCCGGTCACCCTGTAAACAAGACATTTACAACTGGAAAAGTTTCTGTTCATAATAGGAAGAGTATTGGTTAATTATAGGCAAGAGAGGAAAAAAGTTGATTTTGAAAGGCACAGATTTCCCCCTTTGACTTGGCAGTAATTTTATCCTGACAGCATTTAAAGTGAATTCACTGTGGCCAGAGAATAATTTTATTAGGTTTTAATTAAAAGCACAAGGTATTTTTTTTTCATGTCTCCTCCTTATCTGTCTCCTTCTTTCTCCTCTTTTTCTTTTCTTCCTCTTCACTTCCACGTTCTCCCCTCACCCTCACCCCTCCCCACTGCCTTCTCTGCATCATCCTTGAGCACTTAAATGCTTCGGGCTTGGCTAATCCCTGTGGATAGAAACAGAGCTGAGCAGGACATTGATTACCAAGTATGGTATTGCTTCTAAAGATGTCAGAGGAACGAGGCTCTTACTCTAAGCCTCCAGCCTCTGAATAAGCTGCCAAACAAGTTAGGTCATTTTAACTTCTGAGTTGTTTTTTTTTTTTTTTTTTTTTTTTTTTTTTTAATAAGGAGCTGGAACTTTGATTTTGAACATGATGTTGGTGTTATTTTAGCTTACATGGGGAGGAAGGGTATAAAGAGGGGGGCAGGAAGTCGGAGAGACTCCCTTCAGCATGTGTTAAGACCTGAGCCACGAGCCCAGGTTGTATAAGAAGAGGCAAGTACATTGTGTGGAGTCTCAGCTGACCCTGGAACACCAGTGAAAGAGCTCAGGCATAGAATTCAGCTGTGCAACCTTACTGTCTGAGGCTAGATACTACAGAGGACTACTGCTAGGTCCCAGGATGTTCTTCACATGTTATGATGGCCTGGGCCATAGTGGTCAGGTAGATGTGGGTTCAGGTGTAGGAAAGTCACTTCTTCACAAAAAGCTTAGTGCCAGTGAGGACACCCTGAAACTAGTGGCAAGTTAACTGTGTGGCAGCTGAGGGTTTGTGGTATGAATATACAAGTCCTACCATCTACCACAGCATACCTTTAAATGACAGTCAGGGACTGTGCTTGCCTCCCAGCAAAGACCACAGCTCCTCAGGTCCATATTTGGAAATATTCTGTTGTGACATTAGCTTTGGTACAGTAACATATTCTTATGTGGGAGCGAATGTAAGCAAGTGCTTCAGAATGCTGCTTTGTTCTTTTTCTGTATGTTTTTGGCAAGATAATACTAAGGTTTCCCAAACTAAAACAAAACAAAAAAACTGAGACTAGTTAAAGAATTTCTTATGTTTCATATAATTGGCAGCCCCTTTTCACTTTTTGCTGTTGGTTAGGGCTACACAGGTGGATTCCTTTTCTTCCTGCCTACCCCTACCTGTTTGCTACCTTCGATTGGTTTCTTCTCAGAGAATAGGCAAATCAAGCTGATTAAAGAAATTCCACCCACTCCAGGGTGTCTGTGGGTCAGGGCTGTGTGGCTTTTTGTCATACCTCCCTGAAGACCTTTGTTTCCTACCCCTTCCCCATCTCGTTTGTCTTATTGCTGTTAACCATTTAGTCATAGGCTCTCCTCCCATTTCGGCGCTAAATCTATGAAGCTCAGAGCAGTTCATTCTGGTCTGCAGAGTCCAAGATTCTTAATTTCTTGTGGAAATTGCTCTTGCTTTTCTTCAAACTGATTAAGAAGTGGGGCTTGGGGCCCACAGACCCACTCGTGTTTTTAGGACACTCATTTTCAGAACTTCACTCCTTTTCCAGAACATGCCATACAGACAAACATGAACCCTAAGTCTGATCTGAATGCACATTTATGTGCTACATATTGGGATATCTTTCTGATACGATTGTTTGGGTCCAGAATCCATGTTATCGAACGTAGATATCATGAGAGGATTTGTCATGCTTAACAATGGAGGTATTCTCAAATGATGAGAGAGTTTCAAAATAGACTTATCTTACCCTAAGTCTTATATTTATTTCATTGAATATGTCTTGTTTTAAGTAAATTACAGTAATAGTGCCAAGTATAATTGAAATTACTATCTTCTCTCTGGCCCATGTAATCTGTTCCTCTATCCATGTAGCTAATAAGCCAGCTGTAATTGAAATCCTAACCACATCAAGACATTCAGATTTTATATAAATTTATAAACTAACTGGAATTAAATAGTACTAGTTATATTGAAATTTTAAAACTGTTCAGTTCCTGTCTTCTTAGTAACTCAGTACAGGTATCACTTATGGAAGCTCTCCAGTTAGAGAAGGATGGGAATGCTTCCCCTCTGTAGATGGTAAAACCAAGGCACTGAAGAATTGCAGTGTGTTAAGTCCGTGCGGGGGTACTGGTCAAGCCTAGGCCTTTTGGGATTTCAGGTGTTAGACTTTCTAGTCTTATACAGGGCTTTACATTTATTCTTCTTATTGGTAACCATTAACTGAGGTTTTTAACTGTGCTAGGAATTTGCTGGTCCAAATTTAAAACTTGCAAGTTTTTGTCCATGAAGAAAAATTGGGAAGCCATATAACTAAAGATTAAGTGAACTAAATCTCCCCAGCTTTCTGGACATGTTGTGTTATAGGTTTTCATGTATTCTGTGTAAATAGTGAGAACGAGAGCTCTTGCTGACATTTTTTTTTTTTTTTAAATAGGCCAGGGTTTACTGGTTTGTTTATTTTGTCACCATTCCGGTCTGACTCTAAGGAAATGAAAACATCTTCCATTTGTTCTTTATTTCCAAAGGGCATCCGCTTCGATCCTGAAATTCCGCAAACACTACGACTAGAGTTTGCTAAGGCAAACACGAAGATGGCCAAGAACAAACTAGTAGGGACTCCAAACCCCAGTACTCCTCTGCCCAACACTGTACCTCAGTTCATTGCCAGAGAGCCATGTAAGTTAATCTCCTTTTCATTTTTAAGAAGAAAAATGAATAGCAGAATTGTTCATGTGTTGCATGTGAAATTACGCCACAGGACACAGTGCTGGCTGAGTGTCATTTTCCATTTTTGTGAAGAGACTGCCTATTCTTATCTGAATTCCAAATACAGCAATTTTATTTATGATTGGCTGTCCTGAGGATGGTTCAGCTTGATGAGAACTATAACTACAAAACTTGTTCGATGTGCTATAGATTTCCTTAATGTGATCTTGACCTGATTGTGAGGATGCCCTATTCACCCTGGAGCTTAAACCATTTTTTATTTCCTCATCCTTGGACATGAGAGCTGGTTCTCAGTATTCACTCTACTTCATTTGTTGAAGAACATCAGTTCTGTGGCTTTGGAAAAATAAGGTATTAAAAGTGAAAGAATCAGATATTAAGAGGCTTGTTCTATGTTTTAAAACAGTTTAGCCATAAATCTAGGGGCAGGGAAATTAAACACAATTTATATATTGGAATAATCCATTCCAGCAAACTAATACCAGTAAAGTTTTAAGGAAATTTGGGACTTTTTGTTTTAAGCTAATTGGGGAAGGACACTAATTGCTAAACAAGCCTTTTACCCCACCTCCTGAGCTTATTCCCTTAAATGTCAAGGCTACATTTTTGCCTTTGATTGAATAACTTGAAAAGGTTGTCTTAATTTTCTTTCTCAAGCTCAATCAGCAGCAGAAGTGAGGCGTGAGATACGCCTTAACTTTCCCTTTCATTGCAGAGCCGTGTGTGATTTAATATGGCAGGGCATTCAAGGAGTCCCAAGTGACTTGCCATTATTTGGAATATTTCTGTCTTGTCATTCTTTATCTTCTTTCCAAAACACATGATCTTCTTCTTCCTGCTTTCTCTGACAATAATTTCAACTTTTCTTATTGAAATCGAAGGTCACATGGGCTTGTCCCCTCCCGCTCCATCATGTGCCTGTCAAATTTAATCAGGTTATTGTGGAAGTTAGTCATTCTGTAGCTCACTCTTGAGAAAGCTGCTGCTTGTTCGTGGAAGCAAATAGATAAAAGAGTTTCTCTCCCAGTGTGTTCTAAAATTTTTCTATGAAGCCACAAAGTCATAAGAGAGAAAACCTTTTTGTTCTTCCATGTCCTAGGGAAACTTTTAACCTTTGTTTATTTAGGAGGGAAATCTAAACGAAAGTTGCATCTTATGGTACAGTACAGGAGGACATATGGACATTTCTTACATAATTCCGTATCTCTACAGCATCTAGTTCAGTGCCTTACACATTGCATATGTTTAATAAATATTTATTACAGTGACGATGAGTGGATGAATTAATATTTTAATTTAGCTATTTGCAAAATTATTCCATTTGTATGCCGATTCCTTTTTTTACCTGAAATTTCTCTTTTGATTAAGGCATCAAAAAAGAGTATTTGTAGGATACCTTAATTTAGAAAAGAGAACCTAGGGGGTAACTTTTTTTACCTTCGTAATGAATTTGTCTTGCTTCAGCTCTCAGAGTACTTTGAAAAGATTAATTCATACAGGACTTGTAATGCCAGCAATACTTTATCCCTTTAATTTTTTATCAAATGCTTTTTCTGGTATCTCAATTTTTTTTTCTAAATCTACTATAACAGCTCTGTGAAATAGGTAGCCAGGGAGTTGACAGCCAATTCACAGCAGGGTACACAAAAGCAACAGAGATGAACAGGTCACTAAAGTTACAGGAGAGCTTAGAGCAGAATTTAGAGCACAGCTCTGGCCAGCTCTGCCTACGTCCTTTCCTTGTGTACAGAACAGCTCCGAAGTGGTCAGATAGTTTCCATGACAGGGTCAAAACTTGCCTGACAAAACAAACTTGAAGTTAAAAAAAAATTCCAAACAGCCGTGTATTCTTGAGAAAATAAAAGCACAGTTCCTCTTAATATAGCTCCGTTTTATGACATAGGGGCCTTGACAAACAGCAAGCAGTTCCACTGTGACTCAGATTGATCTTATCATCCCTTACAATTCTCTCTGGGAATTGTGAACTTGCCTGCACATACGTAGAACTGTTGCTTTCCTGGAAGCTTACTGCAGACTAAGAACACCGCGGTGGTTTTGAACTGGCGAACACAGCTGCGTTGTGCCTGCAATTGGTGCTCAAGGTGCTGGTTTAATCACCTCTCAGAGGGAGACTGCCATGGGATCATAGAATTCGGGGGCGGGAAAAAGCCCTGTAGGCTTCTTTGTTGTACTCCATGAGAGAAAGTGTTCTTATTTTTTAATAAATGCTTCTTTTCATTTTTATATGGTGGTGGCTAAGAAGTTCCCATTACCATCATGAAAGGAAGAATTTGCTATGATTCAATTATACAACAAATATTTACTTGAACTCTCATTTCTCAAATATCTGTTAAACTTAAATGAGCGTCCAGTGTGCTAGATAATGGGGAAGAAGGGTCTGTGGTTGCTGCCTTTAAAGAACTGTCAGTCCGAGGGGCTGGTGGTGGTCAACGCTGTTAGGAAACTTGGCCTATACGAAGGATGTAGAAGATTCCTTGCAGCATAGTCTAGATTGCTCCAAATCAGACCACCTTATTTGTTGAGCACCTACTCCGTCTGTGTCAAACATAAAGGTCAAGAAAAACATATTTTACAACTTGCCAAGGTAGAAGGTGGCCTCAGAGGAGAACCTTGGACTTGAAGATGTCAATGAGAGTTCTGGCTCTGCCAGTTATTGTCAAGCTTTGTGACATTAAAGAAAAACATTTAATCTTGCTGTGTTCCTGTTCCCTCAGCTATAAAATGGGAATAATACTTTCATATGATTATTATAGAGCTAAATACAACAATATCATAAGATTGTGTTGAGGATTAAATGGATGTAATATATGTAATACTAGACAAATAAATATAAAGGACAATCTTAATTTTTTAAAAATGCATTGAGTGCTTTTCTTTCCTAATAGTTAAAAGTAGGTATTAATCTAATGAGGTATCATTACTGTGTGACTGTAGCCAATTGTCTGTAAATTAGGAAAAAGGATGAATGAAATTTATATACAATCCCATGAGCTATTACACTTCCCTAACTAAATTTTTATTAATTTGAGTTTCCTCTTCTCTTATTTCCTTACATGTAATTGAGAAAAATACTGTAAGAAAGCAGGAAGTAAGAGATGTAGAAAATTTATGTCATATAAAATTATTCTAGATTATGCATTTGGTTGTACAGAAAAATTGTGTTCTGTAGTGTAAGAACTCTAAGCCACCATCCGTCTCAGTTTTGTTTTCCTCATCTGTATAATGATGATACTCTGTGCCAGACACTCTGCTAAACATTTTATATGAGTTATCTCATTTGGTTCTCATTAGCACTATTTTACAGTTGAAGAAACTGAGGCCTAGGACGGTCCAGTAACTTTCTTGAGGTTACACGGTCATTAAGTGTTTGTATTGAATTGTGTCCCACCAAAATTCTCATGTTGAAGTTCCGACCCCCCGTAGCTCCATATTTGGAGGTAAGGTCTTTAAAGAGGTGATTAAATTAAAGTCAGGCTGTTAGGGTGGGCCCTAATCCAGTATGGCTGGTGCCCTTATAAGAAGAAAAAGAGACACCGGGCATGTGTTCACACAGAGGAAAGGCCGTGTGAGGATACAGTGAGTAGGCACTGCAAGCCAAGGGAAGAGGCCTCAGGAGAAGCTAAACCTACCTGCCGCCTTAATCTTGGACTTCTAGCCTCTAGAACTGTGGGAAATTTCTATTGTTTACGCTACACAGTCTGTGGTATTTTGTTGTGGCAACCTGAGCAGACTAATACATCAAGAGATAGAGCCTGGATTCAAATTCTGGCCTGTCACTTTATTAGTTTTGTAACTTTGTGTCTCATCTATAAAATGGCAATAGTGAATGTACCTACCCATAGGGTTGGGAGGATCGAATTAATTGACATATATAAAAGTTAGAAGAGGGCCACATAGTACTCAGTGACTGTTAATACGTGCATGTAAAAATGTTTATGTGACTTTTGTCCCTCATAGTTGTGAGATCTTAGTTTTTCTGCCTTTGTACATTCAGCACGTGAAATTTTTTTCAAGATACCGAATTTTGTTTTATGGTTTGTCATTTGGAACTTTTAAAATTTACAATGTCATTGAGATATGATTGAGATATGATAAAATGCACATATTTAAAATATCTAATTTGTTAGGTTTTGTCTTACGTACGGAATTTAACCAAATAAATGTGCTGGATCTTTTTTCACTGTTTGCAGCATACTGTAGTATAATAGTACCCTTCAGGATGGAGGGAGACAACACTTAAGAGCCTTTACTCAGATTATATCAATCCTCCCCTTTCACTTCAGATTTTATAGAGCAAATATCAGACGGCTCTAGAATTTTGCAGTAATTCAGATTCCTGTAGTCCAACCCCAAGGATTCTGATTCTGTGGGTTTAGTCTGGGCCTTAAGCTTTTTGCATATTCGAAAGCTCTTTGGGTGATTCTGATGCACAGTCAGGTTTGAGAATCACCAGCAGAGCGAGGAATTTTAAAGTTGTCCTTCCTACTCATGCTCTTCTCCCCCAACCCTGTGCCATCCCCACTCCTTCAAAAAGCAAATGCATGCTCTCTTAAACGGCTACTCTTAAATACCTTGAAAGCACATAACCCTATGGTGAATAGTCAGACACCTTCCTCCTTTTCCTGCCACACCACTGGAATTTCCCACTTATCCAGTACTGACCCTGGATGGGAGAAGAGCCCAAGTGTGAAAAGGAAGTTCTGGAGAAAGATTGTAAGGGGGGCACTGGGCAGTCAGAGGCATTGGAAAGTAGTAAAGGAAAATGGCCGGGAGACAGACAGGGAGAGACAGAAGGCAGTTGGCTGCTGAGTGTAAAGGAGATGAGGACATCAAAGAATGGAAGCTGAGCCTGTAGGATTGTACTTATTCGACTCCTGAGCCCGTTCTCTCTGAGGCAGCTCCACAGTGGGTGCTGTCTAGGGATTCTGTCCTTGTTGTGGACCAGTTTGAAGCTACCAGAAGTGCTATTTGTAGAAACATGTCTGTGATTTTGATTCTGTGTATCGAGACTTCATAATGATCGAGTAACCCACGGAACATTTTCTGAACAGTGGCACCGCGCCCTTCCCCCACTTCCCCACCAACTACCAGGTCTTCCTGGGCCTGTGTGTCATGTCACATCACAGAGAAAGACCTATTGTCAAGAGTCAGGATGAATATTCGTCATTCAGGATATGTATAAGGGCACCCAGTGCTTAGGCCCCTGGACATTATGAGAACTAAAAACATGAAACAAAACTAAGTCAATAAGGATAGCAAATACTCTTAAAAACCAGAGGCCTAAACTAATGTTTATTTCTACATATGTCTCACACTGACAAAGCAAAAATATTGTTTTCCTTTTAGAAAGAAAGATCAAACATTCACTGAGCCACAGCATGTTTACAGGCCCACTTCCACCTCTATCTTCTCTTCAAATATGTACATATTCCTAGTTTTTGCTTTATGTGTATAATTTTAATAATTATTAATAATTAAATTTAACAATAATGTTAAAGTAATATTAGGCAATGCCTATGTTAGGACCAGTTTCCATGTAGATGTTCCTTGTGTTTTGTGGGAGGTGAGTTATTGTGGCACCATGCAGATCAGCTACTCTGATTCACTTTATTTACAGTATGATTTAATGAATTGCTTCTCTTTGATTAGTAATGGCTATTAACATTTTGCTTTGAACTTGTGTTTCTTGTTTATCTAATCATTGACCAGCTTATAAATAAATCTCTTAAGAACTCAGGAAGTCAAATCACAATTGTTTTGTAATGCAAATCAGTCCCAACTTTAGTGTTTTGTAAACTTGAATTATTTGTTACCTCTACAGAGAAATGAAAGAATAAAGAGAGTTTATTTCCTGGGACAATCCAGAAGAAACAGCTACCATAGACTTAATTCTTTTCAGGCCACGTACTCTCCTCACCTGCTCATTAAAAGGAAGGCATTTCTTATTTCCTCAAATAAAGAGGTCCTTTTTCATGTACAATAATTCCCAAAGTATTTGTCTGCCAACCCCTGGTTGGTCTCCAAGACCCTTTCAGGGAATCTACAAGACCTACCCTATTTTCATGAGACTAGTTCTTCTAATCGTGTAGTAGTGGGTAAACTCCTGGCGCCTTAGTATATGTCGAGACAGTGGCACCAAACTGTGCTGGTAACCATCCTGCTCCTCATACTCTGTGTTTTGAAAAAATCCAGGTTCACCTAAGAATTTCCTTGATGAAGAGGTAAAAGTTATTAATTTTATTCAATCTCAATTCTTGAATGCAGGTTATTTTGTTACTTTTTTTTTTTTTTTTTTTTTGACAAATGGTGAGAACACAAAGCTCTTCTGCACTTGTGACCTCGAACTAGCTGCTTTCTTCATGAATGCCATTTTTCACTTGCAGGAATAACTGATAGACAAACTATGGTTATTCAAACTTGTATATTTGGCAGACTTTTTCTCAAATTCAATGAGCCCGTCATTTCAAGAAAAACAACAGTATTTGTTGCAATAATAAAACTTGAGCTCCAAAGCAAAAGTTAGATTTTTTGAAAACCATGAATTTCACCACTTCCCAACACTTGTGTTGATTATATATGATTTTTTTTTTTTTACTGGAAAAAGAATGAGTTGACAATTGGAAGGTCAGCATAATTCAGTGAACCAGTATTTTCCAAATGACCAAGGCATCATGTTATAAAATCATGCATGGGTAAAAGATCCATCTAAACTGTAAAATTGAATTTAATGCAACAATCCGAAAAGCTCATTGATAAGAGTTCAGATTTCACACTGTAATAAATCTTTTGGTGTAATGTAAAAAATGAATAGCCACAGTTACTTATTAAAGATAATAAAATACTTCCCATGAGGTCTTTTTTACATATATTGCAACCAATGCAGTACGTTGCAATAGACTGAATTAGAAGCAGAAGAATCCAATCGTCTTTTATAAAATCAGATACAGTAGCCCTCCTTTATCCATGGAGGATATGTTTCAAGACCTCCAGTGGATATCTAAAACTATAGGTAGCAGTTATAGCTGATCTATGACTATGGAATACCCTGTAATCAAGGCTCCTTTCTTGGGGAAAAAAAAGAGTAGAAGCGGTAGTTGCTTGGAGAGTTAAAAATATCAGGCTTGAGGTAGAAGGTAATGTCAATGCAAATGCAGGTCCTTTATCATCTTCCTTTTCATTCCACAGTGTGGATAGCCCCTAGGATTTTAGAGAAATGATGGAGCTTCAACCACAAGAAGCATCTCTAGTTAAAGTAGTCTAATTAGCGACTGAGGGTGGAGGAGTGTCTTTCTGTCTTTTAATTAAATATCTCTCAGGAGGTCAAGGAGATCAAGCTGGTCAAACATTACCAGCTCTGTACAGGATATTATGGTGACTTCCTGTCCCAGTTTTCTCTCAAGTTTAGCAAACATTTGAGGGGAGGTGAGAGATAAAAAGCTGAATAAGGGTACAGTTCTGCTCTCGTGGTGTTTACACTTTAGTTGGGGAAACAAGCCTGTAAATGACTACAATAGAAGGCAGAGAAAGTGCCAAATCGAAGGTTTAGATAATGACGAAGCTGGTAATTATGGAGGGAAGGAGAAAAGACCTCCTGGAAGTTTATTGGCTTAGTAGCTGAAGATGAGAAAGATTTGGGGCAGAGAATTACAAAAGGATCTACAGACTTCAGGGGTGGCTGACATGAAGATCAAAACTGTGAAGGTGTAGGAAGGAAGGGATCACAGAAGAGCTCAGTGATGTGGGGAGGCTGAAGAAGTGCAGAGAAGGAAAATAGAGGGCGACAGCACTGGACAGGGGTGTTGTACCAAATGTAGGAAATCCATACATTTCGCCACTGGGCGACAGGTTTTGTTCTGTGAACAGGAAACCGTTTCAGAGTTTTTACTCCATCACAGACTACATCTTACCAGTGCACTGCTTTAGTCATCACGGATACACACTTTGAAATAAGCAAACTGATAAAGGGGTGTGGATTCGGAGGGGATGGTTATTAAAACAGCATACATTTATTATTTCACACATTCTCCAGGTCAGAATTCCAGGTGCAGGTAGGTTAACATGGTCTCACAAGGCTGAACTAGACATGTTGGCGGGGCTGCACTTTGACCTGATCTTCCTCGCGTGCCCACGTGGTTGTGGTAGATTTCAGGATCTTTAGGTTGTAGGCAATTGGATAGGAGTGTGATTTTAACAATTACAAAAAAAAAAAAACCCAAAAAACAAAAAACTGTCATTTAATTGAGCCACTACCATGTGCCAAATTACAGGCATGTACATCATAACCTCTCATGACAACTGCATAAAGCAGTATTGTCTCCATTTGACAGATAGAGAAAAGGGTGCAGAGAGTAAGTGGAATACTGTTTTCTCTTCCTGATGAGCAAGGAAGTATCCTCTGGTGGTTTTGCCTACCTATTGTTTCACACCCAGAGCCTGAATTTAGCTGGAGAGGAAAGCCTTTATTAAAAAGTCTCATTCTCATTACCCCTGACAGGAGGGGGCATGTTTGCATAACAAAATACTGTGATGAAACATTCCCTGGATAACTTAAATCACCTACAACTTAGGACCCCATCTCAGGGAGTAGGTGTCTCCTTGGCAACATTACAGAAGAAACTTTTCTTTTTTCTCTCACAATATGGAAGAGAGTGGTGTCTCAAAGTTTTGTTTTATTTTTGCTTAGGGGGAGTGTCTCCCTCTGCGAATTGTTTTCAAACATAACAAAATATAGAGGGAATAGTATAATCAACTCCAGAAAGCCATTATTCATATTTAACAGTTACCAAGATTTCACCACAACTTGCTTTATAAATCCCTTTCTTCTCCTCCTCCTTAGTCTTTTTATAGTTGAATTGTTCAGACTTAGTCATGTCTCATAAGTGTCTTTTATTCTAATGCAGTTCTCCTTCCCCAGCCTCCTTTTTTCGTGCCATTGATTTGTTGAAAAACAGTGTCAGCCGGCGTTTTTCTGTGTGCTTCCTTTAAAGTATTCTTTTACTTGTTCTTGAGTCCCCTCTGTTTACTGCAAATTGAATGGCTTGATTAGATTGGAAAGGTTTGGTTAAATTCAGGTTCACTTTTTTGGTCAAGAATATATCATACATGATGGCCATGCTTCAGGTGGCACTGCATTATGATGTAACTAATGTTTGGGTTATTCTAAGTTTGGTGCTGCTAAGAGAATAGAGGCTATCAACTTCCTTTTCATGGTTTCATCCATTGATCATTACCTCAATACTTGATAACAGGTTGAAAAACGATGATTTTCCTAATTCTGTTTGTCTACCCTTGAAATACAGTTAGTTCATCCAAAAAAAATTAATATTTAGTTCTTTCCCTTTCATTGCCAATTTTGAGCATAAAGGATTGGTGCTTGGTTATCTTCATTAGTTAACGATCACTGTTTTTTGGGGGTTTTTGTTTATTGCTTTTTTTTCCTTTTGCTTTCCCTATGCATTTGTGTTTTTATAGTCTCAAGGTATTTCAGTGTGTTGCAGTCAGTCATTACTCTTTGTGATGCCTGGGAATAGAGAAAGAGTGGCATCTTTTAGACAGAAGGCAATTCTAGGGCTGCCATAGTGGGCAAAGCTTTAGAATGCCCCTCGTTTGGAGGATTATGGGGTCCTGAGGCTTGGTGGTACAGGCTAGTTTGGTGTGCCTTGTCTGTGTGTGTCTCTAGGTGCTCACAGGACCTGTTATCATTGGGTTTCTTTGGTTATTTAGTCAAAGCTACTTTTTTTATCCACAGAAAGGCCACTTCTGCAATCTTGTTGAGGATAAAAATTTTAGAAAGAAAATAGATTGTTTTGTTTTCTAATTATTCAGATTCTTTAATTAGGAATTGCAGTAGAACACTGGAATTATTAGTAGTTATATAGGGTTGGTTATTTTCTTAATTTTAAGAATATTTGAGCAGAAGAGTAATGAAAAATAGTTCTATGTATCCAGTAATTTCTTCCAATAAAAATTAAACTAAAAATGGAAAGGTGGGACATGTAACAGCCAGGATGTTCATCAAAAGGAAATGAAATTTATCTCATAAAAAGAATGTCTTTGAATTATGCATGTAAAATAAACATAAAACAGACTGAGCAATGGTATTGACTAGATGCTTTAAAATAAGCTCAGGGGGCAGAAAGTTAAATATTTAGATTAGAGTGGAATGTTAGCTTTGTAGCAGTGTGCCGTTGACGGAGTATTCCTGGAACATGTCTCCTCTGCTTGTTTTAACACCTGACCTTGGTCCCTAAAATGGAATGTGTAGACGAGAAGACGCTCAGTGATATGGGTGGGATTGTTTGACATTTTCTCTTCATTTGTATAAGCCATTTAGTTGTTTCTTTGCACTCTCTTTAATACTATTGAAAATTTGGTGACTTTCTAGAATTAAGACAGTATGCATCTGTCATTCTATTATGATCTGTTTGGGTTCACTAACTTTTTCTCCCAAAAGACTAGACACTTGAGTCTGAGGCTGAACTCACTTGTCCTTTTCATCTTCTGTTTATAAAGAGTGGATCAATCCACCAATAAGTATGGTGCCCTGGCACAAAGATGGAAACTTGGTAGGCACTTTGGAATGAGAATACCTATTGCCCTGTCTCTCCTCTCCTATTAGATATATCATCATATATACACTAGTTCATTCCATCTGATAGGCAAAAGTGGCATGGTGTTAATGGTTTAATAAAGTTAATTTCTCGTCATATACTCACTGGCCATTTAATTTTAATTTGAGAGTGGTATTTTTCCATTCATCTATTTCTTATTTTTCTTACTGATATGTATATGTAAGAACAGGGCTTTCTTGACTAGTGTGGTTAATGTTCAGTGGATAATTCATCATTTAGTTAAAGGAGAAGCTGGTAATTCTGTTTTCCTTTTTCCTCCCCCTCAAAATTGATAATATGAGCATCCTTCACTACTGGTGGTTTCTCTTTAATATAACAATTAACTCCCTATTCTGTTTGACTTCAGTGAGCTGTAATGGGAATGAGATAATGTGCTTTGAAATATGTTAAGCACTTCATAGTGGCACCATGGCAACTAGTATTGCTACACCAAGAGGACTTGAGGCTCAAGGCTTAAACAGGTTCATTTGGAGTGTCATTCAGAATGCAGGTCCTCTAGGAGTACCTTTATTTTCTTGATTCCTGGGCTCTTACAAAGTTCATAACTTGCATTACACTTAAAACAGAAACTGTGATATCATAACTGTGTCAATATATTGCTTTCTAGTGAGTAGGGTAGACAAGAAAAGAGTTTACGGGTGATTGTTATCTCGTTTTAGCGTTACCATTTTTAATGGTCATCTCTTAATTTTTTAAAGTTTTTATTATGGAAAATTTCAAACACACACAAAAACAGAGAGATTTTAGCATAATTTTTCAATAGTTTGTTTGAATCAAGATCTACGTCTACACCATCTTTACGTTTAGTTGGTCTCATATAATACAGTAATCTCTGTGCTCCTTCTCACTCTTTTTGCCCTTGCATTATATTTATTGAGGAACCCAGATGGTTTGTCTTATAACTTCCTCTAGTGTGAATGTTGTTTATTGCTTGATCCTATATATTTTTCAGAATATATATTTGACCAAACATCAGTAGTTTTAGAATCTTAATTCCAAATTTAGCAAGAAAGACTTTTTCGTAGTACCTTCTCCCATGTCCTTTAAAGATCTTTTATTAACATTGTAAAAAATATGAGAGCTCAAATCCTCTGGAAATATTCCAAGTTTAGTCGATCATTTCACGTAAACATGCCATTTTTCCTAGCACTTCTCTTAATTTATCAGTGGATATATTTATGAAGAAATTTTATCTAGATATGTTTGATAAACTTTGTCAGTAAAAGGGATTTCAAAAGCTGTTTTATTATATATTAAACATTTCTCAAATTTATTTCATTTTCATTCTTTTCCTAAAATAGCAATTTAATTTGACTTCTGGCAAATAGTTACTCCTCAAAGGTTGAGCTAAGTTTCGAATGTAGCAATTTTGCACAGAAGTAAATTTAGCAATTAGTAGTCTCACAGTTTAAATCCAAGTGAATTTTTAAAAAGTCTAAAATATATTGGCCTCTCCCAAGACCCAGACTCTGATATTAACAAATGCCAAGAGATGTGCAAACAGGAAACTATGTGATTCTTTTTTAAAATGCTTTAAATCATATAGTCATCTTTCCATTTGACCCCCCCCCCACCAAAATAAAAAGAATCTACAGTAATTCTGGCAACTTTAGAAATTTTTGTTTTTCTCCCCCCTTCCCCAGTCTATTTATATATTTTAAGTGCTACCTGATATGGCAAACAAATGTAAATGATGTCCTTTCAAAGTTCACTGGCTTCCTCTTCTCTGAAGTCATCTAAAATTCTGGAGCCATAATATAAACCATCAGATAAAAGCGTGAGACTTTATACTTGAGAAACAAAGTGCCTTAAAATGATTATATGGAACCACAAGAACATTTTTTTCCAGTTTCTAGAAGGAATTGTGTTACTCCTTGAACTGAATCATGAGATTTTAGTTCAGGAGAATGGAAACTCCTTGAGGGGACTATAGGTAAATCCTGGCATAGAGAAAGTGGTTGGTAGGGCACAGACCCTAAGGCATCATGTAGGTTACTGGTCTCAGGACCAACCCAACAGAGCACCTACCTCTCTGCCACAGCTGGCCTTCCCAAACTCACCTAGCTTCCCTGAGACTTTCATGCCTGTGGCTACTTCTCTCTTGAATTCTCCCCTGAATTGCATACACAATGGGTGAAAGAGTTCATCACCACTTGGTGAAATGTGTTAATGTATTATAAAATATTTGATGCATTTAAATCCTAGATTAGCATCAGTTTATGATAACAGAGCTCCTTTTGGTGAAAAGATATTTTTCATAGATACAGATCCCAGTAGTGACCTGAGAAGAGCTTCATCGCCCTGTAGAGAAAATCTCGCCTCCTTAGCACAGAGTGCAGGCCCTTCATGTTCTGCACCTCTGCTCCTCATCTGCGGTCACTGGCCTCCTCAAAGCTACACTCCATCAGTGCTCAACTCTGGGAGTCTGTGCTGACACGTCATGTGTCCTCTCTGCCTCTGAGCATTTTTGCTTTTAGTGCCCATTCCCTGCCTGTAAATTTAGTCCTTTTGCAAATTAGCTGCTTGTCCTTCAGGAGTCACCTAAACTGTCTCCTCCTCTGGAAAGCTTGTCCGAATCTCTGGAGGTGGATTAATTGCCCTACTGGGTTGGTTGCTGCTATAGAACTGTTCCTTTAGAGAAAACCTCTCATACTGTATTGAAATTGCCAGTTATTTCTCCACCTCCCTCTATAGTCTATAAGTTTCTTGAGTAATAAGATTGGGCTCTGCATAGTGTTAGACACATAGTAGGTGTTTAATAAATACTTGCTAAATTAATTCTTGCTCCAGTTCTGCTTCCAACTGGCTAAAAATGTATATACCCTGAAAATTCCATTCACTGACCAATTTTTACTGCCTGGGCCTCATGTAACAAGTCTAATCCCACTTTTATATGATAGCCATTCAGAATCTAGATTTCTGGGAGAATAGTTCCCCAGAAAGAATGAGATGTTCCAGAAAGACTGATTTCTTACACGTGAGCATAGCATACTTACTTGCTTATAGAACAGCTGTCAGGAGGAGAGAACTTAAGGATAGCTTTCCTCCTGAAGAGTAGCAGGCAAAGATCTTATGGTTTTTGTTCTAATGAAGGAAGGAAGACAATAAAGTAAAAGCACAGATACTGACTACATTCAAGGTAGACAGTAGGTGTAAGAAGTTCTTAAGAGTGAGGACATTCCACTGAGATCAAATTCATTTAGCTCAATTTTATATTAATAACTTTGATGCTGGGAAGCCTTGAAATTAGTACTTGAACCATACATAGCCTTGGGAAAGCCATTCTAAGCTATATGGCTACCCCTTGATTTAAATGACTTACATTCCAGGCAAGAGGAAAAACAGGTTTTAAAGTTCAATGGCAAGAATAATTTTGTTCAAGAAATCCTGACTAATTTTACGCAGCTCGAGGTGAATTGATGGTGTGTGGTGGATATGGGAAGAAGAAGGAAGAAGTAAATGAAAATTGTTATTACCGTTAGGAGTTGTCTTTGATTCAGAAACAGTTGAGTGCTATTGGAGATTTGTAAGAAGGGAATTACATTATCAGAAGGATCTCCGCAGTGGGTTTCGAAGGAGATGTAGCTTTGTTTTAGGCATTTTGTCATCAAAAAAAAAAAAAAATTAAATGATTGAAAATGCATCATCCAAAGTGTCAGGGTGATGATTCAGATAGTTCTCTGTGGTTTCATCCAAAAAAGGACACGTTAGCTTGTTTTTCTGACATGTACTCTCAAGAAACTTTCCCAGTACTGTCCCCACCTCTATTTCCAGTACCATTTGCCCTTTGGACTTGATTCGCAACTAAAGATATGCGAGTATGGAAAAAATAACTTTTCCGACAAAACCTTGAGATGAATTACTGTAAACCCTCAGGCAGGCTTCTTATTCTATATTTGCAACAGGACAGAGGAATTAACAGCTGGAA
This sequence comes from Rousettus aegyptiacus, assembly GCF_014176215.1. NCBI lineage: Eukaryota > Metazoa > Chordata > Mammalia > Chiroptera > Pteropodidae > Rousettus > Rousettus aegyptiacus. Next base: position 37,080,742 of record NW_023416286.1, read on the forward strand.
CAGCCCGGGAGCTGGTATGGAGTCTCCTCACCATGGAAGCTTTGTCTCAGCCATGATCTCACAGCTGCACTGAGAGGCCTTTTCTGGGGCTCCCAGCCTCATGCTAGATGAGGTTTGTTCTTCCTCTCAGCCAGCAATTCACCAGGTCTCTGAACTAAACTTCCCATTCTCACTTCATGAATTCTCATGAAATGTCCAGAGACAAGTCTCCAAAGAGTTTCTCCTACGTGACATTTGTAAACTCCTAGGTCTCACAGCCATTGGTTACTTACACAGCCTCAGCCTAATCTTTTCATAATTTACCATCCAATTTCCACAGTGGATGTACTATGGACTGTATGGTCTGTTTACTAGACTGTTCCCAGTGCCTGTGTCCCATACTGGGCCTCCACACTGTGTGAGAAAAGAGAAACTTGGAGGGAATCCAGCACGAAGAAAATGATTGAAAGATGGGAAAGAGGAGTTGGTATGAGAAAAGGATGACGGGACTGGCTGGATTTAGCTCTGAGGAGAGAGAGTGAGAAGTTGAGAGAGAACAGTCAGAAGTTCCTTTGCTTGCTTCATTTTCATCATAGATATATTATCCATAAAGATACTTAAACATTTTTAATCCTTATTTAGCGATGGACTCTCTTTGTGCAGGATGTTACATTGCTTAGGACGAATGGTCCAAGGTGCTCAAACAGTCTCTGCTGTAGGATTTTGTTCCCTGTGTTTCCTCTCCCCTGATTTGCTGTGAGATTTTAATGGCGAAGAGCGGTAAGCCGATGGATGATGCTGCAGGGACAAATGGGACAGGGGAGGGTGGAGCTCCTGCAAGTGTGTTTGCCTAAAGGATTGTGAACATATACTGAATCTTTCTTGCTATGATGGTGGGTCATTAGATCTTACATAGTTCCGAGAGCTGGTAAAACCTGGAGTCAGTAGGTAGAACATGTTTGACCTTTAGGAATCTTCAGGTTATCTCATTTACTCTTCACAAGAATTATGTAAGTACAATTATTATCCTTATTTTACAAATGAGGAATCAGCTCAAAATGTTTAAAAAATGCATTCAGGGTCATAATTGGTAAGCTGCCCATCTGGGATTCAAAGCCAGGTCCACCTGTCTACGGAGTCCAAGGTGGTGTTTTTTGTTTGTAACAACTTTTTTGAGATATAATTCAAAAAATGTAATATACAATTCATTTTTTTGTATATTACATTTTTTAATTGTAAAATATATATGATGTAAAACTTGCCTTTATAACCATTTTAAATGCACAATTCAGTGGCATTAATTATATTCACATTGTTTTGCAACCATTACCACTATTTCCAAAACTTTCTCATTGCCTCAAATTAATCATTCAGCAAAACATCCCTATCCCCTTCCCCCAACAGTCTCTTATCTGCTTCGCTGTCTCTATGAATTTGCCAATTTTATATTTCATGAAAGTGGAATCATGTAATATTTGTTTTTAATGTCTGGTTTCTTTCTCTTAGCTTAATGTTTTCAAGGTTCATCAGTGTTGTGACATGTTAGAATTTTTTTCCTTTTATGGCTAAATAATATTCCATTGTTTTGATATACTGTATTTTGTTTAACCATTCATTTGTCAATAGACACAAGTTATTTTCACCTTTTGGTTGTCGTGTAGAGCCCCAGTTTTCACTGGCATGTGCATTACAACATAAGCCGAGGACCACCTCAGGATGGACTCTGCTGACTTCAGTCCTGGGCATCCTTCCATGTCGCAGAGACCTCCTCGTTGCCCTGGCATTTTTTAGTATTTTCAAGAGCCAGGCATACCTGGGTTTTGAAACACAGGTCTATCACACATTGGCTGTGGGAGCTAGGGCTTGTTACTCAGCCTCTCTCACCCTAGGTTTTCTCAGTCTCTAAGGTGGAAGCAAAAATACATACCTTTCAAGGTTGTTTTAAGACAAATAATACTCAATAGTTACTTTTTAAATGGCCCATTTGCTAGGGTCTAGATATTTTCTTATGCATATTTTTACTGACATGGGATTTAACAAGTATAAAACAAAGCCTCGAGTCTTCATATTTAGTTCTGTTTGTTTTTATAACATTGGAAGAATAAATGTTCTCTTTTTTCATCTTCCAAAGGTCCCTTATGTCCTTTCATGTTTTTACCCCTTTGAAGAAAAATATACAGGAATAATACATGGCCATGGTATAAATTCATAAAGCATAATGAACAAAAACAGAAAATGTAAAATCCAACATCCAGAGATAATCACAACAATATTAAGCATGAGTTATATCGCAAGTTTTAAAATCCTTTACATGTCACATTTAATTCTCCTGACAACCTGTGACACTAGGTACTCCCCTCCTCATCTTCTTCCCTTTCTTTAATAGTTTTTGGATAAGGAAATTTGGCTTCGAAGTTACTAACGTACCTCAGGCCACATAGCTGACAAGTGGCTCAAACCTACGGCTGCCTGTCGAAACATTATGCCGATCCCTCGAGCAAGACATGCACATGTGTGTGTATTCGTGGGGTTATACGATACGTGTCCCGCAGCCTGTTTTCTTTTTCACCAAGTGCTTTGTTAACATCTGTCCATATTTGTAAATGCATCATCATTCGCCATGGCTATAATAATATGCCACTTTATAGTCACTTACCTAGCCTCTAGGTTTGAACATTAGGTTTTCCTCCTCAGTTAAAAAAAAAATGACAACAAAAAACCTCATGTGACCATCTTCATAATGCTTAACCAGCTGCCAGTTCTAGATTTGTGAGGGATTTTGCCAGCACTGGGATGGCTCAGGCATGCCCTTTCTACTCTAAAAGAGTCTCCTAACTGGTGCTGGGGGTGCAGTGGGGGGGAGGGTCCTGTGCAGACCCCCCCCCACCCTGCCACCTGCCCCCACCCCCCACAGCAAGTCTCAGAAGTCATGCCAGAGCCAGCCAGCCTTCCTACTGACCCTCCCACCCAGATTTCCCGAGTGATCTGTATCAGGGCAGAACTGGAAAAAAGACTGACGTGAACAGGCAACCTTTTAGAAATTGAAGGTAACCTGTTCATCACAGACCTGAAATCTTCATGAAACAGAACTGCTTATCATTCCCCCAAATGAAGAAGCTCAGCTCACATCCCTCCAGTTTTCTTTTGGTATTTTAGTGCTTCTGACCAGGTTAGGATGCTCCGTTCTCTCAGATGAACTCTTCCTGTCATTGACATCCCAAGAGTGAGTATAATCTTCAGGAATGAGAGGGTGGGAGGAGGGGGAGTTGTATACGTCAGTACTTGCCAAGTTTTCACTGTTTATCTTACTGGAAAGTCAACAATGTGACTATTAACCTCCTGCACAGTTAAGATCTAGGCTTTTTGTTATGGTTGTTTTCAAATTTTGTGGTTAAATCTTTCTGCTATTTTGTGAAGCGCAGAGACAGAGATGGAGTATGGTCAACCAGGGGACTGAGACGCTCTGAGACCTGGAGCTGCTGTTGTAACTTGGGAGTCTTGTAGCCCAAGCAGTGGGTGATCGGGAAAGTGTAGATCAGTCTCTCCAAAGGTACTTGGCCAGTTTTATTTGTGAGGTTCAGTGGACCTTTTGAGCAGATCAGATTCCCTTAGAGAAATTGAAAGGCAGTGAGACTTCTTTTAAAGCAAGGTTTCTGCTCTTAAAAGAAGAGCACTTTTGTTATTTTAAAAATAAAAATGTACATGCCATGTAGTTAACAAAGCTTTTATCTTATAGCGATCATCAACTTATTCCTAGTAAAAAGAGCTGAACAATAAGTGTGAGGCACAAAAGAATGAGGAAGAAGCAGAGTTAAACATGAGAAGTGGCACACATTCCAAAGTGCCACGCCCTGCTGCCTCTGCCAGGCCCGTATGGCGCGACAATTTAATGCACCGAGGAATTTTCTCGTAATGGGAGGGATTTCCTATGCCTTAGACAACATCATCTACATCCCCAGACTGTGTCTCTACCCCCTTTCCGTTTGGTGTCAGTTGCTGTTAGCTAACTAACCCTGCGTGATAACATACACTTCCTCTCAAATTCTCATTTACTTTTTATAATTAACATATATGATAGCCTATATTTTTAGCTGAGGAAACTAAGGCTCAGAGAAATTAGGTAAATTGTCCAGGGTTGCACAGCTAGCAACATTTACAGCTAAAAAACTTGACGAGGAGAAACACTGGTTTGACTTTCAGATGAAACTTATTGAGTCACTTCTCACCACGTTTCTGGAATTGCCTCATGTAGTATACAGATACAAGAAGGTCATTTCTTCTTTTCTGCCCATTTCCTTTTCAGTGACCATTTGCTGGCTTCCTGAAGAGTTTACACTTCTTCTGGCACTTTCCAGATTACAAATCACATCTTCCTAACAGCCTACCACCATGAAATTAATAAGGAGTTTCATTTTCAAATACATTCTTCTCTCCACCCCACCCCAGAATCACCAAAATACATTTAATTAGATAGGCTTGACCATTCAAGTTTGTAGATAATGAGGTCCATCAGTGGCTCTGCATTACTGCCCAAAGTCGGGCTGGAAAAATCAAACATGGTGGCATGCACCCAGCATCTGGCCCAAAGTGGGTACCCAGTAAATATTCATTGAAGACATTGACAGAGAAGTGATAAAATCTAAAATAAAGTAGCCCTGACTCAATTGACATTTTTGGATACCACGAGATTTATTCATTCATGCCAGCTCTGAGCTGCATTTAACTTTAAGAACTAGCTTAGTCTCTTTTTGTTGTTCTTAACTGGAGACTGCCTAATTACTTCATCCGCCTTGGGGCCTCATGCGTCAACACTCAGAAAACATTTTATTCAATTCCATCACAGAGTCTGTGGGTGGAATTGTCCTTCAATGATAACGTGGAACCTGTGTGGCCTCTGAGAGTGTAGGGGGAGAAGGAAAGCAGTCTTAGCAACAGATGTTTCTGGAAGTGGAGTTTGCTTTGTACTCAAGATTTAGTCTGAAGCCACCAGCTTATAAAACTGAATGAATCAAGGAAACAGGAGATGGAAAAGGGTGGCACGTTTCTGAGTTTTCTGTATGCTAGCAACTTCGTTACCTGTGCACAGGAAGTTCTGGATCTACTGATGGCTTTGTTCTTATAGGTTTTTCATAGTTCACAGTAATTGGCAACGTGAGACTTTTCATATTTAAATGATCGATTTCTAGCCTCCCTGAAAGAGATACTAAATCACTTTGGCACAGAGAAATGTTTATCAGCTTTCACCAGTACTGTGGTACTAAAACAGCTGCTACTGAATAAAGACTTTCATTAGGACAGTGATGAAATGATGATCATCATTGAGCGTTCAGGTCACTTTTTAAATATTATTTCAAATAATGATCACAGTGCCGTGAGGGAGAGATGTCCTCATTATTTTGTGTCTTCCTCCCATTCCCCAAGTACCATTCAGAGGCTGGGGCAGGAATAGTTCGGGAAAGTTTGTTCACGCTTGGGACTTTTTTGACATTTATCACACATGCAATTTGGCTACCATATACTCCTGACTTTGATGGATTCCCGTTTGGCCACAGTGCATTCTCTGCCTGCATCAGTCTTGGTGCATCAGACAGCCAGAAGGATGGGGGTGAGGTGGTAGTGGTTGTAGTCTAGTGCACAAGCCACTTCAATCAGGAAAGCAGTAAATGATATGCACAGCTCCCTCTCTCTTAATTGTTTTGTTCAATTTTATAATTGCAATTTTAAAGTCTAAATTATGGTATCACCTGAGAAATTAGGAGAAACAATACTAAAATGTGTCAGCTATTCATCTCTAGAGAAGATGGCATTTTATTTCAACAGGTTTTTATCATCTATGTACAACTGACACTTTTTAGTCTATGGGCCCTTAATTATTTTCAGAACAGCAGACTCTAGACTAGGGTTGATCTGACATGAGAGAAAACCAAGGAGAAGAGGGGAAGCAGCCGCGACAGAGGTTTTGCCAGTGTAGCCCACCTACCCCTGATCTTTGCAGTCTGTGCAGCCAGGATATTATGCTCTGCCAGTGGCTTATGAATATTTATGACGTTCTCTGTGTATAAATCAAGGGCATATGGCCCAGGGCCAGTCTATGCACAGAGATGGAGAACCAAAAAGAGGGTGTAGTTGGTGAGCGTATAGAGTAGGAGGAGGGAGATGAAAGGAGGGGCTCAGCCGAGACACACAACTCCAGTCAGAAATTACTCCCATGGCCCATAAGCCACTGCGCTTGTGTGTGTGTGTCTGGATTTGTGCTATTTGTACTCTAAGGCGTATTTTGAAGTTCTGATTCATCAGTTCCCTGAGTCATTTTCAATCTCTTTAAAACTGATAGCTATGACAAGTTATTAAAATTTCTGCCTTTTTATCCAGAATTAGAACCTGTGTTGATTTTTAGACTGACATTTTCTTAAAAGTCAGAGAACTGTGCTAAACTATAAATCATTAGGTCAACTATGTAGTTCTGTTTACATACTCTCAATAGTGTAATAAGTTGCAGGCACTTGGTTATATCAGTTAAATTTAACAAACTTTCATTGCATATCTTGTGTGCCAGATATAAATGCTAGTAGTAAGAGATTACGACTTGGGGAAGGAGAACAACACAAGAAGAGATTATTTTCTATATTAGTGATAGGTGCAACGATCATGCTGCACATAATGGGTGCTGTGAGGAAGGATATTTTACCCATCTTGGATTTTCGAGAAAGCAGCATGCCTTAAGACTTTTCTAAGCAGCACTTGTTTGAACTAAGAATGTGGAAGTACATTAGTTTAGCTTCATTAACTATCAAAGAAATGTACATTTAAAAAATGGAGAGATGTTTTGCTTATAAAATTGTCAATTTTTATTTAGTTTTTAATGATGATTTCTAATATCGTCATATTACAAGTTGGTACAAACATGTCTTTCTATTGAGAATATATATTGAAACATTTTAACACAGCAAGGAGTGTCAAGGTCCTTAAAAATGCTAATCACATTAGACATAGTCACTCTACTCTTAGAATTTTTCTCAAAGAGGAAAAAAGGGTGTACTCAAAGATTTATGCCTTATTACAGTACTCGTTAACATATATGAATGTCTGCTGCATAACATGTACAAAGCTAGGCACTGGGGATACAGTGGTGAGCAAAACAAACACAGGCCCTGTACTCGAGGAGCCTATCGTTTGGTAAAATAGAGTTGCAGATGATCTGTTTTTATAGCCTAGAGATATATCCAAAGAGCAGTCTCATTAAAAAAACACCTACGCCTCCGTATGTTCTTGTAAACATACCTCTCCCTTCCTGATTTTCCTCCCTCACCAAAAAATACACATATTACCCAAAAAGGTGATTGGCAAGTGGAAGTTTTACCAAAACACTAAATGTTCTTTAAATGGAGGAAGAAATTTCTTTTCCTTCCTTTCTACTCCCTTGGCATTCTCAGTAAATCATAGGTTGTCGACATTGCTCATATATCATCTCTGTGATCTGAAACTGCAGTTCCCATGCCTTCTTTCTCCTCAGTGTTCATGTACACTTAGTATGTCTCCTAACTAGTTCCGGTAGAACTTATGTCAAAATTACCTTATGGATATACCTTTCTTTTTTATGTAAATTAAAAAAAAATAAATTTAATAATTACTTATCATCATGGCCTGGAGAAGCAGGTTCAGGATTATTACTTAAATCAAGTCCCAAGGGGAACAATTTTCTTCCTGCTTATGCTCTGGGTTCCCTTCAACTCTCAGGTCAGGGATCAGATTCTTTGAAAATTATGGATTGTATGAGATTGTTTCATGGTTGAAACAGCTGGGTACTGAGAGCCGTGACTGCTCAGAGGCATGGCAGAAAATCATTAACTGGAGGGGAGGTGACTCTAGCCTAGTTGAATCAAGACCAACTTCCTTTTGGAATTTCCTTGGCATACTTATTTTGTGGTTCTGAGCTGGCCTTCCCTGCAGGTTTAAAGAGTTGCTCCAGGAATATGTGTTATGAGAGAAAAATTGGAGTGGAGAGCAAGTGGAAGTTATTAGGAAGACAGTTTAAGAGTCAAGAGACTGTTAAAACAGTCCAGCTGAGAACTGCATTTGGGTGGTAGAAGTAGCACAGAAAGGAAAAGATAGTAAGAAAGGCATAGAGGAAATTCAATCAATATGAGAGGCAGAGAACTAAAAGGGCATGGATTCTGGACCGATAGGACTTTATTTCACATCCTGGTTCTGTCACTTGCTATGAGTCATTGGGTTATTTAACCTCTCTGTGCCTCTGCTTCCTCATAATATAAAAGGAGCTGATGTTAGCACACCATGTTCAATAAACAGTGGCTACTATATTAATACTATTAGCATTGTTATTACAAGTATCTTTATCATCTTTAATGTTATTAGGACTTAGCAGTTGTTTGGATATGGGAAATTTGGGGAAGTAAGAAGAGAAATTGGTTTATGAGTAACAGTTCCCTCCTTGGGTAAGTTAAGTTTGATGAGTTTAGGATGTCTATATTGGAGTAGAAATCAAAGCTCTAGATTTATGAGTTATCCTAAATAGAATTAATAATTGAAGCAATGGAAGTGGCCAAGGACCATGAAAAGAACAGGTAGAAGTAGAGGTGGGTTGAGCACAAACTTGATTTCTCATGGAGTGTCCATCCCTTAGTACAGTTGGTTTCCTGTGCAGAACACAAAAATTACATTTGATTTGTGTTAGGTGGTACAAAACATATCCTTTGAGCTTTTTACCAGGTCTTTTGAGTCTTTTCCCTATACTTCTCGGGAACCCAGTGAAGGTGTGTGACCTTAAATAGGGACTATAGTTTTCTAGGGCAATCCAAGAAATTATTGCCAACTGGGTGTCTGAAATCAAACATCTATTCTCTTACAGTTTAGCTGGCCAGAAGCCTGAAATCAAGTTGTCAACAGTGTTGTTTTTTTCCGGAGGCTTCGAGGGAAAAACTGTCCCATGCCTCTCTCAACTTCCTGTGGCTGCTGGCAATCTTGGGCTTCCCTTGGCCTGTAGACTTATCGTTCCAGTCTGTTCCCCATCTTCACATTATCTTGTATAAGGACAGCAGTCATTGGATTTAGGGCCCACCCTAAATCCAGAATGATTTCATCTCGAACCTTAAAAAATTATATCTGCAAAATTCTTGTTTTCAAAAAAGGTTACACTGAGGTTCCAGATAAATGTGAATTTTGGGAGGACACTAGTCAACCCACTGCAGGAGCTTGAGTACACTGTGCTGGGCCTCAGAAGAGCATGTCCTCATGGGACAGTCCCTCAAAAAATAGTTTCATAAGGCTGACTTTTGAAGGATTTACCTAACAGACACAGATCAACTACTTGTTGCAGTATGTGAATGAGAGTTGATTGCTTAAGAATCCTTGGTTTATTTTTCTTGTTTCAAAATAGTAGTTTTCCCCCCATTAAAATGTAATTTTTCATCATACATGGGCCTTTTGTGTCATGGCTGCCTTTTTTTCTGGCCAAAGTCTTTATCTGTCAGGCAGGCTGTCCTGGAGGACTCTGTTCCTGAGTTTATTTTAGTTAATTGAGTATACTACAGCTAGAAATGAAGACCACCTGCACTCCAGGGGCCTCTCACCACCGCCAGTAATAGTGGCTCCTTACTTCAGGGAGGGCGAGATGGCGGAAGGGAACCCGGATCATGAGACAGGAGATCTGGATTCTAATCCAAGTTCAGACACTATGAGTTAGCTATGATACCTTAGGGAGACCTTTTCTCATTGTTAAAATGAGACACCCATTCCTGTCCCTTTCCCCAGAGCTTTTAATGAGGCTCCAGAATGGTAATGGATGAACAAGCTCTTGGCTGCGTATAATTTGTATGCAAATATAAGGTGTTATTTAAACAGGATTGGGGTGCAATCTTATTTAAGAATAGCATTTACATGCTCTCCTATCCATCCCCTTTCTGTGCATATTTCTCTCTCAGACAAAATTCAATTAACTTACAGTTTTATCATTTCCTCCTCTGAAGGGCAAGATGGAAGCAGATTTTTTTTTCTCCATTAATTTTATTACATACAGAGCAAATGATTGACTTCTTGATACTTTCTCATACACTGTGCTAGGCACTAGGGTAGGCAAAGAGTAAGAAGTTACAGTCCTGGAGGTAACTGCTGTCATTGGGAGGTGCAGGATGCAGCAGAACATGGAGAACGCCCCACCCCCATAAGTGGAGTCCTTTGAAGAATGAGTAAGAATTAGTTAAGCCAGGTTTAGGAGGAGAGAATATCTGTCAGAGAGAGCAGGTGTGTACGAAGTGGGAGAGCATTGAAAATGACAGATCCTAGACTTTGCGGGAGAACCAGGTGAGATCCGGGCCTGGAGAGGTAGACAAGGGCCAGATCCTGCAGGCCATGATGTCTGGAGTTCAGACGGTATCCAGAGAGCAAAGAAATCATAGAAATGTTTGAAGTGGGAGAATGACTTTACCGAATTTCATGTTTTAAAAGTTGTCCCGGCTGCAGCGTGCTGGCCAGGAAGGCCGTTAGGAGGCCTTCGCAGTAATCCAGTGGTGGTGAAGATCAAAGTGGGTGATGGGATAGGTTAACTGGGGCCTTGGTGAAAAGCTGAATGTGAGGGAGGGTAGGGTGACTACCAGGCCTCTGGCTTGGGCAACTGAGTGGTGTCGTTGACCGAAGTCTGGAAAAAGGACAGGCCACTGGAGGGAGTGTGTTTAGTATTAAACATGTCGAGGCTGAGATTGCTGTTGAATATTTCAAAATAGAAATATCCAATAGGCAAAGTAACACAGTACTGATATAAAGCTCTTGGACCTGTGTTCTCAACTGCACTCTCTGGTCCTTGTTTGTCAGAATCCAACTTGAGCTTTTCTGGTTGCATATTTTTATACTAAGAAAAAGGCTTATTCAGCTGTATATTGTGCACCCTCAACCTTTTCCTCAGAGGAGCAAGAGAAGAAAGGACATAGCCAGATCTGGTGCAATGGGAAAGGAGTAACCCAGCCTCTCAGGAGGGTGAGATTAGGCCCAGACAAAAAGCCCTGGCCTCCAGATCTGTTTTGGCCCCCTGGGGCCTGGCTCATTCTGGGTGGTCAACAGCCTCTTTTGTCAGGGGGGAATCTTACCCCCTCATTGAACTCTGTTTCATCCCAATGGGCCTACTGCAGCTAACTTCTTTTTTCAGTCTTCTCATCTAATGGAATTTGAGCAGTAGGTATGGGTAGTGACTCAGGAAGGGGAACCCGCCCTGGTCCAGCCACTGTCCTTCTGCCCACTCCTTCAGTTGGGTTAGGCCGCACGGAGGGCTTGGCTCGTGCTGTGGAGAACCTGTCTGGAGCTGTTGCAACTTCCTCAGGACCACATTTAGCAAACGTAAAGAATGTACAAATGCAAAACTCACACGCAGCTTACTATGCTCTTTCATCAAAGGAGAGTGTGGGTTTTCAGAGAGTTCCCGGCCTCGTACTGAAGTGTAGATGTTCGTGAGGGCTGCTTTACTGGAGGCGTGCTCCTGACCGGGCCGGGCTGCCCTGTTGTCCTAGGCAGCCCTGTCACAGTAGCTCCGAGCCAAACAGGGACGTTCAACTGGGACTGCTTCATTAACCCTTCAGCTCTCTAAAAACAAGTCCAGGATTATTGCTTTCATTTGCATTTTCACTCAAATGTTTCATTCATTTATTCATTCGACAAACTACTATGTAACAGGTACTATACTAAGCTCGTTGAAAGCAAAATGCACAACACTTTGCTCAAGCCCTAATACAATAAAAGAGAAAGACAAGTAAGAAGATAAATAACTTGGCAGCAGTGGTTCTCAAACTCAAGTATGCATCAGAATCACTTGGAGACAGAATTTCTGGTTCGGTGGGTCTGGGGTGAAGCCAGGAATTTGCTTTTCTACCAAGTTCCCAGGTGACGCTGACGCTGCCGGTAGGGATTGCATTTTGAGAAGCACTGACTTCCAGGGCGGTGTACCGTGAGTGCTGCAGTGCAGGCGGGAAGACATGGTTATGGTTTGGGACAAGGAAGGAAATATCCACCTATCTTATTTACTTGTTTTCTGTTATTTTACCTGTTCACATTTCCTGGGTCAGATTTCTCTGCACTTTGTTTGTGAGGCCATGAAAGCTCACTGCTGGACTCCATCAGCGCTCCGAGGTACTTCGGGCACTGACGTCCACGTCAGTCAGGAGAGCCCGTTTGCGCCATCCCAGTTGTCTCGTTCTTTGTTTCTTCTCTCCTGCTCTGGCTACTCATTGCCTGCCCTCTCTCTCTCAGACAGGTTCCCAAGAGCTGCGGGAATGAGTTGAGACTTCACAGAGATTTTTGAAGAGGAGCTTACTTTTAAAGCGGATCCCTGTGTGAGAGCAGTTTTCAAACTGTGTTCTCTGGAATCCTGGTGTGCCTTGGGGACTATCCCAGGGATTGAGGTCCTTCAGCCTTTCTCCCCTCCCCCACCACCAAGTCAACCAAAATAGCTACACTTTAATTAAAAACAGTTTCTGGGGGAAATTAGTTTGAAAAAAGGGTTCCACTGCTTTTATTTTTAACTTAAAAATTACCACTCTGTAACATTTGCTCTGGTTTGAGCCTCCTTTTGCTTCATTTTTTAGCGTGTATGACAGGTACTGCAAGGATCGAGACACATTCAGGTCTAGTTCCTACAGATATTTTTCTAAGTTCCTTTAACAGAAAACAGTGGCATATCTTTAGAATTTTCCATTGGGTACTATTCAATACAAGCATGATTACATGCTAAGTGTCAGTCTCAGAGCTGGCCCAAGGGTGCAGACTTGTGTAAGACCCAGATCCTTGAAAATTTGTTGTTAGAAATCATTCCCTCCCCCAGTGGTCTGTCACCAGCGCAGAACATCTCCATTAACACATTTTGCACTCATCCTCTTCCTAACCAACCCACTGCATGCTGCATGTCTGTTGACATTTACAGTAACTTCTTGTGATTCCTTCACAAGAGGAGAAGGGAGAGATGACGAGACGTCTCAAGAGATTTATCAAGTTAAGTTCACCCTCATCTCTCTCAGGCCTCTGCTTCCCTACCTGACTGAGCTGTTACTCGGCAGCTTTCGGTTTAGGGCAGCTGGAAGCAAATCCCCCATTCTCCTGGGCTAGATTTTGTGCCCATGTTAATTAGTGAATTGTCTCTGAGCATCACTATAGACCCAATGGAAAGTAATATTTTAGGGTGAAAACGTGGAAATGTCCAGAAACCATAAACTATCTCAGTCAGCTGAAACTCTGGCTCTGCCTCTTCTCTATTATTTATTTACCTCTTTAGGATCCGATCTCTTAAAAGACGTTTCATTTTTAAAACTTTCTAAAGGAAGCACCCACCTATCAGGTAAAAGCTCCCCCACTTAGCCAGTTCCTGTTAAGCGGCCGGATGAGGGTTGCCAGCCAAGCACCTCTGATGGTGTTTAGTCTGCCGTCACGGTGGGGCTGGACAAGCGTGAGCTAAGAAATCGTGTGCTGGGTCTTGAGACTCTCTGGACTTTTAAAGACTTAGAATGATTTAAAAAAAAAAAAAAAAGATCCAGAATGTCTTAAAATAGCATGGGAGCCGAAACAACAACAACAACAACAATGGCACGTCGTTCCCCAGAGTGGTTGCTCACAACTCGCGGCCCTGGTCCCGGCAGCAGTCGGTTTCCACAAGCTGGGCTCCCACAGGAGCTGCTCTCATGGAAATCACATGGTCTCATCCTGACAGGAAACGGAGGTCTGCTAAGTATTCTCTCAAGCCCCCTGTAAGGAATTTCCTTACAGAAACTACAGACACCTACATTCCCTAGAACCGGTGGTACAGACCTGATCATTTTCAAGAGGCTTGTTGTGCTACTGTTTTCCTCCCCCAATAATAACTATCGGTTCACTCTTTTGGCCTGGGCTCTTCAGCCTAGAACTATAAAGTGGTCTGTCTTCCCATCTCCACGTCCTGAGGACATCATTCCTACTGCCTTGTTGAGAGAAAGCATCAGGGAGAGGATGACGGGGAGGCCATCCAGTCATCCAACTACAGTATATCACACCACGTCGCTGGGATCTCTGAACTGCCCTCATAGCATCCTGTGAGGGACTCTTGCTCTGCTGGCTGGCTGTGGGCCACCAGATCCACAGGCCCACCCCCAGGCTCAGCTGTTTTCTGGTAGCTCCATAGAGCAGTCACCACATCACACTCAGCAAAGCAGGCTTCTGCCTCTAGCCCCTTCCCATGCTGAAAACCCGGCCCAGAGCCAGAGCTTGGTGGCATGGGGAGGAGGCAGGAGACCTGGAATGAGCGGGCTGGAGTAGCTTCTTAGATGGTGGGAAGGAGCGAGGTGACTCTCTTCCTGGATCACATGCACTGTGCACTTCTGGAAAGTCCTGAATGGTAGTGTCACTAATGGTTTTATCAAGTCACCTTTTCCTGACTGCCTCAGCGGTCCTGGATAGCATCCTTGACCTACTTGATTTCAGATTTTGACAGGTGATAAAAGCGCCTAGTGTGAGATTGCTATTTCACAGGGTCCAGATTCATAACTATTGACTGATGTTATTTTTGCCTTTGCCGAGATGCTCCCTCATGTGTTTGCTGTTACGCTAATGGATTGCTTCCTGATACGTTCTGAGGCCCGGACACTTGCCCTTCAATCTGGCAAACTGCAGCTTGACCTGAATGGAATCAGGGCTGTATGAGGAACGTTTAGACCGTGCAGTTGGCAACTTGACTCACTTTTCGCTAGAAGAAAAATATAGTCTATAAATAGCCACTGTGAACGTTCTTATTTACACCTTTGTGGAGCTTAACTTTAATCGGGATACTCAAGGCTAAACATCTTAAATGCCCTATAGGCACAATGTCTGGCCCTGAGCTTCTGAGGACTAAATGTAAAATGCTTGGCGATCATGATTTATTTATCTATTAATTATACTGATAAACAGAAAAGTCCTACAGTTCTTCCGGTCTGTTGGGGTCCTGCCAGTAAGCGATTGTTCTCCCAAAGACTCTGCAGTGGGTTTTCATGAACTGTCTCCTACCGGTTCTTCTTCTTCCTCTTTCCCTTAGAGGCCCACATTTGCTGTTGTGTGCAGGAAATCCCCACTGTTCTTGGTTTCCCCCAGCTACAGCTGGAAAGACATCAGAGTGCCCAGGGCAGCCTGGGCCTGAGATCTCAGCAGGTCAGACAGGCAGCAGATGCTCACTGCTTTTTTCCGTTTCGTGCTTCCCATTCCCTTGCTTAGAGTTTGGAGGACCAAAGCCAACAGGTTATTAAAAGAATGAGAGTAATTTGACTTCTGACATTGATTGGGGCTCGGGGTTATGGGTGTTTTGTTTCTGATTTGAAACCAGCTGTTTGGTAACCACTAACTCTTCCCTTATTCTTTTCTTGCAGATGAGCTCACAGTGCCTGCACTTTACCCCAGTAGCCCTGAAGTGTGGGCCCCGTACCCTCTGTACCCAGCGGAGTTAGCGCCTGCTCTACCTCCTCCTGCTTTCACCTATCCCGCTTCACTGCATGCCCAGGTAATTTATACCCATCGGCCACGACTTCACTCACTCCACCACCAGTCCTTTCAAACCCGGTTCCCCAGAGCACACCATACAACTAACACCTATCCAGCTAACAGGTCCACCTTCAAGAGATTACTGATCCCCTCTAAATCAAGCTGACACTCCTCCAGGACTTATGACGACCATCTGACAGCAATGATATCACCCCACTGCCTGATGTTTGCCCCAAACGACACCTCTCTCTTCCTTAATGATCTCACCCTCATATCACACACCAGAGCCTGGGCCCAGGTTACCTCCCCAGCTCCCAGCCAGCCCGAGGGCAGCGCCAGAGCATAGATGCGTGTGTGCCTTGTCGTGTGGAAGGGCTGCAGAGGGAAGTGCGCACTGGTCACAGGAGTGGTTTGTGTATGTTTCTGTGTATTGAGAGATTTTTGCTGCCGTGTTCTGTGAGATCTAGTCACCAAAGGGGAAGGTGGGGAGCTTCCAGGAGGAAGACTGTGCTATTTTTCATATGTTACAGAAAAGATTAGGGTTCCTTTCCCATTTTCAGGAAACCCTGATGAAAAGGAGGTACAATATAATGTCTAGAATGTAATTATAGGTCAAAGTAGAGGCCTTTGTTCTGACCAGCTTTTTTTTTTTTTTTTTTAAGAATAGCCCGAGTTTTATGTCTTCACAAAGATGGCTGTCTGCTTACCAACCTTTTCTCTTAACTTCGCTTTTAATGCAAGTAGTAGTAATCAGTGTTAGGATTCAGAGTGATGATCAATAGCAAATAAGTTGGGTATAGATTTCATTTGTCTTGCTGAATGTATAACTCCTCTACATTAAAGTAGGAAAGCCCGGTTTAAAAACAAACACAGGCCTACACAGGTGAGGATTTTGTTTGTTTTGCTTAGTGTTTATTTACAAGACTATATGAAACAAACAGCTTCCCAGAAAACCCTTCCTTCTGACTTAAAACACTTTCACATTGTACTAACTTATTGTGTCGTGTAAGACACCTACAAGCAGCCCCCAGTGACGGTTCTCACAGGCCACAGGCCAGGAGTGGTGTTGGCCACACACCCTTCCGTTCCCTTTGAGCCGAGTGATCCATGCTTCATACATGCACTGATGACCCGGTTTCCCAGACACCGTGCAGGCAAACTACAGAGACAGCCTCGCCGCCTGGGCCCCAGAGCGATTGCTCTCTGTGTTCGGAGGAGTTGGCAGAAAGCGGAATAAGTAGTGAAGAAAAATGTAGGTGGTGGTGGTGGAATACTTGGTACAGAAAATCAAGTAACAGGGTTATCCTCAGCTTGATTACCCATTTCTAGGTTAGCCGTGTGTCGCTTTTTCTTCCCCTGCGCCTTTCCACCTTTCGTCCATGTCAGTGCTTGGTCACCCTCGTAATGGCCAGAGGAGGAAGAAGGGATAAAATGTGAGGCTTCGCATGTCTTCCGCCGAGTCAGCAGCCTGCGTTTAGTGGGCCTCGGGGATGACTTTGTAGACGACGTGGAGTAACTCCAAGAGCCTCCTCTGCTCGTGCCCCGCTCACCCTGTCCCTGCCGTCTGTGGCTGTGTCTCCTCTCCTCCGCTTCCTCTTGCTAGATCGCCCAGATACTAATCAATTGACAACTGAGGCAAATGCCAAGTTCACATAGTCTTTTGAATATCCATGGCTTTGGTTAATTAGCAACAAAGTCTCTCACCGTTACCCTGGAAAAGTAAGAATTGACAATGGCAAGAAAGGACTGGGAATGGTGGCCTTTGGCCATGACATCTGGGTAATTTGCCCTTGGTTCATTCACATAACGGATGAAATCAAAAGTAATATCTGGGGATATGGTGGGAAAAGTAGCTAAAGAGTCTTAAGAGATTAGAAAGCCCATGTCATTGTGAGAATGGATGGTGAGAGACAGTGCCAAGATTAGGTGGACTCAACCATTTGACTTAATGGGATATATTTCCCAGGGCGACACCCCCTACCCTGTGAGTTCTTCCTTGATCTGGACACTTTCTCAAGCTGGAATCCACTTGGCTCTGCCACATCTGTCCTAGAGTTGGTGGAATTCTCACCTGGTCTCAGTGAGGTCCTTGTGCTCAACCCCACTTCCTTGTTTCGAGTCACTCCCAGTGCAAGCGTGGGTTCCGTATCCTAAAGACTCATGAATACGTATGGCTATTTAAATTTCTTTGTCCATTATGAGACTCAGAATGAACCGGCAGAGGCTTGACAGATCACCTGGTCTGACCCATTTTACAGATGAGGAAACAGACCGGAGAAGATGGAGAGAGTTACCCAAAGTCGCAAGTGGCTCTGCCATGAGTAGAGCCAGGTCACCTGCCTCCCAGGCCTTGCTCTTTCCACGCCTCAGTGCTGGCTCACCAAAGACTTATTCTTTGATGGAATTTTGAAAAGGCCTCACTCCAGTGACTCCTTGGATCTTTCTTCTCTAAGTAGATGAGAAGCCCGTAAGAAGAGACTTGGAGGCAAAGACGAGGGACTCAGAACTTAACCTTCACCAAAAGGTCCTAAGAGAATTGTTATTCACTGGAGGTAGAGCGGTGGGGAAGACCAAAACGGAGCATCCCCTTAGTCCATAATTCCGCTTTTGTTTCGGAAATCTTGCTATATGTCTTGGAGAAGTTTTTAAGTTATTTTGCTTTCCAGCAATGTTGTGCTCTGTTTTGAGACATGGATTTTTTTTTTCTTCTAGTGTTTCTCTCCTGAGGCAAAGCCCAACACACCTGTCTTTTGTCCACTTCTCCAGCAAATTAGATTTGTCTCTGGGAATATGTTTGTAACGTATCAACCTACTGCAGACCAGCAGAGGGAGCTCCCAGGTTGAATTTGCTTGTTAGCTTATTTGATCCCCCTTTTGCAAAAACTATTTCTTGGTAACATTTGAGAGAATTCAATAAAAATTTTAATCAGAGCAAAAATGGTCTCAAGTAGACTGCAGCGTTTTGTTTTCATGATGATGTGATTTTGGAGCTAAGGTGTTATCTCTGGCCGAGCTCTTTGGGAGAGTTGGGCCCAGTGACACTAAGCATCCAGTCTGTGGGAGGACTCGCGGCATCTGGGGGAGACTCCGCCCACAGCCATGGCCTCAGCGCTGCTGCCTGTACCTTCCTGGGCTCCTAAACTATCAAAAGCTGCGTATCAGAAGATTCTCCTTCTGGCACCTGATGGTCACATCTATCCGGAGATCTCGCCTCAGCAGGACAGTGTGCCCCGCTGGCGGAAAGCCTGTGCGAAGCAAACAACGTGTCTTCCAGTCGTCCACCCTGATCCAGAAGAAGGAAGACCCAGGAAACAGAAAGCGTCGTTGAAAAGGAGTTGTGTCACATGTCTGGTTCTGCCCCATCTTCAGCTTGTGGTCTGGAGCCTCCGTCTCTAAATCGAAGATGCATGTTTGACATCAAATCCCACTTTTTAAGAATTATTTGATACGGTGGTAGGACTGTAAGCCTCGGCATCGCTTTATTTTTATAAGACGAAAAAACTACTTGGCGTAGCAAACATTTGGCTTCTAAGAAGATCATTAATATTTTTAGACATGATCATCCTGTTTACTTTCAAGGTCAGTGGTATTTGAAATTTATTACATATATTATGTAAGTCACTGTGAGCAGGAGAGGAAGGTTTCTTCCTTAGCTTTTAGGAAAGTTATACTCTGAAGAGAACATCCAGCTGCTCCGGTCACCTCATATTCACACGTCTCAGCTTTTTAAGTCTGGGTTCGTTTTTGCTTTTGGTCTTGTTGCCGATGGACAGAGATAAAGTCAGCAAGGCGTGCTATCCTCACTACATTCTAGAAACAATACAGTTTGCCCTTGACCAGAGTCACATTGTTGGGTCAGCATCTTCTGCAGGTAAGTAGGACCGAGAGGGCGAGTCCTCGGTACCTGTTTGTTCTTCAGAGGCCTCGTCTGTCCTGAGTAACAGCAGATCTTCCTGGGCTGCCATAAGCTTTGGACTGGAATATATCACCTGCACATAAACAAAAGGTTTTAAAATCATAACAAACTTCCCAGGGGCAAGACATGCCCTTTGGGAGGTCCCTCGTGACACACTGGAAAAATTATAAAGGTTAAATCCAAAATAAATACAAAAATGGACCATGGGAAAAGAGACAGCAGATGGGGAAGGGATATCATCGGGGAAGAGCTCCTCAGACTGGTCTGCGGGCGGCCTAGCTACGGAGCCGCCCCCACCCCCACCCCCGCCGCCATGTCCAGGCACCTACCCAGCAGCACTGTGCACCTTCTGAGAACTGCATTTTAGAAGTTTTTAAAAGCTTTTTCATTAAGCATCTCCTCTGTCACTGTTTTCTGTAGAGAATACGGAGATAAATTAAACACTAGAACGTCTGGTTCGGCATGAGATGTCATTTACTAGGGGTTCACAACCCGCCAGCCGCACGGTCCATGGCCTGTTCCTTAACCTCTCTGGGCCGTTCAGCTGCCGCTCCCCAGCGCCAGCATCACCGCCTCGGCTCCACCTCAGATCATCAGGCATTACTGGTCCCTAGGGCCAAAAGGTTGGGTCCCACTGATGTAGACCATGAGAAAGGAGCATCTTGAGAGAGTCAGGGAGCAGGGCAGGTGTGCGTGGACTCAGGTGAGCACATAGTGGTGCATCCTGTTGAGGCACACGTTGGTACTCACACAGGAAGGACTCTTCCTTTTCAGCTCCTCCTCCTGTTCAGAAGGCAGTAGCCAATGCCATAATGGTGGTTGGTCCTGTAAAGGGACCTGTGAACAAAACCGTCTCTGGGACCCATGAGAGGCAGCTTCCACACCTCACCAGCCAGCCAACCTCTCAAAGGTGAGGGAGGAATGGTGAGATTTGGGGGCATTACGTCTGTGCACCCCAGATGGCATCAGCCCTTAACTCCTTCTGTCCTCATCCCTGAGTGAGGCCTGGCTTCCCCAGAGGTGTATCGTGTTCCAGCAGCCCAGGGCTTGTGACTGGGAGACAAAGCTCCGACAGACTGCAGGGCTGCCTTTGGAGCTGTTTAGCCCCAGGCTGTCAACTGTCTTCAGGTATAAACGAAACTGTAAATCCTCTGACATTTACCTTTCCCTTAAAATCTGCAGCTCCGGGAAGGGCAGACTATAAGAAGACACCGACCCTTGGTGGTCCCGAATGTGCCAGCCCTGCCAGTCCACAATTTTGCTCAGCTTTCTGGTTATCTAGGAGCATCTGGCTTGACTCCCACAGGAGACTGGGGACAGATAGGCCAGGCACGGTGCTCACAGCACCAGCCTCCTGTGAACCCAGGGCTGTGCATCTCCCAATTATTAGGAGCACAGGGCCCCTTTTTCTTTCCTAGTCCCCTCTCCTGGGCCGTTTCCCTGTCTGGTCCATGAGGCCTGGCCTGTACTAGGACTTGAGCCCTTCAGGAGAGCTCTGAGTCTGTGCCGTTCACATGGGGTTGAAAACGCAGGCTACAGAGCTGTCTCGTCAGACACAGGCTCTGCTATTTATATAGGCTGTGTGACCTTGACGAAACAAGTTCCTTAACCTCTCTGGGCTTCAGTAAAGTGGGCCTAATAATCCCCCATCTAAAACCTTAAAAGAGTGCCTGGCACACAATAAGGGCTTAGTAAATATTAGCCTTTTAAGGAGCATTTGAATTTTCAGCAAAGAGAAGGAAGCCTAGGACTAGCCGCCCACGAGCCTGTAATAGTTCAAATACTAAGGACATCTTACACATTTGACAACACTAATAGGGCCGCAGAGTCCTCACGGCTGCAACCAAATGGAGCGCCAGAGGCTGGAGCGAATGAATGAAGGACGGGAACAAGACGAGCAAGGCATCAGTGACGGAGCAGCGGACATCACCCGGTGGCAGCACCTGCCCTACATCCAGCAGTTTGGTCTCTGCAGCTTGTGGCAGCAAGGGCAGAACTTGTCCCCCGCAGGAAGTCTCCCCACAGCCAGGCCCGGACACGCCTGCCAGAAGAAAACTTCTCCCTGACAGGAAATAGATCAAGAGTGGGAAACAGCTGAATTCCCAGAGAGACCAAATGGTTCGTGTGTTTTGCTTAACTCACACCCGTTGTCCCTGAACTTTCCAGCTGCTGCTTTATCTTGCTTTCCTATCGGAGAAACTGGAGAAGAGAAAGTCCCGCAGGTCACCGGTCCATTCCTTCCTGGGCTTTCTGGCCTGTTCTTCCCTCCGTCCTTCCTGCAGGATTCCGCCCAGCCCCGTTCCCAGGTGGCAGAGTTACATCTTGTGCCTTGGGAGATCGTTCTCTTCACAGCCCCATGGCTGGACGAGGATCCCACTCCTGGCCAAGCAAATACTGTCCCTATCCTGTCCGTCTTGACCGTCCATTCCCCTCCTCTGCTGGTTGGTATTTGGAGAACTAAGGAGCCCGTTAGTAAGTGAGAGACACAAACACTTGCCCCAGCCTCGCTGGCCTGTCAGGAGCCCCGGCGTTGCTGGCCCAGCTGTTCTCTTGGCTGGAGCTGCTGCTCCTGAGGCCCAGTCTTCTCCACACGGGGCAGCTTTCGGCAGCAGCTGTTTCAAAACCAGAGTCAGTCTCCTGGTGGCATGGCCCTGTCCAGGGTCGCTGGTCCCAGCAAGATGTTCCCTTAAACTCTCCGTTGTCATGAGTGAGAGGACAGCTCAAAGTGGGCCTCCTCCTGATCGGGGGTAGCAGAGGCCCTCCCCGGCACACTGTTTTCTTGGTTTCTTAAGCATGTTTTATATTGTCCTTTGTGAAACTTCCTAGATCCTCTGTTTTCCCCTGACTTTATGAGCAGTAAGAGCCAGAGTCACGCCCGTAGTGCCGTTGAGCCCGCCTCTGCCTCGGGATTATTACCAGAGGCGGGTCCGCCGATAAGAAAGAAGAATGAACACCTTACTTCATGGGGTTATTTTGAGGGAAAGAGTAAATGCTTGGCATAGAGTAGTAATTATTATTAAAATGGCTCTTCCATTTCCTTATTTTTGTCAAAAAATTTTTTTACAAGGAAAAACTTTTATTTACTTTCAAAGAGTTTAAATCCGTGAGGGGCACAGCATTACACAGATTCTGTGTCCAACGGCCTGAGCAGGAAGGCTGCTTCGGAACTCGGCGCAAACCACGCCGCTGTTCTGTGAGCTCGAGTCACCTTTCCCCAGATAACTCTGGTTTTGTTTGGTTTGCCACCAGGAGTCACTGTGTTGTTCTTTGCCTCATACACATAAGCACATCTCCTGCCTGGATAGAATTCTGTTTCATCTTGAGCATAAACACCTTTAATTTCAAGAAGAGCTGTGTGCTCCCTCTGGTTCCGAAGACCTCACTTATAGGCAGCAAAAATGGCCTTGGACCACAGCCTTCCAGACATACTTGTTGTTTTAGAAGTCCTGTTCCCAGCAGGCCTCCACAGGCTCCGCGATGGCAGAGCCAGCCTTTTTGTCAAAATTTGATCTGGCATGACCCAGAGGCTCCCAAGCCTTCCCTTTGTGGCTTAAGAAGGGGTTAGGATGCAGGGACTCAGGACTGGCACCCTATCAAGAGAAAACTAGGGGTCCAGGCTCTGTTCTTCAGTAAAGCAGCTAGAGCCAGGGCAGGTGTGTGCCAAGCTGAGGCTCTGGCTGTGTCAGGTGGCCGTCTACCCAGGGTTCTAGACTTCTTTCCGTTAGAAACAGGCACCCAGATGCCATGTGAAAGTATGTAAATTCTAACTGCTTTGGAAACAAAACCAAGGCTACAAAGAAACTTGGAATTATAAAACGTAGCCCTCATAAAAAGAAAGTGAACTTCTTGAAGAAAACCAATTGTGACAGGGGAAAAAAGGAAAATCAACTCCAAATGGGATCATGTTTTATTCAGGATTTGTGCCGTTGGTGGGGAAAGCCAGAACCCGGCGACAGGAGGGGAAACTGGGCCACCCCACCTTCAAGCCTCAACCACTCTGCCACGAAGTACTTCTCGCTTCACCGGAGCTCAGCTCCCGGGGACCTCTAATGGCCCTTGATAGCAAACATAGTTAAAAATTAACAGACTGACAAAATTAAATATGGATGACAAGCAGCCACTGTGGACTTAATCTGACACAGGGTGTTACACGCTTGGGTGCGTTCGACCTGAGTGGTGTCTTGAGTGAACTGGGATGTCTGAGCACATTTCACATGCCTGTTTGGAAATAAGAGCCCGGCTTGTACTTAGGACAGACAGGAAAAGAGTCTAAAAGCCCAGGAGAGAAAATTACCCCCGAAGGCTTATGTTTAATTAAGCCCAGATTCGACTGGTCTTAGCAGGAGGTGTTCACGGGCCTAGGACCTTGCTTTTGGGGTCTAGAGCTTGTTCCTGCCTGAGCTCAGACCTCAGTAATGTCCTGCCAGGCAGACTGGCGAGATCTTGGCAGGGGCACAGGGCTGGGCTGGAGCATGGCCTCCTCCAGGCAGGACTCTTGCTCCCCTCCTTCCCAGCTCTTGCAGTGGGTCAGATGGCAGACAGCCTTTGAACCAATTCACATAAGTCTTGACAAGTTGCTTAGAGAATGGCAACTTGCTTAATTTCCCTAGGCAAGGAATATTAGATGCCAGACAAGTAGTAAAGAATCCAGATTACATTTCATGCTCTCTATATCTGCTAAAAAAGAGTAGCGGGCTCGGGGGTGGGGGGACAGAGGAAAAAGTGTGGGTGTATGTTCCTTTACAGAGTGATCCTCTGTGGGCTTCATTTCTCAAAGCAAAGAAATTCCTGAAAAGTATTCTTCCAGTTTGGTGAATGCTTTATTGGAAATGGGGAGGGTTGCCACTTAAAAGAACCCTGTAATTAATCCCATGAAGAGGGTCATCTCTTTTTCGGTATTGCAAATTATCAGTCTGTTTGGTGAGTTTGGAGTTGCTTGGACCGGAGTATGCTTCTGGCTCGGCACCCTGTCCCTCAGCCCTGCAGCTTTTGGCAAAGTTTTCTGTGGTACCTGACGGGCTTTATTTGGTGATGCTGCTCGGGAACTCATCCTGAGGCCGGGAGTGAGTGGGCCAGAGTCTGTGGTAATTAGAGAATGTGTGAGCGGCTGGCTGCAGTTGGCTCAATGTCGGAAAAGCCCTGGCAGGCTGTAAAGGGCTCCATCTTAGGGATAATAGTAGAAACCTGTCTAAATATATCCATGCCCTAAAAAGGAATAAGAGCTTCGTTCGGAATATGGTGCTGGGGAAATCTGCATTAAGGTGTAGCATCTGCATTAGGAAAGGAAGGAAAATCTTCACTACTCTCTATGAATTAAACATCCAGGGCTTCAACTGGTCTGGTGATCTCCCAGCTCTCATTAGCTTTGTTAAGACCTAGACATGTGGATGCCATATTAGTGCACTTCAGCCTCTTAGATTCACTGAAGGTCACCACTGGAAGGGACCTTCCAGACCAACGTATTTCAACACTCAGAACTATTAATAGCTGTTACATAATAAAAAGGTTCTGCACCTGGATAAACTTGGGGAATGCAGAATTCATCAAGGCAGACAGGTTCTTTATTGTGGAACATCTCAGCCTTTAGTGCACTAATATGTCTGTAGATCTGCTGAAGGGAGACTGGTTCTTCCAAACCTATCTGGCTGGAGAGCATCTCCAGACTTGCCTGCGTCTGGCCATGCTTTCGGAAAGCTTATTCAAGAGCAGTCGCTCTCAGACTTAAGAACATGCATCGTCACCTGGGGCGGGGGTGGGGAGTGGCTTGTGAAATGCAGACGCTTGGGCCCCATGCCTCAAGTTTCTGCACTTCTGACATGTTCCCAGGTGATGCTGACGGTCTGGGTACCGCACTGAGAACCACTGGTCTAGATCTATCCCTCTATTTCACAGAAAAGAAAATGGCTAAATCAAAGGATATTTATTAATAATAGCTACCATAGTCGAGCCAGGCACCTGGCCAGCATGTCTCATGACTATTTCTAAAGACAAGTGTGACGATGGGAATCAGCCACTGAGAGGCGGATAGTATAGTACAAAGAATCACATTGGGCTCGTCACAAACTGCTGTAGGCAGGGCCTCCACCTGGAAACTTGTCAAGGTCTCCCTGTCACTGGCAACGTGGTTGGGAACGTGAAGTCTGTATGTGCATTAATTCTGTGGGCTTTCATTTCCTCATCTATAAATGGAAGAGGATGGAAATCACTTTTATGGATACTTTCTCTAGCATTCGGTCTTTTCTCTGAGTTATTTTTTTTTTCTGGGTGCTCTCCTGCTCTGCCTAATCTGTCACCAGTCGCAGGAGCTGATACCCTGCTAAGCTGTTAGAAACTTCAGTGCGCCCTTGAATTTTAGAAGAGCATTTCTGAAAGGGTATGATAGTAGAATCCCAAGCAGTGTGGCTCCCGGATAATGAATTGTAATAGAAATAATTGTCATTGCTATAGTACTACAATAACAATAACAATTATAACAATAATTGTTATTGTTATGGTACAGAAGTGTCCCATGGTCTTCCGTGTTGCTTATTTACTTACGTGTCTCAGTCTACGTGAGGTGCTTAGCAGTCTCTGGCACAGAGGAAATAATTGGTGCTGGTTTGGGTTGTAGATAGTATGTTAGAGATTCTTACAGGGACTTCAGAGGCCCTGGAATCGTACGCAGGGTTGTGAATGTGCAGCTTGAGTGTGTTATGGGTGTGTGAGCACACACACATTTTTCTGCAGAAGGATCATTGCCTTACATGGAAGATTAACCATGTAGACATAATCATTGCTAAACTGTTTGTGGAACAGGAGTCAGAAGTGTGGGTTTTCCCGGTGCCTTAAAGCACCTTAAAGCACTCCAGAGACAATAGGCATGAGTGGCCACAAGCGACCTGGGGCCAAAACCGCAGCAGAACGAGCAGCCCCGTGGGTGTAAGGATGACCTCTGCGTTTTCCCCCTGAGGACAGCAGTGATTATCACAAAACAGCTTGTTCCCCTGGGCCAGCTGCCTGAACCCGGGTTTTGTACCATGAGCCCTGCTGCTCTGCCCCTGTGTGGAAACTTGATGAGAAGCTCTGGCTGGGCCCTGGGGGAATGCTGCCCTCTGCTGGATGGCGGGTGCACCTGCGCCTCAGACCTGGAAGAGGAGGCAGCCTTGGGCATCTGGAACGCGGTGAGAAAAGCCCACCCCCTTGGCAAGCGCAGGACTGTCACAAGAGTGATGAATTTCGGGGCCTATCTTTCCTCCACCACCACCACATCCTCCCTAAGAATCAGCCAGTGGACCGACTTCACCTCAGCTCAGCACAACTTATTCCAGGCCCCACGGCTCGGAATGTGCCTACTTGTCTGTCACCCTGGAGTGCTCAGTGTGCTAGACCAGGCTGACGAGAGTGGCACTCTGGTCCCACAAACCGCAGGCATGTGTGTGACAGAGAGTGTGAGGGCTGCGTCAGTGAAGAGGCCAGTGTGTGGGAGGTCGTCAGAGGCTGGCGCGGGAGGTGAGGGGCTTCCTTCTCGCCGTCACCTGCACCGAAACAGGAACCATGCCATACACTCTGCGGCTCTCCCCCCGTCAGCCCTCCCTCTTCCTGTGTCTCCTCTGTGAAACACCATCATGTCTTGGCCTTGTGGGGCTCGGCGCCCCAGCCCCACACCCAGGCAGCACCTGTCGCCACACTGCGCTCCCCCGATCCTGGCGCGCACAGCCCCAACCCTTCCCACTGTGTGTTTAGGTCCCTAGCCCTCCACCTGCCACTGGGCTGTGCCCCCGTCCCACCCTTTACCGCCTGTCTCAGGAAGGCAGCTCCAACTCTGCACTTTGCTTAGTGAGCAAGTGGATTCAGATGTACAAAGCCATAAGCCATGGGTAGGTACGAGTTTTTTCTGTCTCTTTCTCCGACTTCCTCTCTTCCCTTCTGCCCCCTCCCCCTTCCCCTGTCCTCTGTCTTCCCTCTCCCTTCCAGTCCTCCTGCCTCTCACATTTCCCCTATTTCTCTCCTTCATCCTATACACACCCCTAAATTCCCAGAGTAACATGTTTTTTAGCCTACCTGCATGCAAAGAGTTCCTGGTCTGTCGTCCCCTTAATTGCTATGTGTACTGAAAATAATGAGCTTCGGTGCCTGCTGGTGGCTCCGAGGAAGACAGCTTTGCCCCCTTACAATAGAGCCTGGTAATCTGATTTGTAGTAAATCTGTTATGCCACCCCCCACAGAGTCTCTAGCACACAACTGGCCTAAAGGGTTCCCCGAGATGTAGGGATGTAGGTGGAGCCCAAAGGGTTCCCCGAGATGAGGTTTAGGCGGAAGCTCAGAAAGCATCCATGGTCCTTTTAAGCCCTTGTTTCCCAAGTATGCGAGACCAGGTGCCTCTACCCCAGGTTTGGGGAGTCCCTCAGTGCGGCCCCTCACCACGCAGTAGCAGCCAGAGAGGAAGTAACCAGGAGGCCACGGGGCAGAAGGAGAATCCAAGGACTCCTTTGTGGAGACCAGAGCAAAAGGCTGGGTATACTATGTGGGTCTTTCTAGGACCCACTCCTAGACAGCCAGTTTTAGAATCAAGTCAGGAGAGCTAGTAAGCCTGAGCCCAGTGGGCCCAGTGATCACAAGAGGTGTCATTCAGAATACCCAGGCCTCAGCTGATTTCCCCACCTGTAATATCAGGTAAGATAAGGTCTTATCAACCCCTGGAGTCCCTGGGTTCTGCAGAGTTGCCTCGCAGGCCTCAGGCCCCCTGTACCTCCATTTCAACCAGAATGCTGCTTCATCTGTTTATGCTTTGAAGATATGAAAAGGATGCCATGTGGAGAAGGGTTTCTACTGCAAAATATATTTTATTAAACCACAGACATAGATTTGTCAGGGCAAAATTCCTCCCAGCATCACACCTAGAAACATTTTCAGGTCAAACAGTTTGAATCAAACCCAAGTCAGAGTGACCTGCAGCACCCCGCCCCCCCACCCCCCCCCCCCCCCCCCGAGCTACCACGCCCAGCGATGCTCCCTGGGTTGCTCATCAGGTGCTGGGAAGCCTGTCCCTCCTCAGTGTGAACAGAGAAGCAGCGTAAACAACAATCTCTTGCCTCTGTCCAAAGGCTCAGGAGCAAAGCGGATGTTGCCAGCAGAGGGACGTCTGTTAGAGCCGAAGTGCACTTGCCCCTTCGTTTGTGTTTTTTCACATTCTCCTTAGTACAGACCTGGGAAAAGTCTGCCGGGTGGACAAAGTAACACTCAATCCCTTTGTATTTGGGCCTGGCCTTCCACTTTGGAAAACCAATGGAAGAGATGGGGCTGCAGGCCCCTCAGCAAAGTGAGCAGAGGGCAGAGTGTACCCGACACCCCACAGTGCCCGGAAGCCAGAACCCCTTTTCTAAACAAATAGGAACAGAATCTCAAGTCCTGGCCAGACCAGAGCGCTGGCCTACATGGTCATGAGCTGCTCCTTCCTCACCGAAGCAGATCCATGTCTCCACTTGCTGCTTAGAAAACCATTTAGCAGCCTTTCCCGTGTCGGGGAGACTTGCCCACCGGTGGGCATCTGCCTGCAACAGGAAAGGGGATGGCAGCCCAGCAGGATGCTCTGAGGAAGAAGTCGGACTGGAGCCCTGGTTCACAGCCTTGTCCCCACGTGTCTTTCCAGATGCGCTGGCTCCCTCCCTCCGAGGCTACTTCTCAGGGCTGGAAGTCCCGTCAGTTCTGCTGAATACTACGTAAGTACTTGGTTTTAATGACAACTGTGTCCAGTGCATGGGCAGCGCTCATCCCGTCTGGGCACCCACACCTTCCTTTGTCTGTCATTACGCTCACTTGGCAGTGCAGCTCTTCCGAGGGATTTTAACCTGGAGTTGAGGGAGAAGTGAGGAATGCTATTCTAACTTGAAAAACTGAATCCCGGCCTTCCCACTTGATGAATCAGCAGTTAGGCTAGTTTCTGTAGGGCAGCTGTCAGGGAATTTTATTACATAATTGGAGTTCCTCTGCTGCCAGCACCAAAGAACCTTCCTCAAGTTACAGGCAGGCGTAAGTCATCTATAATTTACACAGTATTTTATCATGGGAGTCTTAGAGATTTATCAGTATTAACTTTCTTGCGTGCACATATGCATGTTACAACTTTGGATAATGTTCGTAAAATTTCCTGGGGCCCCTAAGAAGCTTAAATTCTAGTGATCAAGAGCATGGACACATTTTTAAGAGAAAGGAGAGAGAGAGACTGCTCGAGATGCTCCGAGGTGAGCCTGCTGTGGGGA
Source organism: Rousettus aegyptiacus (assembly GCF_014176215.1). Taxonomy (NCBI): domain Eukaryota; kingdom Metazoa; phylum Chordata; class Mammalia; order Chiroptera; family Pteropodidae; genus Rousettus; species Rousettus aegyptiacus. The sequence continues at coordinate 37,110,352 of NW_023416286.1, forward strand.
GAGCTCCCAGGTCAGGTGTGGGTATGTGTCGACTAGCATGAGCGGCGTAAGTACAACTGTCAGAGCAGTGGGTGTTACTAGTGTTTTAATTTGTTCAGCATCTTCCCCGATGGATGGTGTTTAGTTGGGCTACCAGTTATGTCTGTGCATCACTAGAGTTTTGCTAATGGCCCAGCCCTGTGGCAGAGAACCCCAGAATATATGGTAACGATTGAAAATGAGTAATTTCTCAGGAATGTTGAAAAAGCATGAGCAAATTTTCAGTCACTACTTCCATGGAATGAGTTACACAGCTTTCCTTGTTGGGTACCCAAATGTAGTTAAACCCAAAAAAGCGGGGGAGGGGAGAAGAGTTAGGAGTTGGGCTGGATGTGGGTGTTAAGAACTCATGAGAATTCCCTGGCCATGAGCCAAGACCACAGCGTAGAAATGGTAAGCACATTAGTTATACCCTCCCCAATTAGACAAGGACATGGAAGGAGATAAGACCAAAATCTGAATTGCTTATTCGTTATGTTTAGTTTTGGAAGAAATGGCCTAGTGTCTTTGGCTGAGAGCACAGGGGCCTTGGAATGGAGCTGTCATCAGGAGAGTCCTAGGTGCTGGATGTCCAGGCAGAACTTGAAGCTTAGCAGGGTAGGAAAGGTACTGGGTCTTCACGCATGCCCGGACAGCTGCTGTGGCTCCTGGAGTCTCCCCTGCCTCCTCTCAAGAAGAGACCCAGGTGCCATGGTCTCATTCTGCAGTGTGCCCAGAAGCCAGGGTGGTACTTGTGACTGATTTGACGTTCCCCTTTCTTCTATTAACCACGTCTCCATATCACACTTAAGTTCATTAACACAATAAATATTCGGTGAACATCTACAGTGTATAAGGCACTGTTCTCGGTCCTGAGGATAAAACAGTGAACAAAAGCAGACAAAATCCTTGCCTTTATGGAGCTGACGTTCTGTAATGGGGAGAAGACGGGTAATAACATACTGAAAATAAACATAATAGGTGAGATGGTGAGAAATGCTAAGGGAAAAAAGCAAAGTAAGAGAGTTAATGTCATGGGTTGGCAGGCGCAGGAGAGAGCAGTCAGGGTCAGCCTGACGACACTTGAACAGAGACCCAAAGCTTCCCCAGACTTATAAGGGATTCCTTTTTCAGAACAGATAAAACTTTATTCAAGTTAGAGAATAATTTTACTTCAGTAATCCTCTTCTTCTTGCCTCCCCCTTTTGCTAAATCAAAGTAAATGTGTTTGAAATGCAGTAGGCAGAAGCCAGGTAAGGCTTTACAGTGTTGACAGAGAACCCCCAGGCAGCCTGTGCAGCTTGGCCCTGCATGCTGAGCAGCCCTTCCCTGAGAGGTTTCTCCATATTCCCAGCAAGAAGCCATGGCCCTGGTTCTGACTCCCAGAAGCCCTGGGGTCTGTTATGCTTCCCGTGTGAATTATAAAGTAGGGTCAGGCCTGAAACCCTGCCCCCTAGGGGCCCCAGGGATGGGGGTAGGTACCCCTTCTAGCCACTGCTGAGTCCTCCAGGCTTTGTAAGTTAAAACAAATCTCTGCTAACCACACAAGCACTTACTGAGCTCATCTCAACTGTAGCCAAAGCTCTGATCCCACCCACTGTTTTCTGCAAGTCTAGCTGGGAAATCTTTGCAACCCCTAAGCACAGACACCAGGAGAGCTGCCTGCCTGGTCCCTTAAAAGAAGTTCAAAGAGGGCAGCCACGTGTAGAGACCAGGACGCTGAGTCTCGGAGGAGCTGCAGAGCAGTCACAGGTCAGAGCCACCCCCAGGAGCCTCTGCCCTGACCCTCCACTTCCATCATCTGCCCCACCAGGCCAACAGTGGAAATTCAGACCTGTGTGCTCACTGTAACGTTAAACGTGAACACATCTGTACCTCCCTGCAGTGTTTTATGTTCTTGGGGAGTCACCTTACCGGGTCTCCGTAGACTCGGTCCATGCATTCTCTCCTCTGCCCACCAGGTGAGCACTGGTGTGTGGACAGGTGGTGTTGATGTAGTAAGTGCAAAGAGCAGCTTGGTGATAAAACCCCATACTCCCCAGTGACAGCTAGGACCCCTGGACTCTTAATTCATCAGTCCTGAGTCATACTGAGAGAAAATCTTTAGCTTTTCTTTTAAGGACAGGCATCTCACAAACAGCCTTGGTGCAGGGTGCTCAGGTCTGTGGCTGACTCTGCCCCTACAGTGCCTCCATCTTCAGGTGGGCGTTCCCTCCCTCCTCCCCTCCCTCCCGTGCTCTTGGCAAGTTTGGAGAGGATGAGAGAAGTTGGGTGAGTTTCTAAGTTTTTGTTTGCAAAGATGAATGTTTTCCTGTCCTGAAATAACCCCACTATTACTAGGAAACTAGAATCACATCGACTTGTCTTTTAATGTTTTTATAATGAAAATCTGTGGAAAACATTTTTTCTTAATTGAGAAGAGAGAGATCCTAGGAAGGCCATCTTTCCTTCAGCCTCACCCAGAATCCCCAAGGTAGGTTTCAGCTGAATCCCCGAGGGCCATGGGGCCACCTGTGCCCACAAACTTGCGAGACCCTTACAGGGACCGGGGTTTGCCGCAGTCCATTGTGCACTCCTGCTCACGAAGCCCTGCGTGCAAGGATCGGCCTCCTGTCTGCAGGAAGGAGAGTACTGCTGACCGAGGCTGAAAATTTGAGAAATATTAGTGGGGAACGGGGCCATTAGTCTCCAGGGCTGGGATTCAGGCTCCCTTCCTTGACACCAGAAATTCTCACGAAAACCAGCTGGCACAGAGGCAGCCATGCCTGCAGGAGGAACAGTAGAGATTATTTGCTAGGCCTCTCTCTGCACCTTCCTATTCCAGAATTCTCAGGCCCTAAGGAATAGGAAGACATGTTCACAAATGTTTCTTTTGTTTCCCAGTAGGTGCGTGGACCAAAATCTTGCTCAGTGGTGTGCATGACACCACAAGGTTCTTCAGAATTGCTTTTATGGCCTCAGGCTGACCAAAGCTGTGGTCTGCGGCAGGTCCTGGAGTTAGTGAGGTTTTGGGGTCTTCCTCTTTGGGGGACCTCGGGTCCCATGCCTTTCGTCAGCAGGGCTGCAGACAGTCTTGAGGTTCCAGCCCATGGGAAAGGCAGCCTCCAGGTGCTGGCCCCCTGCCCCCAGGTGATTTTCCCCCTTTGCTCCTGAAGCCCCCCATCAGGCATTTTCCGGATACTTCCCCTCAGGCCTCAGGGCCAGGGAGTCCCTGGGGGCCACACTCCCTGGCCCCCGAAAGCCTCCCTCACTTGTTCCACCACATCTCGAGCTGGCTGTCCTGGTGCTGGGCTTCTCATGCCACTGATCCAAGTTCATTCTCAAGTAGCGCTTGTCCTCCACTCAGCAGTGGAGGCCTTTGGTCCCTTTGCCTTTGACCCACTCCGCTCTTTGCCCTCAGAACAAGTTCTTAAAAGTCTAGGGAACCCTGACAACAGGCCGGTCCATGGGTGGATTACTGCACACTGTTAATGGTTTTAATGTGTGATCTCTCCATCCCAGGTTCCAGGTGTGTGATGGTGGCTGCAATCTGTCTTGTGGGTATTAACACAATCTTCAATGGTGGCTACTGGTCTTGAGCTATTCTACAAAACTGGAGCATGCTGGTGAGTTCCAAAGTCAGAGGCTGAACAGGGTCTCTGGGGCAGCATTGTGCCCTGGGGCAGGGCATGTCCAGACCATCACCCAGGCCCAGGGGGTGGGGCTCAGCAGTCTGGGTGTTACTACCTCTCCTGGTGATCCTGATGGGTGCACCAGCTTGGGACATGTTTGTGTGGAACTTGGGGTCAGAAGCTGGCTCTCCATGGCCTGCTTAGGGAATGTCGTCCCAGGATAGCAACTGAGTTTTGCATCCCAGTACTTGGTCCTCAGCACAGCCTGCCTAGGTTGGGCTGACACTTAGATAAGGCCATTAACACCTGCTTACCCAATGAGATACCCGCCCAAGGGAATTTACAAATAAATGAAGCTTTTCTTTTAGGCCCTTAAGTGCATATATTTTTCCTGTTTAACTAATCCAATTATACTGAATATCGTGTGGCCCTTTCTTGATGGCGCAGGGACATTTTTATGAGCCGCTTCATAAATAGGGCATCTCTGAGTTTTATAGGGTTCTCACTGAATTCCTCCAGACTGCTGGGCTTTTCTAATAGGTGATGACTTTGGTCATTTGTCTGCCTGTTCAGTCACTATCAGCTGTCACTTCTGTTTCTAGCAGTAAGTGTAGTCTTAGAACAAGAATACAGCATTCCTACAGGCGACCGGCCTGCCATACACCACTTGTAGGGGTTTCCAGTCTGTTTGCAGAGCTCGATCTAGAACCGCAGGAATGCCAGGGGCAGGCTGACAGCGGTTATCTTAGCCCAAATAAGGTGGCAAATTTCATCCTTATGAGAGGCCACTAAAGAAAAGATGAAGTCAGAAAAAGGGCAAGATTCCTAAGGACAAAGAACCAGGCAGTTCTGGCCAAGGAAGTCATTACCACATTTTTGGGGCTTAAGTAATTTCATGTTCAGAATAGCGTCGTTTGGTGCCCGAGCAGAAGTACACACATTCGGGGTGCACTGGGTTCTTGCAGCCTGCCTCCCCTGCCTGGGCCGGAAGCCAGCATCCTGCACTTGGAGTCTCTGTTCCCACTGACATCTTTTTCGTACACTAATCAAACCTATCAGCAGGTAAACATTTTCCACATCACACATGGCGGTCATTATTTACCGCACTCATTCCCCAGCTACCTAATTTCCTTTTGTCAGAGTTAACAATACCCATGATATTCTTACTGATATTATCACTTAGTAAAACTTTCTTAAAAAACAAGATTTTGTTGCCCCACTCCTCCAGGGTTAAAGACTAATTAAAAGCCAGCCATAGAAGTTTTTGGAAGCAAGTTAGAATAATGATTTTTTTAAGTGCAGTAAATGGACCCAAATATCAGTAACTGAGGGTGTGAGCAGACAAGCGCAGTCAGAGGAGGCAGCAGCTGGCACGTGGTGACTTCATATAGATGATATTCATGTGACGAGGGGCAAAAAAAAGTGGGGAGGGAGAGCTGAGGCTTGGTCCTGGGTGGGCAAAAGTCAAGTTGCAGATGTTCCAAGTACGGGGGTGGGCGGCCAGCACACACTGGAGGGGGAGGAGGGTGTCTTAGATGTGTTTTAAGGTTGGGCTCACTGCTTCATGGGCCATCCATGGGTTACAAGGATGACTTTGGCGGAGGCTTTCCTCTTCCCAAATCTGAAGTCAGACCCTGCCCTTGGAGGGCAAAGCTGTGAGGAGGGAGGATCTCTGGCCAAAGGTGGGAGCTGGAACCCACGCATGGACGGCTTGGACAGCTGTACTAGTTACTGTGGCAGGGGATGTGTCTTTATTTTTCCCTCCCCAGGGTCTAGAAGCACCCTGGCGCAAGCCCACTAAAGCTGTGCTCACTGCTCAGGGTGAGGCGTCTAAGGTGCTCTGGTCCACAAGCAAAACCTGGTAGGCCACAGGCTGACCAGCAGGGATTAGTATGGACTGTGCGGATGTGTCTTTAGAACAGAGCAGTTTCTAGCTACAGGAGATGGTTTCCCCTGGAGACTCTATAGACTATGAACCTTTTTAAATGTTAACTAGCCTTAATACAGATTAGTATCAGCATTTAATTTTTTTGAAAAGCAAGATGACAGGTATAAAATGAAAACTAAACCACTCTTATTTAAAACCTTTTGTCATTTGTCCCATGTTTATTGGAAATCGAGTGGAGGGGAAGTCCTTATCTGACTTTTGGTAAAAATGAATGTTAGGGAAACTTTTGGGGATAAAAACATTAGTGAATAGGTCACATACAGAGGGTCCCTGACACGATGATTTGACTTTATGATTGTGTGTAAGTGATATACATTCAGTAGAAACCTTACTTCAAATTTTGAATGTCGATCTTTTCCTGGGCTAGTGATACAGTCAATACTCTTGTGATGCTGGGCAGCAAACCGCAGTTTTGTCAGCCTCACAAGTAAACAACCAATACTCCAGTGTACTGTGTTGCCAGCATTTCCTGGATATTGTGTTTTGTGTTTTCATGTCAATTGCATGAGTCGACACTTTATTATAACTTTTTAATTTTTCAATGACAGCTGACATACAGTATTAGTTTCAGGTGTACAACAGAGTGATTAGGCATTTATATAACTTACAAGGTGATCACCCTGCCAAGTCTGGAACCCATCTGACACTGTACAGTTATTTGATTATATTCCCCAAGATGTACTTTACATCCCCATGACCATTTTATAACTGCCCATCTGTACTCCTTGATCCCTTCACCCAACATCCTTCCCATCTGGGAATCATCAAAATGTTCTCGTAGCTGAGTCTGTTTTGGTCATTTTGATTTTTAGATTTCACGTATAAGCGAAATCACAAGGTAGTTATCTTTCTCTGACTTACTTACTGTACTATCTTCTAGGTCCATCCATGTTGTTAAAAATGGCAAGATTTCATCCTTTTTTTTATGGCCAAGTCATGTGTACATCATCATCTTTATCGAACCGTCTACTGTTGGGCACTTAGGTTGCTTCCATATCTTGGCTATTGTAAATAATGCTGCAGTGAACATACAAGTGCATGTATCTTTTCAAATTAGTGTTTTGGATTTCTTCTGATAAATACCTAGGAAGTGAGGTTGCTGGGTCATTTGGTAATTCTTTGAGGCACCTCCATACTGTTTTCCACAGCTGGCTGCACCAATTTGCAATCCTACCAACAGTGCACAAAGGCTCCTCTTTCTCCACAACTTCTCCAGTACTTGATCTATTAACGATAGCCATTTTGACAGGTGTGGGGTGATATCTCATTGTGATTTTAATTTGCATATCCCTGATGATTAATGATGAGCATCTTTTCATATCTCTATTGGCTATCCGTATGGCCTCTTTGAAGAAATGTCTATTAAGGTCTTCTGCCCATTTTTAAATCAGTTTTTTTGGTGTTAAGCTGTATCATTGGCAAAAATCGTCTTCCATTCAGTATGCTGTCTTTTCATTTTGTTGGTTTACTTCGCTGTGCAGAAACTTCTTAGTTTGATTTACTCCCATTTTTTCTTTTGTTTCTCTTGCCCAACAACACATATCCAAAAAAATAGTGCCAAGAGATGTCAGTTTACTGTCTGTTTTCTTCTAGGAATTTTATGGTTTCAGGTTTTACATTTAAGTCTTTAATCCACTTTAGTATAAAACAGGCTTTGTGTCAGGTAATTTTGCTCAACTGTAGGCTAACATAAATGTTCTGAGCACATTTAAGATAAACTAGGCTAAGCTATGGTGTTCAGTATTAAATGCATTTTCAACTTATGATGGGGTTATACCCCGTCATCAGTAGAGAAACACCTGTATATGTAGACGAACTGGGGAGCAAGAGAGAAAGAGTTTTCTTATTGGGAGAAAAAGCTTACAAGGCACTTGGACAGACTCTAACTTACCAATGGGAAAGTTGAGTCAGGGCAAAGCTGCCACTCCCAGGTCTCCGCACTGCCCCCCTCTTCCCCTCCCCCAGTCAGCAAGCACCTTTACCCTACATCCAGCTGTCTCCGAGCTCTGGTCTTTCTGATCAAGGGCAACTGAAATGAGATGTTTTAGAATTGTAGAATGTTCTTTAAGATATCAGGAGACTTTCTCCATTGTCTTCAAATTTGGACCTTTGTGATTACCTCAGACAAGATTTTAAACATGTGTTTCCTTCCCTTGTTTATCCCATCACACGCATGTCCAGCTGATCCCCCTTCAGGAAAGGTTCTCTGAGGAGAGTCTGCTCTCTAAACAGAGCCTGACCCTCTCCCCCCATGGTGCTCTGTGTTCTCGGATGTCTTTGCATTCTGCTTAAAATGTCCTTGTTAATACATTCCAAGGTTTGAACTCCATTCCTAGCTAAACCCCTTCCTTGTTTACAGGGACTGAAATAGCCACATTTTGACCTTCTGTTCAGTCTGAGAACATCTATGGCAATGTGGACGCATTCTTTTCCCATGTGAGAATTACATTTACATAGCAGTTATGGAAAAGCTCAGGAAACTATTGACTCCCATCCCCCTCCTTCCATATTTTTTACTTCAAATAAAACTTGCTAATCAGCCAGAATTAACCAGGACCCCTCCCCCCCCCCACCCTTTCTTCCTGCTCAGGGCACCACTGGGCAAGTATGCAGAGCCCAACATGAGTCTCTAGGCATAGTCTCCTGGCTTTCAGCCCAAGGCGTTACCAAGACTAGGAGACCACATCCCTTTAACACCCGATCATTCCTGTTTGATTTGACCTGTAGTCCCAAGTGTCTAAATTTTTGCTATATGCAAGTGACTATATCTGGGGTGGAAGAAAGAGGAAATAGTCTTAAGGAAGAAAATAATCCAAGATAATCCTTGTGAAAGCTAAACAAGTAGCTTGGACTGTGAGAGCTCTTAAGAGTTTGCTGGAGAAAGCCCTGCAAGCCAGAGATCAGGGAAGGCTAGAGAAAGATAGTAGGGTTTGTATATGATGAGGGAGACTGGAACAGGAGGAGGAAGTGAGAATATGACTAAGCTTTCAGGGGCCTTGAGGGATGTGTTAGGGATTCGGGTCTTGGGGAGGATGTCAGGAATCATTGTCATCTTGATGCCCAAGGCAAAACAGACAAAGAGTCAAATTAGAAACACACATCAGGAGAGTGAAACCCGTGAGGGCAGTGTCAGGAAGTAACAATGATCTGAGAGAGCAGAGCTGTGTCAGGGATGAAGCACGAGGGGCCAGGCGTAGGGACACAGACACCAGGGCAGAGCGGTCAGGCGCTGTGTTGTGAGGCAAGGCGAATTTAGACATGTTGCCTTTGAGGTCACGGCACAAATGTCCAGGGGACAGCTGATCGGAAGAATTGCTCAGGAACTGGCTATGGAACCAGAAAAAGGCCAGGACTAGCAGCATGCATTTGCCCAAAGATGGTTGTGAGCTCTCCAGAGAAGCAAGCAGAAGTAGACCAGGCAGACCCCTACCAGACACAGCCAAGGGCTGGAGGAGATGGAAGGGGCTTCGTCCATCCTAGAGCAGTGGGGCCAGCGCCAAGGAAGGAGAGGTCACCTGTGGCCGATGTTTCTTTGCCTGCTCATTCAGTCCCTTCTCTCTCAGTCCCTGCAAACAGTGTGGCAGCTTTGGTTTCATGCCGTTGGTCTTGGAGCCTGGTCACCACATTCAGTTTCAGCTGTTCCCCAAGATGGCCCTCTCCAAGTCCGTGCTCTGTCAGAAGCCACTGGCAGCGTGCAGGCCCCTTAGGTTCCCAGAATCCAAGGGCTGCCAAGTACCATCCCCTCTGAATTCTTCCAGAGTACGAACAGCCATAGAGTGACTGTTGTTCCTCAGAAAGTTTCCTGGAATTAACACACACAGCTTGAGCTGCTGGCACATGGTCAAGTCTGGGATGATGTGGAACATGTCATTCCAGGCCTGGCAAGACAAGAATGTAGGGGAAGGAAACTGGCCTTGTATCCAGTTCCTCTAAGCCAGTTTTCCTCCTCTGTTGTTGTTGTACGGTGACTTGGGTAGAAGGGGCAGCGCCTCTTTACACTTGAGGGTTTTTTGGATGTTAAAGGGCAGAGAGGCATTTGTGGGATGCGAGGTAGGACAGAAGGTTGGGGGTTCATTGGGAAGTCAGCTAGTATGTCCTAAAGGTAATGCCTGGTCTCAAAGGGATTCCTACCCCATGGAAGGATGTCCCAAGCCTGGGCACTCTCACTCCTGCCATCTACCCAGAGCTGCTCCATGCTACGCACGCCTGGATTGTGGTATCCCAGTGCTCCATTCCCTGTCAGGTAGAAATCAGTGAGGAAGAAACGTAGCTTTCAAGAGAGGGTCCTTCTGATGGCCCTGCTAAGCATCACAGGATATGTGACTTACACCAGAGATGGGGTGTGAACAGGCCTGGCCCACATCCGGCATCCGGTGAGTTGGGATTTGATCATCCTATTGTGCTGGGCATCAGGGGAGGCAAAGGAGTCAGAAAATGAAATTTTCTGAAGGTGTTCACTTCCCCCATTTCAGAGAATTCTGCTGAGAAAGGGAGAACAGGCAAGAGGTGGGGTGAAGGGACGACTGAGATTCCGTGTGGGTGCCAGGACTAACAGTTGCAATTAGCTAAAAAGACAGGTGGTTAGAGATAAGGTTTTAGAGGTCCAGATCCTTTCTCTTAAAAGCTAGACCCTGATTTCTTCCCACAATCTAGAGGCATGTGGTAATTACAATTATATTAGGTCTTCTGACTTGTGGCCCATTATTATTTCTACCCATTTGTGCTGCCATCTACAAACTAGACTATGACAAGATTCAATGAGTCAAGTTCAGATGCAGCTGGTACTGTATAGATCTGATCTGGACAGGAGTATTTAGTAAAATCATTCAATTACCTATATTTGCACGTTCACTTAAATCTGTTTCTAATTTCAAGATTTACTGCTAAATTATACATTTTCCTAAGTTTAAGGATAATTACATGGGTTATCAGTAATGATGCTATTTTCTTTGCAGCCTCCTCCCACTCCCAAATAAGTACTCCCCTGTATGGAATTCTAGTATATGCTGATTTACTTTGCATGTACTTTTTCTATAGCCACAAATTTACATGAGTCTGATGTTGGTAAGATAATAGCAAGGAAAACAAATGACTTGGGAGTTGGAAAGAGAATAAAATAAATGACAGAATACTAGCAGAGGTTTCACAATGCAGTCTTTAACACAGGTAAATAAATCCAGAGATAAAGCAGATATACTTAAGAAAATTGTAGGACTCTGCCAGCAGCAGTCAGAAAGTCTCAGTGATTGAAGGGCCTTTTTTCTGCCACAAAGCAAGATAAATATGAGCATTTCCTTGCAACTTCAGGGGAAGAAGGTCTTGAAAAGTTTCTAGTAAGAGATAAATGGAAATTAAACATGTCCTCTCTATGTATCTAAGGTGAGACCATTCACACTCTTGTGTGGTTTTATCTGATGAGTCAGTAAATACAACCCATGGTGATATACACATATACTTTCGTAGGGAATCACCCATGAATTTTCCCAGGGGAAAGTTTCTAAGCCATGAATTCTATCAACAGGTGTCTCCAAATAGCCCTGTCACTAGGAGGAAGTACTGCACATGCCTGTGAGATCTGCTTTCCTTACACATCTTTCTGTTTCAGGCTTGAAAAAACCTTGCCCAGTTTTGAGCCCTTCAAGACTTTGCCACAGCCTCTATCACACATCTGTTTTTCTTGAAGAAAAAAATAAATGTTTTACTCTTTTACACTGTATAATTGTAAGAAATAGTGTTATTTGTGAATGCATGGTCTGACATTTCTGTACAGTTTGGAGATATTTTCAAATGAAACAAAAAAGATGTCAACAATAAAATCAGGAATGAGTATTTTTATATCAAACATTTAAGTATGGCAGGATGGATGATCTTACACTGGGTTGGATAACAATTTTTGTGCTTGACTTTTGAATGCTTGTAATTAAAAATATCTATTTTTTTCCTTTAAAATAAGCTGCATGTTTGAGGCATGTTTTTAAATATTTCCAGAATCGCATTGTGAATGTATAGAAATCTGTGCCTGGCCTGAGTCCAGGGTGAATTAGAAATGTAGTGTTAGATGTTAGAAACAGAACTGTGCCGTCTACAGTACTAGGTGTAGGCTCCCTGCAAGACAATCAAAAGCCTCCATGGTGGCATGCTCATAGCTGGGCAAAGAAGCCTTTCCTTGGTACGAATTCCTGCTCAGTGTGCCCTTAGAAAGCCTCGGCACACTCCACAGGTGACTATATAAACTGTGTGACCTACAGATGCATAACCCCCAGTGCAGAGTCTGTCTCACTGAGAAGGGGAAACCTCGGCTTGGGAGGCCCATGGTACCTCAAGAGGAAGCTGTCTTTGCCCAACCTGTGTGGCTGCAGTGGGCAGCTCATAGCTCCCAAGGGATTCTGCAAAACATCAGCTGAGCTGAGTGTTGGCAGCACCACGCCAAACAAGCCATTTAAAACTTTATCTTGAATCCCATGTGCTCACTGGGACACTACCTACCACATCAGCCCAGAGATGGTACAACCAGTGGGCGTTTGGGATGACTACTGCTCAGCTTGCTTCAAGACCTGTCCAAAACCAAAGTCAGTCTTGTATCATAAGCTGACACACTTCTAGAATCTGTGACAGTTCAGACTCTCCCCCTTGTAGAAGAGCCATGTATAAAAATATACTGACCTAAGAATTTTCAAATGCTGATATAGCTAAACATCACAATCTTCCTTATTGATCTGCTCACATTATAAATGCTTGTTTTAATGACCATATGGTTTGTTTCGGGGTTTCTTGTTTCATTACTTTCCATTAGAAATACGGATGTCAAGAAGCTTTTAAAGGTCATCACAAAACAAAACAAAAAAATGACAAAGAGCAAAGGCAGAAGGGCTCTTACCCTCATGTAGATGAGGCAAAGAGCACTTACAGCAGCGTGGGGACAGCTGTGTTCAGGCCCTGCTAACAGCTTCAGCATCACCTGCTTTTGGTGAGACTTCTGTACTCTTGTTTCTAAGGAAAACAAACCACTTCCACAGCCTATTATGCTTTTATAAACTGTTTAAAGGTACTTTTCTATTGTCATTTTTAAAAATAAACTGCTTATCCCAGCTGTCACACCACTGCTTGGCAAATTTCTTTTTGCACGATCAACCAAGTACAAACTATACTGCAAACTGGAGACAAGCAGATTTTCTCATTTTCAGGTCTTGACAAAGCTAAGCATTAGCCCTTGAGCTAAGGACAAAGAAACTAAAGGAAGAAACAGCTAAGAGAGCCAGAGAATAACCTCCACAAATGCTCTAATGTGGGTACTTGGGTGAGTGACACTGATATCTCAGGCCTCTGGGTTCTTACTGGAGCCTTCCTGACCTGGCAGGGGAATCTCATGGCAGAGTCGCATTGCTCTTTCTTGATGTCGTTTCCTGCACTCAGCTGACTCCACATCCACCTCAGCCTACAAAGCTTTAGCTAGATTATCTGAAATCTATAGTCATTTATGGTTTCCTGCTAACTTAAAAAAATATATATAATTGATAGCCAAGATGATACAAATGTTTACCCTCTAACCCAGGGGTTCCCAACTGCAGACTGGTCTCTGGCCTGTTAGAAACTAGGCACAGCAGGAGGTGAGCGGCGGGCCACGGAGCGAAGCTTCATCTGTATTTGCAGCTACTTCCCAGTACCAGCGTCATCACCTCAGCTCCACCTCAGATCCATCAGGCATTAGATTCTCATAGGAGCACCAGTTCCTGGTGCCAAAAAGGTTGGAGACCACTGCTCTAACCAACCCTTCTTCTCCCAAAAGGGAGGGGCAAGGGGAACCACAGTGCTCAATTCCTGTAATGGCCATAATCACTAATAACTATTAGTTTTGTTGGGTCCTGACATAACTGGTTCTGTGGCTTGGATCTCATGTCCCTTTTGCAGGAGACCATCACTAAAAGCAGGTCCCCATCTTGGCCTTCCAGTACCCTGGAGCCCAAATATAATAGTAGAAAACTAAAGTGAGGCTTTCTGCAACCTTGCCCAGGCTTTGAAGGCCACACCCAGCATGGCTCCAGGACAAGCTTGACACACAGCTTTGTCTTTAGCCCGTCTGAGACCTTCCATCTCAGAGGTACCAGAGGTTGGCCAGACAACCTAGAATTGAGGGCATCTCCCCTAAAGGTGATTTACTGCCCCTCCTGCCTGCTTTGGGCCACCTCCCATCACAGTCACTACCTGAACAGTCACTTCCATATGCTTTTTCACAAGGGACTTAGGGATAGATAAATAAGTGCCCCAATAATCACCATGCTGATGGGTCATTAGTGACAAGTCTAGATGGTATATATAGGAATTCAGATATATGATCACTCAGTTGACCATCACAGCCTCATTACAGTCTGAAAAACTGCCTTTTCTCTCACACTACTATGCAGGATGAAGTGTCCTGAATAGGGAACTTGAGATAAGAAAAGGCAAGTCTGTTCTCTTGCTTATTCCACGCATAATGCCCCAGTTTGTAGGCTCCCTAAAGATGGTAACTAAGCCATCAGTTTGTTTCATTACCAAGTGAACCCTCCATCAGGAGGGGAAGATGTGCTACTTGTAAACACAAGACTAAGGTAGTTATACTATAAAACTGGCATTTAAAATTAAATACTATGCCTTCCACCTCTAACAAAGTTGCAAATTAAAGGAATTTGGAAAAGAACCTTAAAACTTGCAAAATGAAAGTTATAATTCCAATTAATCCCATCTAGGGTTTGAATTCACTGGAGCCAGGGTTTGCACACGTGCTGGACCTACTTTAATGGAACCAAACCACAGTTATTAGAGTCCTCATCTCTGAGGTTCCCTGAACCCCAGCACCCATGGCACCTTTGGGTCCTGAGTTGTGTGGCATAATGAACATTCTTGAGAATGAAGGATGCATAGCTTAACTAACATCTCTGAATTCTATTATCTCAATACGAAAGCATTTTTGGTGTCTGTGTCAGGGTGACAGAGGAGTCAACTATTTTGGAGTGCTCTCAGCAAGACATGCTTAGTGCTAGGACTATGTGTACATTTCTTACTGTATTCCATATCACTGGAAAAGAGCATTCTGACCCACTTTAAGGGTATCAGCACATGGTTGCTCTTACTCTTCAACTCTTAATCTACCACCTTATCACAATATCAAACAATTTCATAACATTCTTAGAAAGCAAAAGAATATGTCCTACACGAAGCCCCAAAGACAGCAATACGTTGATGATAGGTCATCCTTGCTGTCCCCAGCCTTGCCACAGGGCAACAGTGCTCATCCTGGCTCGTTAACAACAGTCAATAAGCCCTTAGGAAACCCCAAATTTCTTTTCCACAAATGAATCATTTGCAAGTAAAAACGATAGTTAGAGGGGCCACTGAGTTTCGTCTATGCCTCAGGAAATTGTCAGCTGCTAAGAATTGGAGAATTTTTAAATCCAGATGCCCTACTGCCACATTCAGAACATGTTTTTTCTACCAGTGATTTCGAACAGCTCACGGAAGTAATCAAGGCCTGTACATCCGCAGTGCCCACCCCACGAACACCAGCACGGAAATAATGGGATGGATCTGCACTGCCTTTTCGTTATAGCTCTGCTCTACAGGTATCAAGTGTTCCTCTGTGCCCTGAGTCCCACCATCATCCTGCCATGCTTATAAGATGTGACAGCAGCAGCCAAAGATTCATTTTTTACACTTGGTCTAGCTCAACTACATTTCTCTTAGCTATCCCCCTTTAAAAGCCTTCAATGACTGATGAATTATAGATCAAAATACACTACAGACTAATCTCTTAAAGCATCCAGCCACGCCCATTCCCACTTCTAAATGGCCAGATCAGGGCAGAGGCAAAAACATGACTGTAACTTTAATCTGAATATGGTGGATATGTTTTTAGACACCAAGAAGAATTGGGAAAAGACTCCTTTCTTTTTATTACAATCTTCAAACACAACTGGGCTATCACAATTTGCCACAAAGACCACGTCCTTCCCCACATGTCACTGGATGATCCAATATCAGTACCTTAATATGAGGTATATGGAGGAATCTCTTCAATGTAGTAAGCAAAGGAGACTTAACACAAGAAAATGTAAGCAAATGAAGTAAAGCTATGGAATTTGCAATTTTAACAATTTAGCAAGACATTTCATTTCTCTAAATCTTAATTTCTTCATTTATGAAATGAGTTTAGACTAGATAACGAAAATCTACTATAAGGCCAGTACACAAAGTACTAACGAGGACAGGTTTAGCTAGAAACCACCAGTAATACACAACTGGCAGTAAAACATCTTATCTTAGAACCTATGATAAAGGCCTTGCTGTCTGTCTCCTTGCAAAACAAGATGAAGTATGTGAGATGTCCAAAATGCATTTCCAGACCTGACCAACAAGATAGATAGTGACAGGTGATATCCCCAAGATACAAACCTAGGATGTTCCTGGTTTTATTCTCCCTCACAAGAACACTAACTATTCATGGATGAGACACCAGTGAGAACTCCAGAACTTAAGAGTGAGGCTGTAGCGCCCCCGGTGAGCCATAGAGACCAAGACAGACCACATCAGAAGGGGAAAAGCAGCAGCTACACACTGATCGCACTGCCTCTCTCCGAAGCTGGTGCAGCATCATTCCGAGTGGTCTTCCCTGAGCCTCCAGTTCCTCTCCAGTGAGAAAAGAGAGCCTAGGGCAGACATCCAGCTGCCCCAGCATTGTGAGTTACTTTTCAGGAGCCCCCTTCTTGTCTTACCCCATGGGGAGTACAGGAAATTAACCACTGGAAATCTGATTGTGGCAGAGAAGGGGAGATGAGGAGCAACAACCAGCACCAAATTTTTGGGTTCCTACCTGCACAGCCCAAGCACTCGTGTACCACATAAGGATGGTTCAGTCTCTTTGGAACACAAAGAGATGGTGGTCCCATAAGGTTATAATGGAGCTGGAAAATTCCTATCACCTAGTGATGTTATAGCCATCATAATGTCATACCACAATACCTTCTGACATTTGTGGTGATGCTGGTGTAAACAAACCTAATGTGCTGCCAGTCATATAAAAGTATATTAGCACATACAACTATAGCTGTAGGCTATACCACCTAGGTTTGTGTAAGTACATTATTATGTTTACACAACAATGAAATTGCCTAGTGATGTGTTTCTCAGACAGTACCCCCATCGTTACGCAGCTCATGACTGCACTTAACACCAAAGAACGGCTTTGCTCATCTGCAGAAATAAGTAGGTTGCACTGTTCGAGCAAGGAACTTAGTAGGGTGCAGGTCTGCACGATTTGGGTACTCGAAGAGATTGGCCAGCCCTGGAGCCTGGTCTTCCCTTGCTCAAGGCGAGGGGGGAGGGAGTGGGGGGAACTTATTCTAGCCTCACCCATGCTGAGTGAGGCTCCCAGCCCCACCTGACCAGAAAAATCCTGGCCAGAACACCTGGAAAGTTACATAGCCCACAATGCTCAGGCACAGAGTCTGGCAGAAAAAAAACCATTAAGTCTGCAGAGAAAATCCAGTGTCCCTGTTCAGCCAGAGAACTTGGGGCACAAGTCAGCCTAAGTCAAGATCACAGAGAGCCTTACTGGCCTTGAAGCTGGTTCTCCCACTGATTAGGGCAAGAAGCTAATCCAAAGCATCACCAATTTAAGATATTTTATGTAAGCCTCATGGTGACCATAGGGGAAAAACCTGAAGTAATTACACAAAAGATAAAGAAGTCAAAGCATACTGATACAAGATATCAAAAAAAAAAAGACTACAGGATATGAAATAAGGAACAATTGATCTATAAAACAGCCAGAAAATAAAAGCAACAGTAAATCTTTACCTATTAATAATTAAATGTAAATTAAATTCTTCCATCAAAATGCAAAAAAAATAAAACGTCTGAATGGATAAAAAAATAAGATTCGAATGTCTGCGCGAGACTTACTTTAGCCTTAACACACACAGACTAAGAGTGAAGGAATGGAAATAGATACTTCACGCAAATGATCCAAAGAAAGCAGGGGTAGCTATACTTACAAAAATAAACTTTAAACTAAAAATGTTAAAAAGGGACAAAGACCATTATATAGTGAAAAAGGGGTAAATCCATCATGATGTATGACAACTGTAAATATTTATGCACCCAATGTCAAAGCACCCAAATATGTAAAAAACAGAGCTAAAAGGAGAAATAAACATCAATACAAAACAATAGTTGGGGACTTTAACACCCCACCCTCAACAATCGTTAGATCAGAGAATCAACAAGGGAACAGCTAATTTCAACAACACTACAGAGCAAATTGACCTAACAGACATATACAGAACATTCTATCTGATAACAGCAGAATACACACTCTTTTTAAGCACACATGGAACATTTTCTGAGATAAACCACATGTTAGGCCACGAAAACAAGTCTTAGCAAATTCAAGAAGACTGAAATCATACTATCTTCTCTGACCACAATGGTATGAAAATAGAAATCAATAATGGGAGAAAAACTAGAAAATTCACAACATGGAAATTAAACAACACTCTCCTATACAACCAATGGATTAAAGAAAATATTAAAGGAAAAATAAAAAGTATCTTGAGAAAAATGAAAATGGAAAGAATATATCAAAACTTATGGGATGTAGCAAAAGCAACTCTAAGAGGAAAGTTCATGGCAATAAACACATACATTAAGAAACAAGAAAGATCTCGAACAACTTAACTCTATGCCTTAAGGAACTAAAAAGAGAACAAACTGAACCCAAAATTAGTAGAAGGAAAGAAAAAATAAAGCCCAAGAAGTAAATGAAACAGAATAGGAAAGATTAACAAAACTAAGAGTTGGTTCTTTGAAAAGATAAACAAAATTAACAAACCTTTACCTAGACATATTGAAGAAAAAAGGACCAAAATCAACAAAATTATGAATTAAAATGTGAACAGTACAAATGATACCAAAGAAATACAAAGGATCACAAGAGGCTACTATGCTACAACTATACTCTAAAAAACTGGACAATATAGAATGAAAATTTCTTAGAAACAAAATCTACGAAAACTGAATCAGGAAAAAAACAGAAAATCTGAAGAGAACAATTACTAGTAAAGAGACTGAATCAGTAATCAAAAATCTTTCAATGAAGAAAAGCTCTGGACTGAATGGTCTCACAGGTGAATTTTACCAAACATTTAAAGAATTAATGTCAATCCTTCTCAAACTCTTCCAAAAAAATCAAAGAGGAGGGAATATTCATTTCATGAGGCCTGGATTACTCTGATATTAAAGACAAAAAAGGACACTACCAGAAAACTACAGATCACTATCCCTCATTGAATATAGATGTTAAAATTCTCAACAAAATACTAGGAAATGAAATTCAAAAGCATAATAAAAAGATCTTCACCATGATCAAGTGGGATTTATATCTGGGATGCAAGAATGGTTCAAATGGTGCAAATCAATATGATACATCACATTAACAGAATAAAAGTAAAACAGTCATATTATTTCAATAGATGCAGAAAAAGAATGACATAATTCACAACCTATTCATGATAAAAAAAAAATTCTTAACAAAGGGAATATACTTCGACATAATAAAGACCGTACATGACAAGCCCACACCTAATATCATTCAATAGTGAAAAGATGACAACTTTTTCTCTAAGATCAGGAACAAGGGAGCTCACTCTCATCAATCTTACCCAACACAGTACAGAAAGTCCTAACCAAAGCAATCAGGCAAGAAAAAGAAATAAAAGGTGTCAGAATTGTAAAGAGTAAAACTGTCTCTATTTGCACATAACATGATTTTATATATAGGAAATCCTAAATAATCCACCAAAAAACTGTTAGATCAAATCGACGAATTCAGTAAAACTGCAGCATACAAAATTAACATACAAAATCAGTAGCATTCCTAACACTAACAACTTATCTGAAAAAGAAAAAGAAAACAATCCTATTAACAATAACATCAAAAAACAATATAAAATGCTTAGAAATAAATTTAACTAAGGAAGTAAAAGATCTCCACACTGAAAACTATAAGACATTTATGGAGCAAATCAAAGAAAGCACAAATAAATAGAAAGGTATTCTATGTTTATGGACTGAAGGAATATTCTTTATATATCCATACTACCCCAAAACATTTATAGATTAAATGCAATCTCTATCAAAATTCCAACAGCACTTCCTACAGAAGTAGAAAAAACAATCCAAAATTTATATGAAACCACAAGACCCCAAAATAGCCAAAGCAATTCCAAGAAAGGAGAATAAAGCAAGAAGCATCCCACTTTCTCATTACGAGTTGTTATATTATAAAGCCATAGTAACATAAGATCAGAAACCACAAAACTCCTAAAGTAAAACATAACAAAAAAGCTTCCTGACATGAGTATTGGCAATGATTTTTACGTATGACACCTATATCACAAGCGACAAAATAAAACATAGAAAAGTGGGACTATATCAAACTAAAAAGTTTCTGCACAGCAAAAAATGTTAACAAAATGAAAAGACAACCTATAGAATGGGAAAAAGTATTTGTAAACCATGTATCTGATACGGGGTTACTATCCAAAATATATAAAGAACTCATACAATCTAAAGCAAAAAAGCACTGCTGTGTGGACAAAGGACCTGAATAGACATTTCTCCAAAGATACACAGATGACCAACCAGTACATTAAAAGATGCTCAATATCACTCATTATTATGGAAATACAAATCAAAACTGTAAGATATCCCCTCGTGCCTGTTAGAATGGTTGGCATCAAAAAAGACAAGAGACGTGCCCGATCTCATCTGATCTCAGAAGCCAAGCAGGGTGAGACCTGGTTAGTGCCTGGATTGGAGACCACCTAGGAATACCAGGTGCTATAGGCGTGAAAAATAAATTAAAAAATTAAAGAAGTAAGACAAGAGAAAATAAATGCTGGCAATATGTGGAGGAAAGGGGAACCCGTGTGCACTCTTGGTGGAACTGTAAACTGGTACAGCCACTGTGGAAAACAATTAAAAGTAGAACTACCCTATAATCCAACAATTCCACTTCTGGAAATATAGCTGAAGAAAATGAAAACACTATGTTGAATGGATATATGCATTCTCATGTTCATAGCAGCATTATTTACAACAACCAAGACATGGAAACAACTAAGTGTCCACTGCCAGATGAATGGATAAAGATGATGGGGGCGGCATGTATGCGTGTGTGTGCGTGTACACACGATGGATTATTTAACCATAAAGGAAATCCTGCCATTTGCAACAACATGGGTGGACTTTGAGGACACTATGCTACATCAAATAAATCAGGGAGCGAAAGACAACTGCGGCATGATCACACATGTGGAATCTAAACACAAACCAACCAACCACATTCATTGAAAAGAGATCAAATTTGTGGTTACCAGAGGTGGGAGATGAGGGGGAGAGGAAATTAGATGCTGGTGGTCAAAAGGTACAAAGTTATAAGACAAATAAGCACAAGGGATATTATATACAACAGTGACTATAGTTAACACTACTACATGGTATATAAGTTACGAGAGTAAATCCTAAGATTTCTCATCACAAAGAAAACAATTGTTTTGTATTTATATGATGATGGATGTTAACTTATTGTGGTAATCATTTCGTGATATAGGTAAGTCAAATCATTATGCTGTACACCTTAAATTTATACAGTGCTGTATGTCAATTATATCTCAATAAAATTGGCAAAAACAACAGGATGGTATGACTAGATCACAAAAAGTAGGCATACTCGGAGATAAGACAGCTCCAAGGTTTTTACAGAAAACTGGTTTTATACCATAAGACATTGGTATGGTAACAAAACACCTCTGATACAAATCTACACAGGCTGAGTTTCTCGTGTTCTAAATTCTTATGGGAAGCCTCTGTTTTACATCTTCTCATGCCATATTTTGGGGCCTGGATGTGAAAAAGAGGTAAGCAGTAACACTGTAAATGTAGGTGAGAAGTAAATAGAAGAAATAAAAAGAACTAAAGCAGCAAAAAGGGTTCCTTGTCATCTGCACAAAGCACTTACTGCTTTGGATTACCAGTACACCTTTTTTGAGAATACCAAACTTTGTTTTTATAATTCACTACAATTTTAACTTGTGACATGAGGACTGTAATGATCAACCCAAAGAATCACCACAGACCATATCACAAGTATAGATAAGGAAAATGTTTAGTTTGCCACAGAAGATTGGAATAACCACACTGATTTCCCATAAGTCATCAACGACTCTTAAGAACTGATGTATTTAATAAAGGTTCTCATGAGGTGGTGGCTCCATAGTGTAGTGGTTAGCACTTCTGCTTTACATGCAAAAGGTCCAGGGTTTGCGCCCCAGGTGGAGCCACGGACCACACCCCTAGTGTGCCAGGCCCCCCGAGTATGCCGGGGGCACCAGGCCCCAGGTGTGTACCGTGAGCACATGGGAGGAGACGCTCTGCCTTCAGAGATCCAGTTCTTAAGGGGAGGTGGCAACATCCTTAGGTCAGGGGTGGAAGAGCAGAGGGTGGGGAGAGGGGGGTGAATAATGGCTCTCATGAGCTTGGCCAGTGATGGGGAGATAAAGGAACTCTTCACCAGAAGAGCCCCATAAGGGTTGGGATGTAAAGCTGATATTCAGGTTGGCAAGAAGACTCTATTCATCTTTGATAGCATGAGACCATGACTTGCAAAATCCAAGAGGCTAAATACTAATTTATCCTTTAAAAAAAAAAACGTTAAACATCACATGTAGTGTGTCTCTACTGCTTCACAAGCAAACAAGAGGCACACTTTGTGTCCAAATGTGAAATCCATATGTTCAGCAACATGGCACAGATCACAGTCTCCAACAATGTCCCAAACACACACCCTGTGTGAGTCAAAGATGGAAGCTGCCAACTGCCACTGCCAAGAAGGAGAAAACTGAATTTACTAACTTCTTAGAACTCCTTCTACAATGATTTTATTATAAATATGTTCTTTTGGAATAAACGAATATTGCATTCAAGACTATTTGCAAACTTGTTCTGAAGTAATAAAAGAGGAAAAATAGAACCAGGAACCACTTAAAGTAGAGATAAATAGCAAAGACACCTGCATGCCGTGCTAAGTGCCTTTCCTCCAAGAAGTAACAGAGGTTAACAGGGAATATCACATTTCTCATCAGCCTATTCAATTAAAATAAGCTTTGAGTTTGGTAATTTGCATTTGTTCTGTAAACTGAACTGCTCCTCTCCTCAGTCTCTAAGCAGCAGAATGGGAAGACAGTCAGTCTTCAGATCCCAGTATCGACAAGAAAGATCTTGACTTTGTATTTGTAACTCTTTGCTCACCTACAAAACTGTTCACTGTTTGCCAGGAGCAACGTCAGAATAGTCCTGCAGCACCCCAGCCAGGTGTTCATTATGAGTCTTAAACCGTCGCTTCTTCTGTGAAGCAGGCTTTTTCCTTCTCTGAATAGGGGCCTGCAGGAAAAGGTAAAAAAAAAAAAAAAAAAAAAAAGCTACTCAGAGGGATAATGTGGTAAGGGTTTACTAAGGATGCCCAGAAACCAGGAGCAAAGAGATGTGGCAACGACCTGTTTTTCTGCTCGGTAGTCCAGCTCCATACACACCATTCCACAGCACACTCCCAACTGAAAATAAGAACCAGTGCTTTCTGTTATGGAGACGTGCATACCTCCACCAGGAATAAATGGGCTGGCACAAAAACGTACCAGAACTATTCCAGGCACTAAGTGGATGATAAGAGAGGTGGTAAAGCTCTTTATTTTTCATCATCATTATCTGGTCTAAAAATATATCTATCATTACTAATAAAAAAAAAAAGACCTGATGTAAACAGGGCTAAACATAGAAATATGGCAAAATTGGGAAGTGGATGGGCACATGAAGATTTTTTACTGTTCTGTATGCTTTTCAGTATACTTGAAATATTAATGCATGATAAAATCAACAAGCTAAACAATAACAGGAAACCATAAAGTGCTGCAATTACACTAAGTCATGGAGATCACTGGCAATAAACCTTCCATTTTAAGTTGTTCTAAAAAATTCACTGAATCTCACACAGACACACACACACACACACGAAAAATCAGAGAAGGTAAGCTACACTGCCTCATAATGAACATGGAAAAGAGAGAAAGAGGTACAGCAGCTAGAGTCTAGAGTGGCTGGTGAATTATTCCTCATCCAGGCTTTGTCCTTAGACTAATAGTTGATTAGCTTTTACAAGGCAATTTACAAGTCTTCATTCCATTACAAATCCCTCATCTGAGCAGGATTTGGGGCTACAAGGACAGTATGTGGTTCCTAAGGGAACAGAGCTAAGGAAGACCCGGGCACAAGACTACTGGGCTCACTGGAGCAAGGGGGAGGGGAGCACAACAAGGGCCAAGATGACAAAGCAGACTCCTGGTTAGAGACTGGGAGGCCAACATGTGGGCAGGAGGAGAAGTTCGGTATGGCTGGAGCTTAAGAGTAGCCACTGCCAGGAATGCAGCTGGAGGAGTGATGGCGAAAACCCTCTCGTACCTGGGGAGCAGCACTGAGGGCACAGAGATCCTCTAGCTCTCAATAAACCCTACATGATCTGGTTTGCAACTGACCAAGATGAATGGATTAGGACACAGAAAAAACTGGAAGAGAGAACAACCTGCTCTTAGAGAATAGAAAGCAAGCAAACAGTTTATAAAGAACAGAGGACTAGACTACATTTTTGTCCAGCAATTACATACCACCTTCTTTGGTCCAGACTCCTGCATGGAAGAAATACCCTGTCGCTTCAGATATTCTTCAATTTTCTCCTCGTCCATTGAATCCACGGTGACACTCCTCCACAGTTTCTGAAACTCTATGCCAACAAGATGATAGTTATTTTACTATAGGGGTTTACAAGCGACGACGTCTCAGTGATCAAAATCCAGGCTTCGATATTATCTCCTCTGGTTGACATTAGCACAACTGAGATTTCATTATAAAAACTAAGGAAGTAAGACAGCAACATTCAAGGGCCTGAGAACACGAACTGCATCATTACACGCCAGACTGGTAGTATTCTATTTTTAGTCTAGTAAATGAAGGACCATATGCTTAAAGCCTCCTTGCTTTCCTGAGAACAAAGGCAGTCGACACTCTCCTTTTATTCCAAAAATCAGTTCTCTTTCGAAATAGTTCAAATTCCTGCTTATCTCTCCTGAGCCTAGTATACTCCATTTCCTCTCCTATTGGTAAGAACAGACAGTGAGATGGGGAACCAAAGTTTTATGCTGGAATAAGGAGCTGTAACAGTT
The DNA here is from genome assembly GCF_014176215.1 of Rousettus aegyptiacus. Classification (NCBI taxonomy): domain Eukaryota; kingdom Metazoa; phylum Chordata; class Mammalia; order Chiroptera; family Pteropodidae; genus Rousettus; species Rousettus aegyptiacus. Next base: position 37,135,233 of record NW_023416286.1, read on the forward strand.
TACAGTTGACTTTTGAACAACAGGTGTTTGAAATGCACAGGTCCAATTATACACAAAATTTTTTAAATAAATATATTGGAAAAATTTTTGGAGATCTTCAACAATTTGAAAAAAACTCGCAGATAAGCCTTATGATTTTAATAACATTTTCTTTTCTCCACATTACTTTATGGTAAGAATATAACACATACAACATACAAAATATGTGTTAACTGACTGCTTATGTTATCAGTTAGGCGTCCAGTCAACAGTAGGCTATTAGTACCTAAGTTTGGGGGGAGTCGAAAGTTACACTCAGCTTTTCGACTGTGTGGGGTATTGGTGCTCCTAGTCCCCATGCTGTTCTAATGTCAAGTAAAATTATCCCAGTTCACATGTAGTGTAAAGATGTGCTTTTCCTTGCTTTTACTCCGCATTTTTTTGAAAGCAGGATATACCATCTTCTGTAGGACAGGTAGTTTTCATGCCTGGAGATATGGACACACCTTTCCTTCTCCTAGGCCTTTAGCATGTGGAGGAGGGGTCATCCTATTATTGTTAGGACAAGAGCTTGGTTTGGAATCTGTTCTTGCTATGGTCACCCATAATGCACCACAGGCTTCAAATTCCTCTAGTCATACCTGTGCTTAGGGTAGAGGCTCATTTATTTGGCAGAGGGTTTTTCTCAGTGTTTGCTCAACCTGTGGTTTTATGTCTTTCTTTTATGCTCCACTTAGGATGGTCTGTCTGCTTCTATGCTCTTGTGCCTCCTGGTATTCCACTGTAACTTGTTAATCGACATCTGTTAGCCTGGTATGGGGGCAGGAGCTCTCTATATTCTGATTAAGCCTCTGTCTTAAGCAAGCGCTGTGTTCCCTGGTGTCTGGGGGTCAGCCTTCTCAAGTGTTCCTGCCCTGCCTCCTCTGCTAAAGTTCTAGACCCAACACATATTCCTGGCCCTTTCTTGGGGTAGAGGATTTTCCTTCTGTTCCCTTCCCACAGCAATTTAAGACATTTGTCTAAAAGAAGGAGGTGGGGAGAAAGATTTAGACAGAGTTTTATGTCCTTCCTGAAGCATCTACTGTTCCCCATTCCCAGACCCATCTAACAAGGGCAGTACCCCTAGCCCAAGCCTCTTGTCTTTTTTGTAAGCATCCACTGTAGTATATAGAGATGGGTACAAATTCCCATGTGTCTGCAGCCCCCGGGAGTTCTATATTCTCTTGCTAGTCCACACTAGGTCTTTAGCAGTTCATTAAAAAATTCAGCTGAATACTCTGAGAGGTGTTCATTTTGTCTGCCCTAGGTAAACAAGAGCTTCCATCCCATCTTTTCTTAGAGCTAGCTAGCTGTCTTTCCTTAGATTTCAGGATAGGTGGTGGCCCTGCAACCTCAGCTCTCTGATAGGTTCGAGAAAACTATAAATTTGCAGCTGTATACAGTTTACTATTGTTGTAAGGGTGGGAACAATGCTTTTTCCAGCTTTCTCCATTCTAAGTGAAAGACAGAAGTTGCCAACTACCTACTTTTTATCCAAACTTTAAGAACAATATGATTAATGTAACAAGCTTTGTTCTCTGTGGGTATATGAGAGAGAAAACAGCTTCAAGTTAACCTTCCAAGTCGGCAATAAAAACATTTCTCTAATTCAAAGAAAGCACACAAAATTGTTTTAAAATGTATACCATAACCAAAATTTTACACATCAGATTTACCATAGCTATTGAAGAAGTGTGTCGCACACATAAAAAAAATAGTCCTGGGATTTTAACCAGACTTGTTAAATTATATGAACACGTAAAAATTGCATTCATTAATTAGAATTAAGTGTCACGTGACATAACTGAATACCAATTAAGCTGTATACTTTTCTCCGCATAACAAGAAGCTAAAGAGAATAAAAATGCATAAGATAAAAACACCTTTTACTCTTTTACTCATGGTAAATTTTATTCAATACACTTTTTACCAAGCCTCTGTTACCAGCATTGCAAAATTTCAGTTCCTGAAAACTGAAACTACTTTGACATTCTACTTGATATGTACAGAGCTTATATACTTTAGGCCTCTTATATCACGAAGGCAATATCTACTAGAATAGTGACAGCAATGGTCTAGAAAGATAATCTATATATTAATGTACCACCAAAAAATATATGCAACACTATAAGTTTTCAGGGCACAATGGAAATGTAAGTATATTAAAACAAAACTTAACTCTCTTTTGCTAAAAGAAATGTCAGTGGAACTATTTTCAGAGGAGAAATCCCTAAAAAATAAGAATATGTCAATGTCTTTTTGTCCGCCCCCCGGCAATAAAACTTGTCTACTTTAATCCCTGCTTGTCCTTAGCTCAATGCTGCTGCACCATTTAAATATTACATCTACTACGTAAATGTATTACCACTGCATAAATACTTAAGATGAACACTAGAAGGCAAGGCCTAATTTTAGAGGCAAGATCTCACAGGATACCAAGTCTAATTACTTTTTAATGTATGTGGGGAAAGAAAATGCTTGGCTGACAGAGGTACTAAGAGAAATAATTTGGTTTTAATTTTATAAAAATTACTGCAAGAAAATAGAAAATAAAAAATAATCTTTATTTTGTATGACGCTGGCAAAGTCAACTAAAAGCATCCAGTACTGGTTTGAATAAAGAAATTGATACCTTCTCCACAAATATAGCGGACAACTGGTGACAGCCAGAGGGGAGGGGGGTTGGAGGGCGACTAATAAGAGCTAACATTACTGTTACTATTATTCTATGTGCCAAGTTCTGTTCCAAGTTCTAAGCACTTTTATTTATATCAACTCATTTAATCCTTGTAAGGACCATGAGGTACAAATACCATTATTCCTATTTTACAGATGAGAAATCCCAGAGGAGGGTTAAGTATCTTGCCTAAGCTAGTTAGAAATAGAGCTAAGATTTAGTTTGACTACTCAGACATCCTCTTGACCAGTGTATTTATATTACCTCTAAATGAATAAGCTCCTGACTTAAGGAGACATTAAATGCCTTTGTGAAATATGATGCATACCTAGGTCCAGCTACTCTGTGTCCACTTATCTATCAGATTTTTAAAAATTGCTTTACAATAAATTCTTTCCTTATTTGTGTTATATCTCATTTTAGGACATTTCTATTATAGACAAAATAAAGGATGAATTTTCAGTGGCTGAAAGCTTGCCCATATATTTCTTTTTTACGGCTAAAACTGCCATCTAGTGGACTAAAACAAAAATCTTTATCAATAAGATAGTAAAATACAAAAAAGTCAGAAAGAAAAAAAGACCAGTATTAAGATATGCATTAATTTCCAATGGTCTTCTATGGAAACACACATGATTTACATGATTAACAAAAACTAAGTTTTTTAAAATCAGTGATTTATGGAATATCAACATTTTCAACTCAAAGAACAATGCCTTATCCCTGAGGTTCCTGTGGGTAACTGTTCTTCCCAAGGCCTAATAGCACCATATGAAAATCACAATGACAATATGTAGCATGTTGTACTATATGTGTTACCATGTCATTTATTCCTCAGCCTGTAAGCTCAAGGACAGAAATCTTAATTACTTTGATATTCTTTGTATCAAAGAATGTGCTAAATGCAAGACTGCATGAAAAGTTTAAAGACAACATATCTTAATTTTTCTGTTTTATAAACATAAGCTGTACCTTCAGTTCTAAACACAGGCAATTTGGTAATGTCGGAAGACATTTTTGATTGTCATAATATGGGGGAAGGTATGTTACTGTCATCTAAAGAAATCAGGGATGCTACTAAACATCTTATAGTGACAACTTGACACTAAAAAAATTATCTGGCACCAAATATCAATACTGCCAAGGTTGAAAAAACCTGCTTACTCCCAACCATCTTTCCTAGAAAGTATACAGATTAATGAAAAATATCAAGTTATGATAAACGAAGCCTAGAAAACAATTCCATTTTACATATATAAACAAATTATTTTTATACTGGTTTAATGCACACTGGATTTCCTAGAAAAATATAATGTATAATGTATGTAGAATATAGTATTAACCTTTGTCAATCACGGAAAAGCTGCATTTTGTATTTTTCAGATCTTTATGAAGGATTCTTTATCACTTAAGGAAAACACCGATTACAGTATATAAGTTGCCAATGCATCACATTTATATTAGTCTATCCGCAGCTACTATGTTGTGGATGGAAAGAGGGTTCAATGGAAAGTAACATCACAGGGCATTCTGATCATGAATTCCTAACTAGGCAAGTCATGGTGCAGAATCATCTAACTTCGCTCAGTAAAAGTCTTATCTTTGCCTTAAGCCAGCCCTGTCCATTGTTTCTGTGCATCCGGGTTCACACACCTTTAAAATGCCTCTTTTTAGACCTTTCCTTCTAAAGCCAGAGGACCCTTCAGACCCCTCCTTCTAAAGTGTGACCACCCTCAGAACACGGAATCTTGTTAACTATTTTGTAAATCAGTTCCCACTTTGCTTTCTCCTACCTTAATTCCAAATGCATAACTGAAGCTGCAAACTGTCATTTCTCGAAAGCATTTTATCTCAGTCTGTTGAGATCCTGCTTTCAGGTGTATCCTGTTTGCCTCAAATAAATTCTTATAAAAACTCTCTACAAGTTTGGATATTTCTTATATCATCAACCCCTCACATATAACAAAATGAGACCTATAACAAGAGATCAATGAATATTTGTTGGAACTCCCAAGTTGGTGAACACATGAAGATGTGGGGAGAATGACAAACTTCAAAAGAACATGGAAGCTTCACGCCCCTTCCCACATGCTTTGCCATAAGTATCCCTTCCATCTGGCTATTCTTGAGTTATATACTTTCATAATAAATCAGTAATCTAGTATCTTGAATGCTCATTCTTGCAACACTCCCTCTGAGCAGTCAGCCACCATTCTGTAAGAAGCCTAAATCATAAAGAGAAATCCAGGTCTGGAGAAGCCCAATCAAACTCTCAGCCAGCAGCCATCAACTGCCTGCCAACCTGGACATCAAGTCCAGTTGAGCCTTCAGCCCCAGCTGCCAACATGATTGCTCAGTTGAGTGCAAATATGGAAACAAGACAGATATTAATGTTGTTTTAAGTCACTAAATTTGGGGTAAGTTGTTACACGGCAATAGATAACCAGAATACCTTCTTATTCAATCACTTGCTGTTTCTGTTTAATATCCTTACCAAATGTGTGTGTATCATTAATATAATTTTGCAAATATTTGTTGAAAAAAATAGATTCATAAAAAAACAGCAAAAATGGAACAAAAATCTCAGAAAGTGTCAACTACAGAATAAAAAGAGAAAAGTTGATAAACTGATACCTAGAAATTTAAGCAAATTAAAGCTATAAATAGAACCACTTCACATATATATATACAAAACACCTCCCCCATCATACAATTTCCAAATGGGAAGAATACATCATCTTGTAAAGATATTAAAAAAAAATGACTTAGAACTTAGTCAAAAAGTTAAAACCAACTGTATACTATCCACAAAAGAAATACATATAATGAAAACAAGTATAACTTTTAAAAAATGGGCAAAAAATATATTAAAAATTTTTTTAAAGGTACAGGGGGGTTAAGATAGTAAGATGAGATAATGCTGGACTTCAAGTAAATTAATATGACCAATAGAAATACTTTATAATGATTACAGATGCAATCTTTAAACTGTGACTGTTAAGAATGCTTATAAACCAAAAACTCTGCAGGAAAATATATAAAGTAGTTAACTATAGAAAATACTGGCAAAATTCACAAAAATATAAAAGCAATGGGAGATTTTAACATATACTCCATCATTACTCAGATCAAGTAGTCAAAAAACTACTATGTAAATGGTTATCTGATATTTTCCTTTAAACAAAAACACAACTAAAGTCAATTAGAAAAATCAATAGCTAGCATAACAAAGAAATAAGGGAGAAAGCCCAAACACAAAGCTAGGAAAAGAAGGGAAAATAAGAGAAAAAAAGTTAAGCAAGTTCTAGACCACACTCCACAAAAATCACACTTTATTAAACCTGAAAATTAAACATAATTTTGTAGGAAAACACAAATTACAAAAGTTAATTCACAAGACAGAACTTAAATAAGGACATAGCCAAGAAAATATTAAGAATGTTGTTTAAATTTCTGGCTAAAATGGCGTTGTAGGAAACCGCTTGCTTCCTCCCACGACCGCATCAAAACTAAACTACAGAACCACCATCACTGAAAACTGCCTGAAGTCTAGCTGAACAGAAGTCCAATAACTAAGGATAAATAGAAGAAGCCACACAGAGATTGGTAGGAAGGGCAGAGACACCCGACAGGCTGGTCCAACATGCATGTGTGGCAGTTAAAAATAGGGAGGGCTGTTTCTGGCTGCAAAAGTCCCCCATGAGGAGTGAGAGGTCCCAGCCCCACACCAGGTTTTCACAACCAGAAATATAAGGACTTGTCTCCCCAAGGTTCCAGTGCTAGAGAAGTCCCCATAACTTCTGGCTGTGAAAACCAATGGAGACTGTAGATGAGTGAGACAGATGGCTGCTGGAGTTTCAGGGGCTCCTCTTTAAAAAACCATATATAGACTTACTGGCTGGAGTCACACTGAGCTCCAGTGCTGGGGCAGCAGCTCGAAAAGAGCCAGGGACATATGGAAAGGAACTGAATTGTCTGGCTTCAGGGTGATGGCTGGAGGGGAAGCTTCTTTCCAGGCAGAAGTGCTGGCAGAGGGCATTGTTCCTTTCTTGAGCCATTCCCTGCCCAGCTGGCATACACAGACAGCCACCATATCTGATCTCCATCAACCTAGCTTAATACACGGTGCCCTGCCCTGGTGATTCCCTGAGATCCCACCTCACCAACTTAGGGGCCCACTCACACAGCTTCCAGTGGCTTTTCCATACAAATGGCCCATCTTGACTCATGTTACAGACTTTCTTAAAATCTCTAATGTTCACAAACCCCAAACAAGCAGCATCTGGCCTCAGTGTGCCCTGTACCTCTTGCTAAGCAGCCCCAAACCCAGCATGAACAGTAGCCAGCCTCCTTTGAAGCTTAGCCTCTCCCAGGTACCTCCAAGCCCAGCACAACTGCCAAAGATCTACAGATCACTTCTTAGCTCACACCAAGTAGCCCTGGGCTATGCACAGGCAGGAGCTAACCTTAGTCTGCACCAAGAACTCCTCCCGAAAGGCCCCAAAACACACCCATCCAGTGCCCAGCTTCAGACCACATTATAGTACCAACCAACCAACTCCACAAATGACATACTCAAAAGACAGACTCAGCAGGCATCAAAGCCCCAATAAAGTGATTCTTGTTCCATAGGGTCAGCCCCTTCCTGACAGCTCCTCCATTGTAGTCACACAGTCCTCACAATCAATTAGAACTAAGGGTCAATCCCTCCCAATGACATGCCGACAACTATGAAGGCTGCCTCAGGTGACCAGGGAGACTGTACCACTGGGTCCCACAGGGCACCTACTACATGAAGCCACTCCACCAAGATTGGGAAACAGAGCAGCTCTACATAATACAAAGAAACAAACACGGGGAGGCAGCCAAAATTAGGAGACAAAGAAACACATCCCAAATGAAATAATAAAACAAAACTCCAGAAAAAGAACTAAAGAAAATAGTGACAAACAATCTACACTAGTTATAAGGTAGAGTTCAAAACACTAGTTATAAGGATGTTGAATGATCTCAGTGAGAATTTCGACACACTAGTTATAAGGATGAAACACTAGTTATAAGGATGTTGAATGATCTCAGTGAGAAGAGTTCAAAACACTAGTTATAAGGATGTTGAATGATCTCAGTGAGAATTTCAACAAAGAGACAGGAAATATAAAAAGATAGAAAGCATAAGAAAGAACCAATCCAAACTGAAGAATGCAATAACTGAAATGAAGACTACATTAGAGATAATCTATAGCAGATTGGATGATGCAGAGGACTGAATCAGTAATTTGGAAGATAGGGCAGCAGAAAACACCCAATCAGAACAGCAAAAAGAAAAAGAAATCCAAAAAAATGAGAACAGTTTAAGGGGCCTTTAGGACAACATCAAGCACACCAACATTCAAGAAGAAGAGCAAGAGCAAAGAATTGAAAACCTATTCAAAGAAATAATGGAAAACTTTCCTAACCATGTGAAAGAAACAGGAATATAAGCCCAGGAAGCACAGAGAGTCTCAAAGATGATGAACCTAAAGAAACTCACACCAAAATACATCATAATTAAAATGCCAAAGGTTAAAGACAAAGAGAGAAACTTAAAAGCAGGAAGAGAAAAGCAGTTACCTACAAGGGAGCTCCTATAATACTGTCAGTTAACTTCTCAACAGAAACTTTGTAGGCCAGAAGGGATTGGCATGAAATATTCAAAGCAATGAAAAGCAGGGACCTACAACCAAGACTACTTTACCTACCAAAGCTATCATTTTGAATTGGAGGACAGATAAAAGCTTCCCAGGCAAGAAAAAGCTAAAGGAGTTCATCAAGACCAAACCAGCATTACAAGAAATGTTAGGGGGACTTCTTTAAGAAGAAGAAAAAAAAGATCAAAAATATGAACAATAAAATGGCAATAACTACATATCTTTCAACAATTACTTTCATTGTAAATGAATTCAACGCTCCAATCAAAAGACAAAGGGAGGCTGAATGGATAAGAAAACAAGACCTTTCTTTACCTATGCTGCCTACACTTCAGATTGAAAGATACATACAGAATATAAAGGAATGGAAAAAGATATTTCATGAAAATTGAGTGGCAATTCTTATACCAAAAAGACTTTAAAACAAAGAGACAAAATAGGATCCAGCAATTTTACTTCTGGGTATTTATCCTAAGAAACCCAAGACACTAATTTTAAAATGCATATGTATCCATATATTTGCTGCAGCATTATTTACAATAGCCAAGATATGTAAGCAACCTAAGTGCCCATCGATAGACAAATGGGTTAAGGTTAAGATTAATGGTACATTTATATAATGAATTATTATTCAGCTATAAAAAAAAAAATGAAATCTTGCCATCTGTAACAATATGGAGGGACCTTGCAGGTATGATGTAAGTGAAATAAGTCAGAGAAAAACAAATATATGATTTTGCTTACATGTGAAATCTAAAAAACAAATGAACAAATGAAACAGAAACTCATAGATGCAGAGAACATTCTGATGGTTGCCAGGTGGAAGAGGGTTGGGGGGAAGGGATTAAGAGTACAAACTGGTAGTTACAAAATAGTCATGAGAATGTAAAGTATAGCATAAGACATAAGGAATACAGTCAATAACATTGTAATAACTATGTATGGTGTCAGATGGGTACTAGATCTATAGGGGTGATTACTTCATAAGTTATATAAATGTCTAATCATGTTATATACCTGAAACTAATATATACTGTATGTCAACTGTAAATGAAAAATAAAAAATTAAAAAGAATGCTGTTTAAAAAGCAACAAGTCAGATCCATTTACAAGTGTATGCTTGTAAATTTTCAAGGAATTCAATATTCTCATAAGAAAAGAAAAAATAAAGGGAGGGGTAGGGAAAGGAGGGAAAATTATATTTTATGAATCACGTATTATACCTATACTAACACCTGAGAAAAAACAAAACAGGAAAACCGACTGTACTAAAGCAAAAATCCTTAAATACATAAGTAAAAAGAACCCTGAAATACATAAAACCAAAGAATTAACTAGTTAATCTAGAAATATGAGAATGCTTCAATATTGGGAAATCTAGTAATATATTTTACCACATATCAAATAACTCGGCAACGAAGATCTTAAAATATATAAAAATTTATCAACTTACCTTCCCAATATCTTCCTGATTTATATGTCCATTTCATTAACATAAAACATAGACACATATCCAATGAGTAAGGCTATTTGCTGCAGCATTTTTAAATATTTAAAAATCCATTCATCAGGTACACCTATAAAATGGAATACTAACTCTAGCCATGCAGCATTCATTAGAGAATATCTGTAATGCAGAGAAAGTAAACTAGAAAAATAAACGTCAAACTAGGTACAAAACTTACGTCTAGACGTGAGTTTGCTAACAAGGATTTTGCTAACAAGGGTATATGCTTATTTCTCTAATCTGGAAAAAAAAAAAGGTGAAAATCCTCATTTGGTCTCTATCAGCCAAATACTAAGGAGACAGAAAATTTCAGGCCAACAAAGGTCATATAAAATAGTAAATGAAAATAGGGGTAATATTAAGGAATAGAAATAAAAGATACACAAAGAGAAAAAGGCCTAGACGATAGGGACAGAAAATACTAATGGCTTACTATAAGGATTAGCGTGAGGAGTACTGATCAAAGAATCCTGGCGTTCCACACTACACTTTCAAATCCACTGCAATCTCAACACCTGCCTCAATTTAAACAATTTAAATTTTCAGAACACATATGCTTCACTATGCTGGCACCTGCGAAGTAGACTTAATACTGAATATTCCCACTAAGAAACTTTAAGTATTTCATTTACTGAAGGTGCCAAGATAAATGATAAACTAAAACTAGTGGTGTACTATATTGGGAAGCAGAGAAGAAACAGATGTTGGAATCAAAGATAAGTCATAACAGTGCTTCAACTTGAAAAATTAAGAACATACAAGCATATTATTTAGCAATACGGAAAAAAACACTAGAAGCATCTAAAATAAAACCAGTTGTCATAAAAGAAAGAAACTAAAATAAGGTAAAGCATAGCTGCTTTTTATTTTCAGATTTTCTTTACTATTTGAACATGTGATACTTGTGGTAACTTTTTTAATACTGCAGATTTTTTCAAATAGATTAACTGCTGAAGAATAAAGCAATCAGTTGGTTTTTTTAAACTGAGATTTTCAAGATCAAGTCCATCTTTGTTTTTTTTAAATAAATTGACAATTACAAAAGTTTACATAAAAGCAAAATTCCAAGTAAAGAAGAATCAAGCAAAACAAAAATTGCTAAGCCAAACCTTCCTTAAATGAGCACCTATCACTATGACGTACAGGAGGTTCACTACTACCCATTTGTTTATCCACAAAAAACTTACCTGTTTATTATGGAGGGCAGTATAAAATAACGGGCATACTTTCCAAATTTTTATTTTAATTAACAAACATTTATTGAGAACCAACTACGTACAAGGTACTCTTGATCACGATTTTCACGAAAACACAATATTCTATTTATTAAAACAAATCACGGTCAGCTAAGTAACTTCGAGTTGACTAACATATCTATCTACAAGCACCATAAGCCTGAAGATATCTATAACCAAATAACATATAAGAAAAAAGCTACGGTATTGTACAAATTACAGAATCACAATCAAGACATGTGCAGGCTAAAGAAACAAGACTTATAAGGCATGTCTTATACAAAATTATTAATTCCACAGGTCTCTTTTATTTAATGCCATAAAGAGTCAATATGACTACCAGGTGAGCACAGCAATAGTTTCACTATTTGGAGTCTAATGAACACTTTAACATTGTTAGAATATTTTCTTTGTATTGTTTTGAAATTTTATAATTAAAATATTAATTTCTTTTGCCTTTTTTATAAAAACAAAACTAATACAAATTTACAGTAAAAATCGTATTTGCTTGTGAGAATTTCTACTTATATAGCAAAGAAATTTCTGACTAAACCCATTTAATTGCTACTCCATGTGACATACACTGATGAAATATTTTAAACTAAAATCTAAACTACAGGTATCACAAATTTAGTGAAGGACAAAATATAGTTTAGTATCCAACTCTATATAATTACAAGGAAAAAAATCTCCTTCCTTATCCAATTTGATAATTGAAAGAGTAAGTAAGTTACGAGAGTTATCGGTCACCAAAAAGTTTTTTCCTCAGTCTGTATCAAGCTTTCATATCAAGATATGAAGTAATATTCATAAAATAAGAGAAATAAACTTTTTTGGTATAAGCATAAAGAATTATAAACTGCTATACCATGACTGTAAGTACAATTAACCTAAAATCTTTCAAATTACATAGCTCGAATTCCATTTTGAGAATCGAGGTTAGATGTATGTGTTATTAGCTCTGTTCTAAGAAATGATAATGCTAAAAAGGTGGCATTATTATAAAATTTAAGCTATAATTGTATTACATTACAAATTTTGTCACCCTAAATTTGTAACATACTTGCAAACTAAGCAAAGTATTTATACGGAGAGACTTACCTTCATCCACAGAAAACTGACAGCTCTTATCATTGAAGAAAAGAATTTTCTTCTTATCAGGACGATTTACGAATATTATCTGGTCCCCTAAGGCCTTAAAGATAAAGAAAAATTTTTCAGTTACCTCCAAATAACTTCATCCCTTCCTTCAATTTTTGTTTTGTTTTTTTTTGTTTGTTTTGTTTTGGTTTTTAAAACAAAATATTCCCATTTCTTTAACCCTCAGTATAACATTAGGGTCCACTAGATTCAATTTTAGTTCTTGAGGTTCTTTCTTGAGCAGTTCTATCTTCAAGGACTGATATTTCAAGGCTTTTATTTTTAGAGGTCTTCCAAAGTATAAAAAAGAAAAATTATTTTTTAAAAAACAATAAATTCAACATATGTGGCAATTATGATTTGGGTCCACTGGACTCTTACACTAATCTAATAAAAATGGTAAAATCTTAGTTTTTTTTACTTTTCCTCTACCATGAAATCTTTTGCTACTTACTCGTTACCCATCAATTATTAACAATTATGTTTTAAAAGCTAAAATAACATAGAAAAAATATGAAGGAATGATTAAATCACCTAAGAGTATATGATGCGATAGCGAAATAGCCACATTTCAGTTTTCCTATTGCAGTTCCCAAAGTATTGCATAATCTTTCAAGATACAAAAGACTGCAGAATCTGTTGTCTTTTAATTTTGAGCACAACTGACAATTCAGAATTCATTTCTACTCCTCAGAACAATGACAAGAAAAGTGACAAAAGATAGTTAGTTCACTAGTATTAATAAGAACAAGAATGCCAAAAGCCTGAGAGCAGCACTCTAGACTATAATGATGATGGTGAAATTCACCACAGAAACAAAGTCTCAAATTATGAGTGGTTAGATGACAATACCAGATGAATAATCTCAAGCTTAAGAAACAATGAGTGAACAACATATTTCTAAGGACATAAAGGAAATAAGGTAATTTTTTACCCAGTTATTCAATAGGAAGGACTTCATCATACATTACTGTGTGCTAAGAACCTTTGTCATCTCACTTTGCTAAAAGGACATGTAATACCGTACTTTCCTCTTTCTGATGTTTTTGCCAACATGTACTTGATACCAAGGTTTGCTATTTTAAATTCTTATTAAAATTTCCAATAAAGCTGTTTTTCACTATCCCTTTATTTTTATGTAAATTATTCACGACTTAAATATTTTTAAAAATAATAAAGTAGATTTCATTGGACACATGTGGTAAGAATAGAATAAAAATTCTGCATTTCAAATAATTTAGAAATAATCCTGCCTGAAAATGAAATAGATTGTCTTTTGAGACCCCTTCAGCTCTAATCCTTAGAAAACAGAGCCACTAAAGATAGACCTAGCACCCTTAACTGTTAAGCCAAGATTCAGCAGAGTCCTATATTTTAACATGCTATACAGTGCACAATTTATAAGCTCAGATTACATATTATTTGCAAGATTTGTGAAGGTTGTTTATGTTTAGACACCTTTTTTTTTTAATTTAGAAATTTTTAAGTTAAATATCTTATAAGGGTTCTGCTTCTGGTAATGGCCAAATAGCTCATAAGGGGCCAACCCTCCCACAGAAAACTACTATAAACTCTAGACAAGACATTTTTAAAGTAAAAGAGCTAAAAGAACAACAGATCTACCATATGCCACCTACTGCAGAGAAGGCAAAGTTTGGAGTTTGAGTCTAGCCAAGGTAATTGACCACTTAAAAACAAACAAAAACACCCTTTGGAAGAATGTAACAGAATCCTGAGTCTTTACATATATAATTCACAATGTTCTACACACAACAGAAACATTAGATATATGAAGAAACAGGAAAACATGACCCATACTCAAGAGATAAAGTCGGTGCAGACCAGTCCCAAGATGACCCAGCTGTTGAAATTAGGGAGGATTTGAAAACAACTACAAGAAATTAAACTCGAGGGTGTAATGAAAAAGTTGCATATAATGAATGAAACAGAAAAATCTGAGCTAAGAAACCAAAACCATAAGAAAGAAAAATCTAGAACTGAAAAATACAATCTCTAAAATAAAAGGTTCTCCAATTGGGCTTAACAACAAATTGGAGGTAGACAAGGAAAGGCAGTGGACTTGACACTAGATCAACAGAACAACGACAAAGACAACGAAAATCCCACAGGTTAAAAAAAACAAACAGAGCCAGCCACAGGGATAATATCAAAAGGTCCAATACACGTAACTAAATTACTAAAACACAGAGAAAGGAGCAAGTTTTACTATGCTACAGGTAACAGAAAGAATGAACCCGCTTACAGGTTAGCATCGATCATTAGCAATTGTGAAGAATAGAGACTAGCGGCCTTTCCAAGTGAGTTCCAAATTTAAACTGGAAATGTAATCTGTATAATTTATCAATAGCCCCTTTCGGAATTCAAAACAACCAGATCAGTAGTCTGTGCTTTGGTTTTTTCATGCCTCTGGTTCCTCAGGTTAGCAATGTTTTATTGAATCAGTTCTCATATAGATAAATAAAAACTTATGAGAAAAACACTAAAGTCCTTGAGGAAAACTTTCCAGAAATATTCTGAAAAGTCCTACACGACGACAATACAGAAGAGAGCCGTCAAAGGTACACAAAAATGCTACACTCTGTCCTGCTCTGTAGCATCGGACACAAATTTCCAATCTTCAACTGACTCACCACAACCCCAACTACATATGATGGAGGCTTTAAAAATAAAAAATTTAAAATTTCTACTATTTTTAAAACCAAGACATTATTAATTCAAATTATATTAAGGCACAGAAAGAAAAGAGGGTTACCTTGACGGCCTTCTGGGAATTGGGCAGTCCTTCCTCTATGTCTTCTAAAAGAATTCCTCCTAAGCCTCGTTGGTCATGCTTATCTAAGAGCCTAAGTAAGGCCTTCTTATCTTTCAAGTTGTACTTGGGCTTGAAGGCATACTTCCCATCTATTACTTCGATTTTTGGATTATTGACTAATGCCTGTAACGATAACAAAATTTGAATATGTTAACAAAATGAAATCTCCTATATAAATTCTTAAATTCTACTAATTATTTAAAAAATAACAATACTCAACACAGTGGCAAATTAAAAGTATCTTGTGAATATCAACTAGATCTAAACTACTGGACATTCAGGATTCAAAACGATAAACATCAGCATGGTGCTCACTTTTATAAACTATCATTTACATAAATTCTTTGGATAAGAATTTATCCAAAAGAGGTAAGAACCAATACAACCTCTATTAACATTAATCAAGTGAATGAGGTAATGCCTATCCCACCCTCAAAGTATAGTTTATTGAATGTTAGCATTATAAGCATTATAATGTAAGAAACGTTACCTTGGGGAGAACATATCAATAGTCTGCCCCATGTGGTATCACATGGCACTAGCACCTGAAAAGGACTAGACTAACTAGTGCGCATAAAAAATTTACCTATGATGTCAGTTCAAGAATGAAACTGAGTAGGAATACAGGAATTACTGAATATAATTATGTTCCTAGCCAGTTCTGTTGTACTGCCAATATCAGAAGGAAAGCTCTTCAAGAAAGAGCAACTTAATTTTCTTTTGCAGCTGCTAGCCTGACCCTCAAAGGAGGAAGAGACGAAATAAAGAAGGAGGATGAATAAAAAAGTAATAAAAATAATCTTTAACTAACATCTATAGACTGTGAAGTTCCAAGATTAGGTACAGCAACAAAATTTAAATGTGGATTACTTGTATATCATTAATTTGTATATCGCTTTTTGTATATCACTGATATAATGAGCTACAATTGTAGTGATTATCTGGTTCACTGATATTGTGAAAATCAAGAACAGTATTTTGCTTGATAAAATAAATTAATTGAATTATATTTTAGGAATTTTACATTTGGCCTTTAAAAATATAGCACTGGTCCTAAAAAACAGTCTTCTTAATTGCCATTTCATACTTAAACAGAAAAGAGGCAAATATCTTAATTTTTTAAATGTTATTCATTTCCAAATTAGCATGCTCACTGATTGCTTTGGGTTTTTTCCCCCAGTGTTGTATGTACATACACAATGTTCACGATTATTTTTCCAAATTACTTGCTACAGGCAGTAACATCACTATCAAGTTTTAACAGTAATAATAGTGTGACAAGTATCTTAACAAAATATCTTCCCATCCCTACAAACACTTCATGCTTTCAACGTCCTAAAGCAAAAAAAAACCAAACAAAAAAAAAAACAAAAAAAAAACAAAAAACAAATAATTTGCCAACACATACATTATAAATTTTGTAATTCAAAATAAGCATCGGTAATTATGTAAAAACTTAAATGGAATTGATACAACGCTGACTTCTTTACAACTTTTATGCTAAAGTCTTTGACATTTTTAAGATATATAACATTATATAAAAACCAACAATTAATTCAATCTTAAAATATGTATGTTTAAAAAACAAAAAGACCCTATATCTTTTAAGAAAAAGTAAAATTATCAGATTTCAATATATTGAAAACCCTAGTTATAGCAAATATTTCATGATAATTAACTTATTTTTATAATATTTTAAGCCTATTCTTACCTCAGTCATTAGCCATTGTTTCTGCTTCAGTCCAATATCTAAATGTTGTGTTTCATCCAAAATTTCTTCTAAAGTTAGAGGATGTGTATCTCCTCGCTGATGACGTGTCTAGTCAAAATATTAGGAGAGTGTTTTAAAATGCTAGTTGCATTAAATAATAGCTAAAAGTGAATGAATCTTTTCAGCAATGTAGAACATGTATTAAGGCAGTACAATTACAGTGATGAAGAGAATGGACTATAAAATCAGAACCAGGTTCAAACTTGTAGCTCTATAAAATCAAATGATAAACTGAGAGAAAATACTTGCAACTAACATCACAAAGAGCTAATCTTCTTAATATTTTAACAGCTCCAAAATCTAACAGGAAAATGACCCAAAGACAGGAACACACAAACCTTAAGAAATGCAAATGACCTTAAACATAAAAGAATATCTTCTGTCAAGATATTCCTGACTTATTACACTGGCAAAAATCTATGTTTGATGGTGAGGCTGTAAGGAAACAGGCCTCTCCCACACTACTAGCACAAATGCAAATTGATACAACTACTATGTAGGGCAATTTCATAATATAAATGCATGTACACCCTTTGACCCAGTAATCCCATTTCTAGGAACTTATCCTAAAGATATACATAAAAGTGGCATGGTCATTGCAGCACTGTTTGTAAAAGGAAAATATCAGAAATAACCCAAGTAACCATCAATAAAGAACCAATTAAATAAACTGCAGCACATCATGCTACTATATAGATGCTAAAGAAAATGCAGCTCTTCTCCGTGTTAATTTGGAAAGACACCCAGGAAAATTATTAAATTTAAAAACATATGTAGACATCGAATGCTGGGGAGGATGTAGAGGAAGAGAAACTTTCTTGCTGGTGGAAACAGAAAATGGTAGAAGACACCTTGGCAGTTTCTTTTAAAATTAAACATACTCTTATCATATGATCTAGCAATTATGCTTTGTATTTAGCCAAAGGGGTTGAATGTTCACACATTTATAGCAGTTTTATTCATACATGCCAAAACCTGAAAGCAGCCAAGATATCCTTCAGTAGGTGAACTGATAAACTATATAGTACATCCAGATGATAATTATTCAGCACAAAACGAAATGAACTACCAAGTCATAAAAAGGCATGGAGGAACCTTGAACATATATTATAAAGTGAAAAAAGTCAATCTGAGAAGGCTACATACCAACTATATGACACTCTGGAAAAGGCAAAACTATGGAGGCAGTAAATAACTGAGTGGTTACCCAGGGTTACGAGGGCAGGAGGGATGAACAGGCAGAGGACAGAAGAATTTTAGGGCACTGACACTATTCTGCATGATACTATAATGATGAACACATTCATTATATACACTTGTCAAAACCCATGAAATGTAAAACACCACAGTGAATCCTAATATAAACTGGGTGACGTAGGTTCGAAGATTTTAACAAATGCACTACTACGGTGCAGGATGTCGACGGCGTGGGAAGTTGCCGGGTGAGGCAGTGAATATATGAGAACTCTGCACTTTCTGCCCAGTTATGCTATGAACCTAAAACTGCTCTAAAAAAATTAAATCAATTAGAAACAACAATACACACACGGGAATATTATTTAGCCATAAACAAAGAAGGAACTCCTGCATTTACAACAACATGGTTGGACTGTGACAGCAGTAGACTAAATAAATCAGAGAAAGACAAACACCTTAATAATCTCACTCATATGTGGAATCCAAAAAAAAAAAAAAAAACCAGACCAAAACCATCCGAATTTTCAGATACAGAGAACAGACAGGTGGTTGCCAGAGGTTGGGAGGAAGGGAGGTAAGGGAATGTTACATGTCAATTGTCTCAATTAAAAAAAAAAGTAAATATTAAAAAGTATACGTTAAAAAATGTAATATAAAACATTTTACATAGGAATGGGCAGAAATAAAAATATATACTTGCACTTTCTGTATAAAGAACCACTAGAAATAACCATAAAAAAACTAATAAAAGAGATTAAGGGGAGAAAATAAGTAGAATTACAGGAGGAAACAAGACTATTTATGCCTTTTTATATCGTTTTTTTTTTATGCCATAAGATATATTACCTTTCAAACAATTTTAAAAAAATTAAATTAAATTAAAAAGAAAAAAATTCCAGCCTCTAAGTTCCATCACTGTTGGGCAAGTTATTGAACATCTTGAAGTTTCAGTCAGGCCACTGTAAAACTAGAATAATCATTTTCAAAAGATATGTTTGGAAAGCAGAAAAGACAGAGCCTAACATACCACATAAGAATAATTTATTGAGCATTTGCTATTATTCGTTCACTTATTCAAATATGTAGTAGTAACTCCTACGTGCCAAAAGCCCTACAATGAGATATACAATGAAATGTAAACTGCTGCTTCTGCCTGTCAAGTGCTCCCAAAATAGGGTTGTAGCTAAACAAACATTATGAAACTTAGGTATACAATTATCTGCCAAAAAGACAGGTATAGTCAGAGGAGATGAAAGAGAAAGCTGGATATAGGCAGACCTTTGAAGGAGGACTACCATACAGAAGCTTTATTGAATTTTTAATCTAAAATTTCCACTGAAAAATTATGCTTTACTAACATTTAACACGTGGATGGACACCAGGGGCTCCCTTGGCTTCACTCATGTCAGATAACATGCATTTCAGATGATGACATGCATGGGTGTGGCCTCATTCATTCCTCCATGTTCAACATTCATCAACATATTGCAGTTTACCTGCTATAAGATGCCAACATTGTGGTAAATTATGTGTCTTTTAAAAAGACTTTTAAACTATACAGACCATACAATGATTTTTTAAATCCATAAGTAATATACCACATGATTAAATCAAGTTAAATTTTTTTCTCCCCGAAAAGGCAAGTGTTTCAAATATGTTAGCTACTTTTATAGTGACAGATGCTATTCATAGTTTGCTAACAATTATTTAAAAACAATTATTTTAATTCTGTTCCTTCAAAGTAAAGCTAGCATTTTAACAATGTATGAAAGCAATGAAGTAACTGCTTTTTCAAAGAAATTCATGCTGTGGAAAGGGTATTTTGCAAAAGAATGTTTTAAGACATATTTCCATCATGTGATTTCAGAATTTAAAATATGCCTACACTTAAAATTTTTTACAAACAATTTTTAGCCTTTATTTTTAAAAAGTCTTCCAAACAAAACCCTCCTGGGAGTTTGAAATCAATTCATTAAAAATATAAAAAATTATAAACCCTTTTGTTTGTATGAACTAAGGAAAGAATTTTTACTAACCTAATTGGTGAGATTGAATAAAAAAAATTAGTGACAAAATTTTGTAATAATGTATTGTGGTCATTACTGCCTCCCCAAATACTGCATTCTCTCCTCCAAAGACATCCATGTCCAAACCCTTGCAACTGATGATTATATCTGTTACCTTACATGGCAAAAAGGACTTCACTGATGTGATTAAGAATCCTGAGATGGAGAGATCATTATGGATTACCCGGTGGACCCAACTGTAATCACAAGTGTCCTTATAAAGGAAAAACGGAGGCAGGAGAGTCAGATTGAGTGTGAACAGTAGGAGATGTGCCAATGGGAGTAAGAGGTTGGAGTGATGCAAGAAAGAGGCTATTCGTCAAGGAATGCAGACACCCTCTAGAAGCTTAAAAAAAAAGAGAGAGAGAGAGAGAGAGAGAGAGAGAGAGAGAGAGACAGGAGAGACAGAATAGACAGACAGACAGACAGACAGAAGGCCCCTCAGAGCTTCTGGAAGGAATCAGCCTTGCCTACAATCTGACATTATCCCAGTGAAATAGATTTTGGACTTCTGACTTCCAAAATGTTTCTGCATGTTTTAGATATATGTACTTGGAAGTATATAGTCTAAACTAGAAGTAGAATAAAGGAATTTGGGGTAATTTTACTTGTCTAAGGACAGCAAAATCAAGTCTTTCAAAATAATTATTCATATTTTCCATTATCAATGATTCTTAAATCTAATATATTGTCCTTAGTTTTCTTCACATTAAAAACTTTTTCCTAGAATGAAGTTAGCATCATGGCAGAGTGAGACAATCCCTTAATATCCCCCCTTAAATCTACAACTAATCAAACATCCGTAACCCCAAAAATGTTCCTCTGCTCAACATACGAGGATGTCTGAGAGATGCACATATTGGTACATCTAAGGTGGGCATACTGAAACACACAGATGCTGAACAGGAATGGTGCCTGAAGCTGCAATTCCCCGGCTGCGCTGGCCGAGCCAGCAGCCCCAGCAAACACAGTAGTGGTGGAGGAATTGGGGTGCAGCCCCCACATCACAGCCTGGCAGAAGGAAAGAAGGGCAGCAGCAGCGTTGGTACCTGAGAATCCATGAGAATCCAGCTCCTTCCTGACTGTGGTGCTGCTCACATCACCAGAGCGCCTGGTAGCAGCAGCAGAGATGCACTGATGACATCCCAGACACAGCACAGCAGTGCCAGCAGCCATAGGGGATCAGGTAGCAGCAAGTCAGGCTAGCAAAACTGGCTCCCCCGCAACCTGCCACCTGCCCACCCCTATCCCCCACTACCACACTGGTGATGCTGCAAGACCCAGGCAACCCATGCACAGCAGGGGCACCCACCAACCCAGTCGCCCAGGCAGCAACCACCAAGACTACAGAGGTGCGAGCAGAGCAGGTTAGAGAAAACAAAAATGTGTGCTATAGCACTATCTATTGAAAAACAAACAAAAAAAACCTCTAATCAGCCTACTGAATTGCTAAAATCAAAACGGTACCTAAATAAGAAAAGTGTTTACACTTCAAATGTGTTGGCATAGAAACACCAAACATCATGAATGAACTGAGGTAACACAGAAAGAAAATGACAATTCACCAAAAACCAAACTCACAGTCATGAAAGATTGGGATCTAACAGAGAATTCAAAATAGCAGTCATGAAGAAACTCAACAAGATACAAGAAAACTCAGAAAGGGAGTTCAATGAGCTTAGGAATAAAATTAATGAAAAGAAGGAGCATTTTGCCAAAGAGACTGAAGCTATAAAAAGAACCAAACAGAAATTCTGGAGCTGAAGAACTCAATAAATGAGATAAAGAATGCACTAAAAACAGAGCAAAACAGAAGGAAGAGATCTAGCAAGCGCAAAGATAAAAATCTAGAAATGCTTCAGATGCAAGAGACGAAAGAACTAATATCTTTAAAAATGAAAGAATTCTACAAGAACTATCTGACTCCATTAGAAAGGACAACAGGATAATGGGTATTCCAGAAGGGAAGAGAGAAAGAAAGAAAGAACAGAAAGCCTGTTCAAAGAAATGCTCAATGAGAACTTTCCAAATCTGGCAAAGGAACTGGACATACGAGTACAAGAATCTAACAGAACACCTAATTATCTCAACACGAAAGACATTCTCCAAGACACATTATATTAAAACTGTCAAAAGTTAATGACCAAGAAAGTATTCTCAAGGCAGACAGGGAAAAAGACAGTCACCTACAAAGGAAACCCCATCAAGTTATCAAATTTCTCAGCACAAACTCTAAAGCCAGGAGAGAGAATGATATATTCGAAATATCAAAAGACTGAAACCAGCCAAAATATATTGTGAAATGTTATTTTTTGTGATGTTCTCATTCAGTTAGCTATTATTCCCCGTGGTTTTATTAGCATTTTTTTTTATAATCATGTCTGACAGTCTAATGTGATTATTTTTGTAGATGGTATTTGTAACAGAAGAGGATTCTAAGCTTAGGCCCATGAACAATTCTAATAAGGTTAGTAATAAAGAACAATCTTCTGTGCCATTTCACTGCACCAGAGCAACAAGAAATTTAAAAAAAATAAAAACTACACCTACCACAACAATAAAGCTACTAATCAATTGGTTTTACACAAGCTGGTAATCCAAGTATCCTATTCCATCTGAGGTAACAATATATAACGGCTCCAGCACAACTAAAAAGACACTTAGATATAGATCACAGGCATTGGACAAGTCAAAGTACTATTTTAAACAGCTACTGGAATCTCAAATCAAAATAAAGCTTTTGTATTTATTTTTTAAAGTCACCTTCAGTGAAAAACCTGAGGAAGTAAGTTATCAGTAGAACTTATTACCCAGAAAAGAGGGAGAAGGGCAAAAGAGAAATCACACAGTTGGTAGGAACATAATAATGTCAACATGTAAAATGCATAGCAAATGAGGAAGTGAAAAGTATTAAACAATATGATAAGTCAACAAACTGGAGACATGTCACATGACGGTGAAGAGTTCTATTTAATAAACTCAGAAACAACAGCTTGTCTATCCAGGTTGACAAATAAACAGATTTCACCAATAAATGCATGCAGTAACATATGTAAAATGTTTAAATGATGGTGAATTTCAAGAAAATCTTTTCTGTTGCAAAGAACTACCACCAATAAACAAAGAGCAGGACCTATTTAATGTGGTGTCTTCATATCTGGAAGCGAAGGTCTTGGAGGGACTGCATTGTTATCTTTACAGATGTGCCCCATCAATGGTTGGCTCAGTACAGGTTTTACCCTCTTTTGGAAAAAAAAAAAAAAGATATTCTGATGTTGTCTCTAGACACTACTTTCTTCAGAGAGGTACTAGTATCAAAAACCCTAGAGATGAAATGAAAATTATCTTGAATGATGCTGCAAAAAATGATCTGCTTTACTGAATAAAGACCAGGGCACTTGAGCACATAAATCTGCTACATACAGAAATCTAGTGGCTTGGCAGAGGAGTTCTCAAAAGAACATTTAAGCTGAAAGGTGAATTACAGAAGTGCTTTCAAGAAAACAGCAGACCCACCATACTTTACTGTTTTGAAGATGAAGAATGGCTGCAAAGCCAGCTTTCTTAGCAGACATTTTTTAAAATAATGTGAACTGGCTGAACTTGTTTCTACAAGGTTCTAGGAAAAAATGCTGACTTTAAGTGACAAGACTTTTGGATTTCAGAGGAAAACAGAATCTTTGGAAAAATCACGTGGCAAAAAGTAATCTTGCAATGCTGTTTGGGCTTGAGGAAAAATATTAGTAAATCTCAAGAATTACTTAAATTCCCCAGGAAGAACTAAAAACAAAACTGAATAGTACTTTATTTTCCTATCTACACGAAAGTACTGCTGGGTAAAGGATCCTTTCCCTGATTCTTCTGCTCATTTATGAACAAGATGCCTAATTGGAGATGGTTTAAAAACAAAAAAAATCAAAGAAAAAAACTGAAATCTACTTACGTCACTGACTTGCATTAGAACTGATATCCTTTCTGGGAAGGAAGAACCACACACATACACATGCAAAAAGAATAAGCTAATAATAAATTGGGCAAAATATATAAAGACGAAAATATTGTTCTCTGTTCTAAACAAATTTTCTGACAATTATTTCTGACTTATTATATGCACAACTTACTGATTAGGTAACATGTGAGCAGAAGGTATAACAATGTTTTGCAAGGTATTTTTATACCCGTATTTATGAGACATTGATATAGAATTTAAATACTTTAAAGCTGTAAATAAATGTAGGTTCTTGACTAGCTCTGCACCTATGAGCCAGTCACTTAATCTCTCTGGACTTTGAAGTTTCTAAACTCAAACATAATTATCAGAATTGACAAGAGTTAAGTCAGTGGTTCTCAAATTTTAGCATGCATCAGTCATCTGAAGGGCTCATTAAAACATGGACTGTTGAGCTGAACTCTCAGAGTTTCAGATTCAACAGATCTAGGAAGGGGCCCACGAATTTGCACTTTACAAGGTCCCAAGTGATGCTGATACCTGATTGGAAAATGACATTGTGAGAACCACTGAGCTAGAATAAACCAAACTAACCAAATTTTTCAACTTGTTTTATATAACTGAGATACATCCACACAGAGATAATGATGAGAACAATAGAAAAATCATTCTATCAAAAATAATGTGTACTATTATTTGTTATCCAAGAACTAAATCGGTGTCTCATATGAAGAAAGAGGTGTCCTTCATAAGGGAATTTAAGATAACTCAGAGTGGTTTTTTTTTTGACTTACTCTTTTAAGCAATTAAATTTGTTTTACATTAATTGTTTCAATAAAAATCTTTCTAAAATGGGGCATAAAATTTTTCTATGTTGTCGAATAGGTTGACCGAATATAATTTAATCTTTCTGATGTCTCAGTTACTGCTATAAACTACTAGGCTGTGATATAATAATAACCATCTTGGGAGCTAGTGAGATGTGCTGGGCAGTTTGTCTCTGTGCCAAATGTTCTGAGTATTATGATTTTGAAGTTCTTGTATCTGCTTTTAATTTTTCCATTTTATACTTCTTCCTGTAATCGCATTGTATGTATCTCAAACAGTAGCCTGATGGTACTCCTTGAACTTTTTCCATATAATTTCTAAATAATTTTCATTGACAAAGAGTTTCTCTATAAGCAAATGAAGAAACTACGAGCTTTTACTATTGCTTTTTTTTTTTTTTTTTTTTTTTTTTTTTGCTAAGTTCTTGGTTTGATCAGATCTTCAAAAAGAGTACACAAGGGACAGTTGAAGACTTTCCAAGCATCGGTTTACAGATCATTTTCCATATATATTCTATTTGAAAATATACCCTCCCCTATTTTCAACAACAAAAAAAGAGAGGTAAAACTCTTGCCTCCACCCAAAATTGATAATGCATTGCCTGGAGATGTAATAAACTGTATGGACCCAAGAAAAGAATGTCAAAAAACATTATTTGGGGGAAGCCTTCATAAATGATAACTGAGGTGTCACAGATTACTACTATAGGGCTTTTTTTCTTTTCCAGTTTTACATACATCTAAGAGTTAATAGGATATTTTGGCCCCTGCTAGGGCATTCTAAATTCTTGATACATTATAGTTCATAGACAATTGAGAGCAGTTTTCTTTAAAGAACTTTGTCTCTTCCATCTCCACACAGTCCACAACTCCATGCTATCCAAGAATGCTCTTTGGGGAGTGTATAATAAGAACAAAGTAAAGAAGACATTGGTAAGAAATATCTAATGATAAAACTAGATTTTTTTCAAGTTTTAAGTATAAGTAATTCTCTTCTGCAATTCTCGAAACTCATTCCTTGAATATTTATTAGCTTAAAGAAAAAGCACATCTAAAGAACTGAAGCAAATCAATTAAGGAGGTTGATTCTTTTAAATGTAACAAATATTTTCCAGAACTACCAAACTTTTCAAATTATGTTCCAAAAACCTTTCAAAAACTGTATAGGAACTATTTTAAATTAAGTGTGAATTATTTAATGTGGTAGTTAAAATCTATTTTGTCAAATCATATGAAATTTTTGTTCTCATTTAGTCAATTTTCATTACAGCTTTTAAAGTTTAATATTTCTACCTTCTATTTAAAAAACAATCACAGCTAGCTTTAAGATCAATTCACTTTTAACAATAGGTATCCTTCTCCTGCATTAATTACCCCAAAATAAAGTTATTTATTAATGAAGTTATTTCTGAATCATTCCCTTCTATTTATACTCAAAAGTTGAATATCAAAAAGGAGAAGATACAAGCATTGGAAGACACATAAACTTAAAAGATATTCCATGATAAAAAAAAAAAAAAAAAAAACAAGTTTGATATAGCTGGTTGATTTGACAATGGAGACTAGCTTTGTTAACTGATACTTTACATAAACTGAATAAGCTAAACCTTCAACTCAAAGTTTTGACAAAAGTATATTTATACACATAAAAGCATTTTATGAAAAAAATTACATGAGCAAAAGTATACTAAAATAATATTTTCTCAACCACTTCTGAATATATCAGATTAAAGAAAGTGCCTACAGGGGAAGAGGGGGAACGAATATAACAGACATTTGCCAAATCCTGATAAAGCTGTTTTGATAAACTTCCTAGAAACTAACAAAGTAAATAGTTAAGGACCAGGTAACAAATCCTTTGGTACCTTAGGTGGTTCACATTCTTTTGCTTTCAACAAAACTGAAGGAGGACCTAATAGAATTGTCAACTGATGGATGCTTGATGATAAATTACTAAGTGATTTCTGGCAAATAACCTGGAAGGTTCTGCTATCACTAAACTTCCATTAGAATGAACAACTTATATGACCATTTATTTCTCAGCACTTAAACCTACAAAGTCTAAAAGTAAGACCAGAAACTGGTGCCAAATCCTGTTTCATTCTATCAATAATTAATATACATCTCCAGCTACAAAAACTACTGGAAAAAGATAGCTCCATCAATTTCATTTAAAAATGGATTTCTATTTAATTATATACACAGTGAATTTTCATCAATTTTCACATATGTAAGTTATTCTAATCAACTGATAATTATCAGAAAATATTTTTAATACTTAGAGCCTACAGTCGCAGGAAAAATGTTCATTTAAATTTATATACATATTGTTGTGGCAAAGAAGTTTGATAGATGATTAATAAAAGATTTTCAAGCATAACAATGCATTTAAAAAATACATAACATTATCCTACAAGAGTAATAGAACAAACAAGTTCAAAAGGAAAATAAAATTTCTAACCACTGAAATTTGTTTTTATATTTTTAAATTAATAATGCTATTTAGAGTCCCTTCAATAAATTTAAGAGTGATATAATTTATTGAAATAGTACAATATATCAGAAATTCTCTTTTGTCAGTATAAACTTATTGAAAAATTGTAGTAGTTAATTGTCTGCAAAAGCATACAGTTTTTCAAAATTCTTTTAGGGAACACCAGTAAAATTTTGAAGAAAACTATCCTAGATATACAAAGTTATAAATAAGGGTCATTTAGATAAGTAAAAATTATTAGCAAAGCAGTAAAAAGAAGACATTTAAATGTCAGTCTCCCTCAATAGACTAAAAACCATGAGGGCATATCTTTTTCTTTCTGGGTATTCCCACCATTACCACTACAAATAGCATAGAGTCAGTTTTAACAATTGTTTACCATGTGCAGGAATTATCTAAATGGGAATAAGAGTTTACCAGGAGGGGGCAAATATGAAATCAATTGGCCATCTTAACTATAAAAGTTTACATTGATAAATTAAAGATTCAAAGATTTTAGTAAAGCTAAAATGTCTTACCAAAACTTCAAAAAAAAAAATTACTAAACGTTCCATCAAACGTTACATTCTAATGATTTTGTGAGTCGATGTTTTTCTAAGACTCTCAATAACTCTCTGTATAGAATCTTCTCCAAGATGTAGAAAAGCCATCATCATCTGCCTGAAATGCCTAAACTGTATAGTTTTCACTTCTCACATCAATGGAATAGCCTGTAAATCATTTACCTCTTCCTATAGTTTTTACAAGCAGGTATCTTTTGCAAGCAGGTATTGACTAAGAGTGACTTTATCTACTGCCTGAGCACAATTTTATTATGTTATATGTGGGGCTTAAATCGTGTCCTTGAATTAATAGAAATTAAAGATACCTAGGTGACTCAATGCAATGCTAATTTGATACAAAAAGCTTAAAGCATTAAATATTTCTAGTTTTTTTTTTTTTGAGGTATAATAGGCATACAATAAACTACATATTGAAATATGTAATTTTGTAAAATTTACTTCCAAAAATCCCAATCTCTTTCTTCTGCCAAAAAAGTAGAGGCTTTTTATCTGAGAAAAGTACTTACCTTCATATAATTCACAATTTTAGCAAGTACACCAAACTTATATCCAGAGCTTCCTGATAGGGCTTTCAAGTTAAATGATCCATTGCTATGATCTGAAAATGAAGTTCAAAAAACAATTACAACATTTTCACATTAGATATAATTATGACTTTTAAGCAGCTAAGATGATTTTAACCCTGATAAAGATTTTTCTTGTTTGAGTTTTTCTACCTAGTGATTTCTATCCTATAAAATTTTGGTAAAGAATTCAAAATCTTTGAGTGTGGAATAAACTATCCAGTGTGTTGCTAGAACGGGAACAAAGTATAAATAACACAAAGGCATTAAAATACATTTCTTTTAATAAATACCTTCATCTCACTCTTTCCTTAATTCTGATTAGATTTCCCCCATAATTAGAAGCAAGCCTTTTTAAATAAGACAATACAAATCTCAATATGATCTATAGTGCTTTTCTAACAAACTTAAAACTATAAGAAGTGAATGGATTACTCTGAGGGATTAAAAAGTTCAATTTATTACTTATTACATCAACTTCTGCTTATCAACTTAAATGGGAATAGAAATTAATCAAGAATACCATAAGTTTTAAAGTAAACATTAGCATTTAACTAGAAATAAAAAATGATAGGCACTTCCATTGTGTAAACATGGATGCTTATAAAGAATGATAGCATAAAACAAGGAGTAATCTGTATAGAAGATAATTTGTTTCAGAACAGCTATCATTTTGTTGCATGTTAACTGTTAACAGGCAGAAACCCTAATGCTACTGTTGCATCATAAATGCATTCTATTAATCACAGGCAAAAACAGGTTTA
The DNA here is from genome assembly GCF_014176215.1 of Rousettus aegyptiacus. Classification (NCBI taxonomy): domain Eukaryota; kingdom Metazoa; phylum Chordata; class Mammalia; order Chiroptera; family Pteropodidae; genus Rousettus; species Rousettus aegyptiacus. The sequence continues at coordinate 37,164,524 of NW_023416286.1, forward strand.
AAAATTTCATCATAAATACTAAGAAAACATTTCAAAAGTACTTCTATTAGTAAGGCATCAGATTAGATAGTATAAAGTTCCCTCCCATGTGGCTGACAAACAAAAGAGGTTAAATAAAAGAGGGGCATGTCAATATCTGGCACCAGCTTGGTAATAACAATTTAAGCAAAAGAATGCATTAGAAGAACTGCAAGACAAATGTAACAATTGTCAGAGATCCAAAAGAACAGCTTCTTGATGAGAACATAATACTCCTTTGACATTGTTTAGTGAAAAAAATATATTTGAAACTAAAATGAGACTTCATATGCCATTGTCTTCTAAAAATAACTTTGTTACAATCTGACAAGTTACTTGACACATTAAAGCTCTTATATCCAGAGCCTCCCAAAATAATGATATTAAAAATACCTTACAGGTGTGCCTTCATGCTTTGTCATGGTTCATTTTTCAAGATGTTTAGGACCCTCACAACAATAATATAAACTTTTATTAAACACTTACTATTTGCCAAAAGCCATGCTAAAAGATTTTCTCATTTAATCCCTCCCCAAAATCCTATGAGAGATATTATCTACTTTTAAACATAAGAACACAGTAAGTGGCAAAATACAGATTCATATCCAGTTGTAAACCCTGTGATAATACCTTGTAAAAGAATTATTAACTAAGTAGTCTTTAACTGAGATTATTCCATCTGAAACTGGCTATTTTATCAGAGTACAGAAATCTACATATTTTCTTGTTTAACTTTAGTAAAATGTTAAGTTTGTCACATATAAACAACTAAATGGGAAGACTATGAAAAACGGATAACAAATAAGTTAGTAGCAAATGGCCAATCATGAATCACAAACAATTTTGTTTACCACGGGGTCTCCAGCATTTAACTCAATGCCAGGCATAGTAAACACTCAATAAACGTTGAACAAATGAATAAATGAATAGGAGGGAGAGAGGAAGAGAGGAAGGGAAAACTTCCAGGTATTGATATTTTAATGGCCCCAGAAACTTAAGTGCTGATTTATCTAAAAATAAGTCTGCAGAGAAAGCATTACACAGCCTGCTATTGTTAAAATAGCCACTCTCGTAATTAAAAACTTTGTTATGCTTAGACCACAACTTTAATACACCATCTAAAAAAAAATATTCAGTCTCTAAACATCCGACTGAGGATTCTTTTGCCATTTAAATTTCATAGACTGCTTTCTTAATGTAGGCAGTGTACCTACCAAAACTAACATTCTCCTAACTAGTAAAGCTGAAAACCTTATTCCTTTTCCCTCAGAATCTCTCTTAAATCAAACTACAACATGGAAATAATCACTCCCAGAGGGCAAGACATATAAAACACAAGCACTTAAAGGAGAGAAAATATCTTTAGGAGATTTTATGTACATTTCCTGGAGGAAATGTAAAGCTGATAAACCTGTTTGTTTCCTAGGTTACTACCTCTCTCGACATCATCTTCTAGCCCTGGCACTGAAATACTCACAGAAGGATCTGAAAATTTATAAACACCAAGAAAATATCTGTTGCTAACTCACAAATTCCTACGCAGTAATTCCACTTAAGGACAAAAAATAAGGCAAGAAAAAGGGGTGACAGTTGATATCTCAGATAGCTCTACTCAAGTTTATGAATGATTTACTCTTAAGGGTGGCAAGACTTAATGTAAATGAATGTAGAAGAAACTGTCAGCTGCACTGTGGTTCAGCCAATAGAAGCACCGCTCCATCTTGGCTGTGCACTAGACTGCATTACAAACAGACGATACCATCGCTTCAACAGCAGCCTTTCAGACGAGAGGTAGGTTTATAACATCTTTTTCATTTAGCAATACATGTCCTTATGATGCAATATAAAAATATTTTGCTATAAAAATCAAGCAGAAAGCTTTGTTCCTACTAAAGACCAAAAAAAGCAATGTATTCATTTCATTGCTTGGTAGGATTTTATTATAAAAATATGAAGACTGCCTTATGCTATTTGATAAGCAGCCTTACCATCTGTGCCTTAACAGAAAATTCATGCTATTTTCTATGAACCTGATGTATATTTAGACCTTAGAGTAAACCATAAGCATTTGATGTTAAGTGGTTAACTTGCTAATTTCAATTTCTCTGAGCTATTTCGTTTCGGCAGTTTGGTCTGTCTTAAACAAAGGATTTTTCTTAAAGAAAAACCTAGACTAAAAGCTAATCCTGGACTAAAGCTTTCTGTTATAGGCAAATTATATTAGCTAGAAAAAAGCAATCACAAGAAAGTTTGTTATATTTTAACAAATATGAGGAAATAGTTTGAATTGTTTTTTATGTGATTTTGAGTGTAGATGCAGAGAATGCTGAGAAATTACAAATGTAACTTTTATGTAAAAATAAAAAGACAATGAAGTACCTTTACGTAGTATGCATTACACTGTAATTAAAGACAGCACTTATAGAACTTCAGACTTCCGTAACATTTTAATTAAAATAATTCCTTACAGTGAAAATTTAAATCTATAGTATAATATACAAGTTATGCTAATTAAATGAAAACCTTTTTAAACACTTTCATTTTGTATGACAAAAAAATATTTATCACCATAATTTCAATATAATGTTAAATTATTCTTAAACTGATCCTCCAAATAAATATAGAATAAGTCTTTTTGATAAACTATGTTTTAAAATAAAAATGTCCTCAGAATTGGGGGAGAGTATGGTTCCTTTCTAGGTAATAAGATTATTTCATGGCTCAGAGTAAGCATTCGTGCCTACTAAAAATTAGTTATCAACTAACTGCTAACCAAATTTCTAATTTTAAAATATTCGAGTATAAAAATTATTGTTATTTAACAGATGCTAGAGTTCCAGGCTATTATTACCTATACATGCTGACCTAAAGATCCAGCTTCCCTTTTCTTTGCTGCTAAATGTACTTAAATTTTAAAGAATTTTTTTCATAATTTTTACTCAATTTTTTTTAGCCAGTGTTCGGCTAATATGAGCAAAATATCCCTTACAAGGCCCAAAGGTTGCTGTAAGAAGATAGATCTCCCAGGTTCAACACAATGGGGTTAGTTACCTAGAAAACATTCCTGTTATACGAAGTATAAAAAAAAAGTCTCAGGTAAAATAAAAACAATTCTGTCAAATAAAAGAGTTAACCTGTAATTCAAATTTCAGGTAAATTGTAAACAGAAACCTCTACCATCCACATTATTTTAACACTATAAACAGCCTTTGTTTTACTGGTAATACATCTATAGTTAGCACAGATGGAGGCTCATTGCTGTTTCACTGAACTGACTAGACGCATGGCCTAACTCGGTGATGCAGGGCTGAGTGAACTGCTCTATATTTAAAGGGCATTATGATTAATTGATCATATTTCAAAGTAATATGCTTAAAGGCACTAGAAAATTCAATTCAAGGGCTTTTACCATAAATACAGCAAAAGCATAATTTTCTTCTGATCTGGCAATTAAAAGTTCCAAAACGGTTCCAAGTCTTAACCCCATAAATATTTCACTAGAATGTTTTGAAATGGGAGGAAAAATAGGTGAAGGGAGTATTTCATTAAAAAACTACAACTAAAAAAATATGGTATTTACTTTAAAACTTCCCATTCCTGTAATGAAATTTTAAAGGGGCTATGAGAGATTGAAAATACAGACAGTTCCTTTTTTTTTTTTTTTTTACCATTTTCTTTTACTTTGCATAAGGTATGTTTACAGCATTTCCTTGATATAGATTTAAATTTTAGTTTCAAAAATAGTCTCGATACAAAAAAATCCTAATGGTAAATATATTTCTGCTTGTGTAAGTATATCTAATCCATCAAAGTAAATCTTAGACTTTACCCTAAATTTAACACAAAAAATTACTAAAGCTCTGCCATATTTTGAAAGAATAAACTGCATTAAATGTGAAGTAGAAAATGACTCCATATTACAAGGATTTATTTTTTTCAAATGTTCCCAGAAGCTAACTAAAGAATGAATGTTCTGAGTTGCTCATCAGTTATCAATACACTCACAAGAGGCAAACTGCCATCATTTACGACATAAACCTGACATGTATATACTCTTTCTTAAACTGCTTATATGCTTCTAGCAAAGCTTACAAGTGCCCTGGCAGGTGGTATACACTACTATCCACTGTCATCGTTGCAAGAATTATTATAAGCACATTTGTGTGTAAAGTACAAAGTGTAATCAAAATAAGTGTTTACTAATCCTAATTTTATTTTTTCAGAAGTATTCCAGAAAACTCAATAAATGTATTAAATAGATATATAACAGACTTTTAAAAACTAAAGACAAGGGATACTTTTAAATATATTAGTTTGGGTTTTGAGTAAGTAATATATTCAAATGGTTCAAAAACTAAAATGCTACAAGGTATATCTTGAGAAATCTCACACATATCCCTGTCCACCAATTCTACTCTCCAACCAATCCCACAAGTAATCATTGTTATTAATTTCTTGTATATCCAAGATTTTTGTGCAGATACAAGCAAATAAAAATATATATTTCTCCCGTAACATATTGTCCTGCACTTAACATATCCTAAAAATCTTTCCACACCACTACACAATTACCTCGCTGATGCATAATATTGAATTGTGTTGATATTCTATATTAATTTTAACCAGAAGAATAGTCTTTGATGGGTAGAAGTGAACTTCAAGTAACTAAATTTAGTTGTGTACTTGTCTGCATGCCCCCACCTTTTCCCCTCCTTTTCGCCTTTCTGTCCATCTATTTTTCTAACGGCATGGGAGCCTGAAAAAGTTTTAAGCAGTTTACTTGTACCTCAAAAATAAATAGAATATGAACTTCCTTAAACCAATTTTCTAATCATTTTAAGATTTCATTTTGAAATTAACTTATATTATCAGTCTTTACAACTTCTCCCCAATTTTAAAGTCGATACAAATAAAGAGGCCTATTCATGATTAATACACCAATAACGTCAGTGTAATTTCAACAAGGCATGAGTTATAAATTAATATAGCCAATTCTAGGAAAATTAAAAGTCTGATTTATTAAGAGACAAGATTCTGAGTGAAGCTTTTAATTTTTAACTTTTAGTTAAAATTGCTGTATTTCTGAAATTAATAGTAAAACATTTTAAATTAAGTTAATAAGGTAGATTAAACTAATTTGAGTGGCATAATGTGGAAACAGAGGGAAACCTCTCTTTTCCCTCCCTATCACTGCCCCACCTCCACAGTCACTTCTAATGCCAGATTTAGAAAAGAATCCTTCAAAAGGCATCCCCATATTTTATAAAGGAATCAACCTACAAGGCCTTAACGGAAAGTCTAAGAATATTTTCATCTATGCTGGAGAGGTCCTAGGTTAGTTAGCCCAGGTAAAATTATTAGAGACTCTCAAGCAATTCTTTCTGTTCTTTACCTACCCACGGTAAGTGGCACTGTATCTTATTTCCCCAAGGTCATATTCTTCTTCCTTTCTTTGTTTGCGCTGCTTTTCAAAAATGACAAACTCATTCACACTGAAGTAAAAATAATTGCAACAATGGTGTTACCCCTCCCAAGAATATCTGCATTTTTAGCAGTGATTAAAATCTTAAAGGAGTTCCAAAGATGAACTTTTTATACACATTTGTGTGTATGTGTGCACCTACACACATTATTAGGAAGACTGGGTCAAAAAAGACTTTTGTCTCCATTTGAATCAGTTTGTATGGGTTACTTGACTATTTGTGTGCAGAGTAATTAAAATCAGAGGCAGCAACAATGCAGAGGTTGGAAGGATAACCTGTCAGAACATTCCACATTACACAACTCCAAGAGGCATCACTTACATTGTATTCTGCATGAATAACACCCCCATAACACAACATGAATGGTGTTCCCTAGAGTTGTGTAACATAGTAGCACTGCTTTCTATAATACACTCACAACAGAAAAATTCAAAGATAAAAGAGGGTAACTTTGAAAGGCTGAGTCTCCAAGCATAGTCTGAAAATAATGTAATGTAATGAGCAGTTGCATACCTGTGTTACAATGTATTTCTATATGTCTCAGAATAGAAGCAACTGATAAATATCCATTAGTTATCCTTCATTTCAAGATGAAGGATCACCAAGCACCATGAAACTGAAAAATTCTTAAATCCAAAAAAAAAAAAAAAAATTAATTTAAGTCTTTTATATCTGGCCTCATCATCAATTTAACCTTCAAAATACACAAAAGGAGGAACAAAGTCCATCCAGAGAGGTAAAGTGATTTGCCAAGCAAATCTGATTTAAGAAACCAAAAACCTTAGAAAAGATTCATTTATCAACTCTAAAGTTTTAAAATGATATCTTTAAAGAAAACAAAGAAATCTAAGAAATTATATTGTTATGGCTTTGGATTTTTTTAAGCCACTTTTTAATCTTTTTTTTTTTTTTGATGTGAAAATATTATGGTTATGTTTAAAAACAGGGTCCTCACCTTTTAAGAGGTCTATATTGAGATTTCTACAAGATTAATTAACATAATGTCTGGGATTTTCTTCAAAATAATCCATGGGGTGGCAGCAGTGGGTAGAGCTATAAACTGGCCAAGAGCTGCTAAATGAAGTTGTATTATGAGCATATGGGGATTCATTATACTTTTATACTTCTGCACCACCTTAAGTTTTCTTTAAATGACACTCTCACACACAAGTTATCTCCAGCACCTAGAAAAGTACTGGTACACAGTAGGTAATCAATAAACATCTGTTTACAAGAATAAATTAAAGTCTTTATGACTATGTAGAGGAAAAAAGCAAACAAAATAAGTCATCTTTCATAAAAGAAAGCATATAAACTGACGATCATTGAATTAGTGATATATTTTTTCCTCTTATTTTCAGATTTTCTTAGTTTATAGATATTTTATAATTTTTAAAAATAAGTTTAAAGAGATATTTTTGAAAGATCAAGATTAATAAAAATTCATTCTATCATTTTTACTGCTATCAAAACTTTAATCCTCATGGTCCCATTTAAGGCCTAACAAATATCAGGTCAACAAGAGCAAGACTTAATAACTCACTGTGAAATGGAATAATAATTTAATAAATGATATCTTAGGCACTAAATTTGTTTTTAAACTGTTCATGTATCTAGGTCATTTAGTTATATTAAGCATTTGAGATTATCATATACACAACAAAAAAATCCTTAAAAGATTAAGGTCTTTTCATAGGCAACTTTGACTTTTCTTTCTCTACTATTTTCACTCGGCCACTATTTCCTGATTCAGGTAACCTGTCCTTGAAGTTTAAAGGAGTGGAAGGAGATAGAAGACGTAAATACACTGACCCAAGAAGGTAAGAAGGATCCACAAGGGTAATGGGAATAGCTTTTCTGGAGGCAATTTCCAAAACATGGCCTTAAAATGTTAAGATTTCTTGTAGACCACTGCTTTAGTCAAATTTTAAACCAATTCAGCTGCCTTTTTCCCCCTTCCATTAGCAGTTAATGTCTATGTATAAGTCTTAAAAATATGTATTTGTCTAATGACTAATATACATAAAAATATATAGGATGGTTTACAGAATACATTGGTATACAGAAAAAGTTAATACTAAATTTATTTTTAAATTACTTTATTAAATCAATTTAAAAATACCATTCTGATAGGAAAAAAGACACGAGTTGCCTCTACAAATTCACTAACAAATCTTAGTTAAAACTGAGATTTGAATTGACAAATCTGTACTTTGGTTACATACATTCATGTTCCACTTTTTTACAGATCCAAAAGAGCAATATAAGAAGTGAAATCTCTAAGAATGGCCTCTTTGAGCTCCAGCCTCTGGAATGAAACCACTACATCTGTTTATCAGTACCTTGGTTTTCAAGTTCAAAAAATTTACCCTTTCCATGATAACTGGAACACTGCCTGCTTCGTCATTCTGCTTTTATTTATATTTACAGTGGTATCTTTAGTGGTACTAGCTTTCCTTTATGAAGTGCTTGACTGCTGTTGCTGCGTAAAAAACAAAACTGTGAAAGACTTGAAAAGTGAACCTAACCCTCTTAGAAGTATGATGGACAACATCAGAAAACGTGAAACTGAAGTGGTCTAGCACTCTAAATAAGGTGAACAAAATCTCTGAAAACAGCCTTCAACTATTGAGAAAAAAATTTTTCTGAGGCCAACTATTATTACAAAATTGACTGACTTTGATCAAAATTGTTTCTAACAGAAGAGAAAAATATGTACTTTGTGTGCGTATCATTTCATTAAATATACAGTAAAACTACATAAATGTGAATAATTTACTAATTTATTTAAAATGACACTTCAAAAACTGGATGAAAGATTCCTAGAAGTCAATATTAAACAGCAAAAGGTAAAATCGAAAACATAAGCAAGGCTAATGATGCCAAAATAAGCGATACTTAAACAAATCATATGGACTAAAAAATATAGTGCCCTATATGTTTTGATAATAAAAATGCTATTTAATGCTTACTTAGATCCAAAGTAAAATACTTCCACTTATAAAGTCTTTATTAAAAAGCAACATTTTCTAGTTTATTGGAGATAACATACACATTTTTAAAGACTTAAGTTTTATGTAGGATTAGTGTGAAAAAGTCTCCAAATACTCAGAAAGGTCGGAAGTATACTTGCATAAAATTTTCATAAAATGGACTGTTGAAATACCTGGTCTAAGAAAGGCAAGCTATTTTCAAACTAAAACTTACTAGCACATCAATAAATTTCATTTCTTGAGCTTGTGCTTTCATTTTACTTCTCACATTCACACTCACAGGGCTAAGATACCCAATGTAGAAAAGAATGCAAAAAAAAAAAAAAAAAAGTCAAAAAATAGGACCATTCGACACCTATTAAGAAATATGGCACTTTTATTTCTTGGAATTCCAAGGGCTGTACAGATATATTTTATATCCCTAGGATTATTTGCTACCACCAAAGAGCAAGCCAAAGCATGTTCTTAACCACTATAAATGCCCTTAAGCCCGAAATGCAACTCCTGAAAATTTTTCGAAAAATTAGTTCTAAAGAGAAAAGCTCAAGATACAAAGATGTTTACTACAGCTTTACTAAAATTAACAAAAAAAAAATTGGAACTAGCCTTTAACTAAATGTGGCACGTCAACAGATTAAGAAACTAATGAAAATTATGGCAAAATAGAACATATTTGATATGTGAAAAATCTCATTTTCAATTTAGAAAACCTTAAGTGCCAGTCTGAAATGGCTTTTCCACAAAATACTTAGTTTTTGTTTTTTTCCTAACATTAGAAACAAACACAAGTAATGAAACCAACTTTCAAAGGACTTGTGAAACCTAGGTATACAAAATATTTTGGTAACCAGGAACTATTCTGAGCACTGTTAAAACCACATTTTTAAAAACAGTAAACTTTAGGGTCCTTGCCATGAATGGAAAGGATACAGGTCCTTTAATAACTAAATTTTCTGATAATGAACACTACCAATTTTCCCTACCTTACCCTGTAATTTACTTACCCATTAAACAGACATGTACTGAATGCTTCTATATATGAGGGATAGGAGGCAAATAACTAATCACAGTATTACAATGGCACACAGTAACTTAGAAAGTTGGAAAATGCTGTGAAAATTCAAAGGCTCAGCACTGAATTCAAGTAGGAAAGTGAGAATAACTTTTAAGCTAAGGCTCAAAAAAATAGGAGTGAGCCATAAGAAAAAGGGAAGTAGGTAAGAAAAAATTTGCAGTTAGAGGAAAGAATATGAGCAAAGGCCAAGAGGCAAAAAAGAGAGCAAAACATGTTAGATGAGCTACAAGTCAGTATCACTAAGAGAGAGTACAAGAAGAAGAGTAAGATACGGGCATAAAAGAGAGTGGAAACTAGAGCAGGTAGGAAAAGATGGACTTTATCAGAAAAGCAATGACGATCACTATAAGTGATGACATCATCAGATTTATGAACAGAAAAAGCACTGACTAGGATACAGAGAATGGACAGCAGAGAAGCTAAACCAGAAGACCTGGTAAACAACTAATTGGGAAATCTAATGATAGTGACATGAACTAGGATTATATGGTAGTTTTTAGTATTTATACCCAATATATGCAGCTCTCTTTCTGAGCACAAAAAAAACCCCTGTGGCTGGGTATAGCCCTGTGACTGGATTTAGCCAACGACTGGTGAAAGGAAGTGATGCGTGTCACCTCCAGGCCAGAACATTTAACTGCCAGGAAAGATCTTCCAGATTTCTCTTTCTCCCAGCACTGAAACCAACATTTAAAGTACCAGCACAGTCTACAACCATGCCATCCTGAATGAGCCTGATCTTGTCTGCTCTTGGAAGCTAAGCAGGGTCGGGCCTGGTTAGTACTTAAATGGGAGGCCACCTAGGAATACCAGGTGCTATAGGCATTAAAAATAATAAAATAAATAAAGTACCAGCACTCTATAAGCCTGGGCCCCTGTGTGACTATAATAAGCTCAGACTCCTGCCAACACATGATAAACATGTGGTATGAAAGAAACAAACTTCTGTTGTTTTAAGCTGGCATCAATAAACGCTGCTTCCTGCTTATAGCCTTGGTGTCTCATCTCTCAGAGAATCCCGCAACATTTCTGGGGGCTTGTCCAGGATACAGAGACAGAGGTTTTTCACCTCCCTTGTCTTTGGGGTCTGGCCCTCAGGATACTGGGAGAAGTGGACTTCACCTAGTGCACCAGGAGACCTACTGTCTGTAGAGGAAGACAACTCTTCCAGCAGACCAGGGTAGCGGCTCCGAGAGCACAATGGAACCCGGAGAGCACCATCCAACCGAGTGATAAGGACCTGGGTCCCAGGAACAGCCTCCATTAGAGGACAGAAGGGGAGTCTGCTCAACTCCCAAGGTCACCCGATTACATTTATTAGAGGAAACAATGACCTCTCAGGTATACAGGGCGGAGGGTGGAGTATGTATGGTGTGCATTTGCATGTGACTAATACGTGGCCTTCCTACGAAGCGAGAGTTGGGTCCCTATATGTGGGTCCATGGCGAACCTCATACGGCTTAGGGTGGTGTCACTGTATCTCCATGAGGAATCTACTCCAGCGATCCGAGCAGGGGGTTTATACCTCCTGTACGATTGCTAAGAACCTCACGAGGGGAGTGGCCAAAGGCTGGCGAAGCAAATCTCTGAGTGCTTGTGCGACATCGACCATGGGTGGAAGGATGGGTAGACAACTGAGCAGACAACTTTAGGTCATATGCTTAAGAATTTCAAAAAGAGTTATTCAGGAGATTATGGAGCTAAACTCACCCCACTATTTCCGTACCTTTTGTGAGATCAACTGGCCCTCTTTTGGCATTGGGTGGCCAGCAGAGGGAGCTCTCGAAAGGGAAGTCATTGCAAAGGTCTCAAGTCATTACCAGTCAACCAGGCCACCCAGATCAATTCCCTTATGACGATTGCTGGGAGACAGTAGTTCGCACCCGACCCCCTTGATTGAGAGTCTGCCTAAAGGAGAACTGTAGGGTCCTCCTAGCCTGAGCCTTGGTGCCCTCCTGAGGGCAGTTAAAGGAACAGAGGCCTGTGCTGTCAACAGATCCAGAAGTCAGCCAATCTTTGCCTTCCAATGGGAAAGCCCTAAAAGCGGAAATAAGGGCCAGGTAACATGGACATAGCTACCTCAAGGGTTCAAGAACTCCCCCACCATTTCAGGACAGCTCCAGCCTCAGGTTTAAAGGCATTCCCGGCAGACCAACACAGCTGTACGTTACTCCAGTGTGTAGATGACCTCCTCTTTGCAGGAAAGACCTATGAGGAATGCACAGAAGGAAGGCATCTACTCCTCAATCTCCTCTGGGAAGTGGGTTATGAGGTCTCTCAAAGGAAGGCTCAAAGCTGCCAAGAAAGAGTCAAATACCACAGCTTCCACCTGTCACAGGGACAATGCCAACTCAGCCCAGAAAGGAAACAGTCTGTTCAATCGCCATCCCTACCACTCGGTGACAAGTCCGTAAATTCCTTGGAGCAGCTGGCTTCTGTAGAATCTGGATACCTAATTTCTCCATCCTGGCCAAACCCCTCTATGAAGTCACAAAGGAGGAAGAACGTGGAGCCTCTGGGAATCTACCCAACAGAAGGCCTTTGAAGAAATCAAATGGGCACTCACAAACGCCCCCCGACTAGGATTCCCATATTTAACCAAATCTTTCTGTACGTACATGAGTGTACAGGTGTCGCAGTAGGGCTCTTAACCCAACTGCTAGGATCTTGGCACTGTCCTGTGGCTTGACTCTGTTCCCTAGGGCTGGCCACTCTGCTTGTGAGCACTCACAGCCAGGACTCTCCTTGTGTCAGAGGCCAACAAACTGACTATGAGGCAAGAACTAACAGTTCGAGTACCACATTCAATAATAACATTACTGGAGTACATGTAACAATATTGACTAACCAATGCCCAGATGGTCAGATACCAAGGGATGTTACACGAGAATCCAAGAATCTGCCTAGAGGTAGTAAAACCTTGAACCCAGCCACCTTGCTACCCACTGGGTCCAGCCAGCCAGACCACAATTACATTGAAGTCATGGATGAAGTTTTCCAGCCAACTCGATTTGAGAGACCAGCCCCTCAAGGACCCTGATGTAGAATATTACACTGATGGTAGCAGCTTTGTGAGGGGAGGAGAACACTTTGCAGGATATGCTATGGTGACCCTACATTCTACCACTGAAGCAAAACCTCTGCCTAAGGGAACCTCAGCACAGAAGGCAGAGCAATCATTGTCTTGACCTGCACCCTTCAGCTGGCAGCAGGAGTGTGTGCTAATATACAGACTGACCCTCCATGTACATGGAGTCCTGTACAAAGAAAAGGGTCTAATCAATTCAGGGGGAAAAGGCATAAAATATGGAAAAGAAATTCTAGAACTCTCAGATGCTGTGTAGGCCCCCATGAAAGTAGTAGTCATGCACTGCAGAGGACATCAAAAAGGGGACAACTTAACAGCCCGGGGCAACTGCAGGGCAGACCATGTTGCCAAATCGGCAGCACCCGAGAAAATGGCCAGCCCTATGGCTCTAACTGCTTCCCTGTTTTCAATCCCCTAGCCGAATGGAACCCCAAGTACTCGCCTCAAGAAGAAGCCTAGCTTAAGACTGAAAAGGAGAGCCTCCGCCCTGTGGATGGTGGAAGCTCTAGCCCCAGCTTTTGTCAAGCAGTTTCACCAAAGGACTCACCTTGGTAGCATTGCTCTAGAAAACACTCTGAGCCAATACTTGTACGTCCCCTGGCTCTCTAGCATCTCCTGAGCGGTGTGTGAATAGTGTGAGGTCTGCGCCCGCGACAACCCTAGGCAAGGGCTATGTGCCCCATCGGAGGTCCAAAGTATTGGTGGCACTCTCTTTGAGGAACTTAAAGTAGACTTCACTAAAATGCCTGGATCACGGAACCTCAAGTATCTTTTGGTCTTTACATGCACCTATTCTGGTTACGAAGAGGCTTACCCCACCCGAACTGAGAAGATGCAAAAAGTAGCCACACTGCTCCTCTGAGAAATTATTCCACAATTTGGCCTAACAATTACCAGTGGCTCAGATAACGGGCCAGCCTTTGTAGCAGAAATAGTGCTGCTACTAGCTAAGAATTTAAATGTTTAACAGAAATTGCATACTGCCTATCGACCACAGGGTTCAGGACAGGACCCTTAAGACTCAGTTGGGAAAACTAAGTCAGGAAACACATCTACATTGGGACGAAGTCCTCCCCATGGCACTATTAAGAATCAGGTTGGCCCCAACCAAGAAGACTGGGTTTTCCTCCTACAAGCTCCTATATGGGCAACTACCACCACTCATCAAAGGACTACAAAGAGACCTCAAGGAAACAAGTGAATTGACTCTGGGACAAGAGCTTCCGGCCCTAGGGACCACCTTCCAGACTCTCAACCAATGGGTTAGGGAAAGGCTCCCTGTCAGTTTAACTACTGAAGTTCACTCCTTTAAGCCAGGAGACACTGTTTGGGTAAAGGACTGGAACATTTGGCCCCTAAAACCCCTGTGGAGAGGCCCTTTTACTGTATTTTGTCTACCCTCACTGCAGGTTGCTGAAATAATGCCCTGGAAACATCACGGCAGACTTAAACCTGCTGCTGCAAAGCAGAAATGTGTTCCAGACTCCTTCGAGCCCCTCTGGAAAAAAAAACGACTGTACCAAAAGACCAAGGGTAAGACGTCAGCCCCACTTTGGTCACGTCGGAAGCTGACCAATCTACATGCAGCAGAAGCCTGAGGACGATGTCTAATCAGAATGGCACCCCTAAAGGCTCTTTTCTTGCCTCTCCTACCTCATCATGTGTATGGAACCAGTCTCCCCACTTCTTCTTCCCCTTGTACCCATTGCATGCAAAGGTACAGGATAAGGTCCAACATTGCCACTGGCTTCACTTCTGTAACCAGCGTACCCAAAGGATATGCCCTAAACGCCACACTCTTCACACACTGGGGATTCCAATATTGGATGGGATACATAAAGGTTAGATCTGAGAGTGGTCAATCCCGCCAACAGCCTAAAAAATTAAGGAAAACCTGGGTGTGGTGGTGATAGACCTCAAGCGGGGGAAAGGTCCATAACCATACAGAGGGCCCAGCAGTCAGAGAAACTGTCCAATGGGCTGCGTAGTTCGACCACACCTAAGCCTACACCATCTTATAGGCCCCAAAGCCCACAAATGTATGATCAGCTAAAGGTAGCTTTGGGCCAAAACCTAGACCTCCCAACCCTAGGGAAGAACCTCTTTGTTGACCTAGCTGGAAAGATAGCCTATGAACTTGGAGCAGCACTCATGAGTGAACACTGGCCTTGGAAGGGAACAAGCCTAGATACCTTTTACCTCCTTCAGTGGAACTACACAGTGGCTCACCGCAAAGAGGGTTGACCCCAGAAATGGGTCCTCTCCTCAGAAGTGGTAGGGGAAGAATGTCTTAGCTGGATGGGTCCAGGATACACTCAGTGGGTTGGATAAACTCCATGTTAAAAAATGCTATTTTTAAATCACACACACCTAAACTGGTGGCACAAGGCTGCTTCCTGAGATTGGGCCAATAATACTGCAGCTAACTCCTCCTCGGGCCACTCTCTCAACCAAAACTTAAGTGTCACAAACTGTACTACAGAGGATGGCACAGTCCCTAACCCTTTACACGCTATCCCAGCTATCAGCACATTCTGGGAAAAACTCAATTCCAAAAGCCCCGAAAGCTAGAAAGCACTTGATGGGCTCCTCTGGATTTGTGGAAAGTGGACTTTTACTCAACTTCTGATGAACTGGAACAGAAGTTGCACCATTGGGCGCATTCAGTCTGGCTTCTTCCTTCTACCTGACCAAGGAGGAAATGAGCTAGGTGTTCCCCTATATCAAAATTTAAAGGCCAGAACTAAGAGATCACTTGAAATAGAGGGACAACAAATGAGGTGGGAAGATAAGTGGCCACCCCACCATATTATCCAATACTATGGCCCCACAACTTGGGCCCCAGATGGGAGCTGGAGTTACTGGACCCCTATATACATGCTCAACCAAATCATTAGATTAGAAGCAGTTCTTAAGATCATAACCAATGAGACTGAAACTGCCTTAGAGCTTTTAGCCAGGCAACAATCCTAGATGCAGTCAGCTATCTGCCAAAACCGCCCAGCCTTAGATTATCTATTAACAGAAGATGGAGGAATGTGTGGACAGTTTAAGCAGACTGACTGTTGCCTCAAAAGAGATGACAATGGCAAAGCTGTGACTGCCATAGCTACTAATATTAGGAAAATAGCTCATGTGCCCGTCCAAAGTTGGAAAGGATGGGACCCTGGTAGTCTCTTTGTAGGCTGGTTCTCCACTTTCAGTGGCTTTAAGACCTTAGTTGGGATAGTACTCCTCCTCCTTGGAACCTGCCTCGTCATCTCATGCCTATTGCCTCTTGGTATCTGGTCAACCACCTCCCTCATAGAGGCTATAGTAAAAAAAAAAAAAAAAAAAAACCTGCAGCAAAAGCTATGGAAGTACTTAGCCTCTATACTAAAAATTAGAAGAAGGAAATGATGCTCTCAGACCCAGTCCCAAGTTTGAGCATCAAAGGAGGGAATGCGGCAGCCTGACCTTGCCAGGCCATTTCCTGCTCGAATGAGTTCGTTCCTGACTGCCCCCACCTTCCAAGGACTCTCTGGCTAACAGAAATTTTCTCATAGCTTGCCAACCAATCAATGTTCTTCCTTATATCTGTAGCTGTGTAGGAATGACAAGACTGTATAAAATTGCCCGTTATGTTACAATTGGGGCTCAGCCTTTGGATAAGAATCCGCTGAGCTGGTGCCAGCATCAATAAACACTGCTTCCTGCTTATAGCCTCTGTGTCCCATCTCTCTGTTCAAAAATCCCACATCACACATATTGATGAAAAACTGAATGTTTTTCTCCTAAGATCAGAACAAGGCAAAGTTGTTCACTCTCACTACTACTTCTCTTCGACATTATACTACCCAGTCCAGACAAGAAAAATAAAAGGCATTCGTATTGGAAAGGACAAAGTAAAACTGTTCTTATTCACAGATACATACTATTGTATGTAGAAAATCCTAAGAAATCCACACAAAAAATTTAGAAATAATAAACAAGTTTCGCAAGGTTGCAGAATACAAGATCAATGTAGAAAAGTTTATTATATTTCTATAAACTACTAATAAACAACTCAAAAAAATCGAAGGAAACAATTTCATTCACAATATTGAAATGATAAAATACATAGGAATAAATTTAACAAAATAAATGTAAGATTTATACATTAAAAATCTAAATAAATGGAAAGATATCCATGTTCATTGACCGAATGATTTAATATTGTTAAAACAGCAATTCTCCCCAAATTGATTTATAGATTTAATGTAATCCCCATCAAAATTACAGCTGGTTCTTTTACAGACTGGAATTGGTGAAATTATCCTAAAATTTATATGGAAAAACAAAGGATCCAAGAAAAAAATAATAATAATAATCTTGAAAAGAAAAAAACTGAAGGACTTACACTTCCCAATTTCAAAACTTAACTACAGTGCTAAAGTAATCAAGAGAGTCTGGTACTGTCGTAAAGATAGACATGTGAATTAACAGAACCAAACTGAGATACCAGAAATAAACTCTTTCACTTATAGTCAATTGATATTCAACAAGGATGCCAATTAATGTAAGTCAATGGGGAAAATAGTGTTTTCAAGAAATGATGCAAGGACCACTCAATAACCACACATAAAAAGACGAATTTAGACCCTTACGTTAAACCACACACACAAAAATCAACTCAAACATATTATAGACCTAATGTGAGAGCTAAACTATAAAACTCTTAGAGGAAAACAGTAAATTCTCATGATCCTAGATTAGGCAAAGATTTCTTAGATGTGACACTGAGAGCACAAGTGACATTAGGTCAAGAAATTATATCCAGAATATATAAAGAAATCTTATAAATCAATAGGAAGACAATCCAATATTTTTAAATGGGTAAAAAATCTGAACAGACATTTCACCAAAGAAGACACACAAATGGTCAAATAAGTACATGAAATGATGTCCAACATCATTGGTCATTAAAGAACTGAATATTAAAACCACAATGATAGCAATTCACATCCACTAGAATGGCTATTTAGATAGGAATAACAAATCTTAGCATGAATTAAAAAATGGAACCCTCAAGCATTGATGGTGAGAACGTAAAATGCCACAGCCATTTTGGTAGTTTCTTAAAAAATTAAACATATACTTACCACAGGACCCAGAAATTTCACTCTTAATTCTCCACCCAAGAGAAAAACAAACAAACAAACAAAGACTATACAGGAATGTTCAGGGCAACACTATTCATAATAGCCAAAAAGTGGAAGGAAAACAAATGTCTATTAACTGGCGAGGGATAAACAAATTGTAGCATATCCATACAATGGAATACTCTTCGGCAAAAAAATAGAGTTACTGATAATATGCGACAACATGGATGAATCCTTGTATAAAATATCAGCAAACTGAATCCCACAACAAATAAAAAGAATTATGTACCATAACCAAGTAAGATCTATTCCAAGAATGCAAGGCTAGTTTAACATCTGAAAATCAATTAATGTAATATGTCATGTTAATAAAGAGCAAGAACGTGATCATCTTAATAGATGCTACGTAAAAGAAGCCACATGCTAAAGACCACATACTATACAAATCCATTTATATGAAATGTCCAGAAAAGGCAAATATAGAGAGGTAGAAAGTAGATTATTGGTTATCTGGGGCTAGGGTGGGAACAGGGAGTGACTGCAAATGGACACAAGGGGTCTTTTGGGGGCGATGGAAATGTCCTAAAATTGGATTGTGCTAATAGTTGCACAACTCTGTAAATTTACTAAAAATCTTAACTGTATACTTGAGTAAACTGTATGGTATGTAAATTAAACCTCAATGACATAAATTCTAACTATAACATAAGACTATTAATATCTGAAAAACAAAAAATTCTATCATTCCATCACTTAAAGTGCCTATCAATATGAACATTGAACTGAAAAATGAACTTGTCATCACTAAATGGTTTCCTGAAAAATAAAACTAAACAGTTCTAAATAGTCGATTTTACTAACCAGAATTTTGCTTAGAGCCTGATGATCCTCCATGTTCTAGCTTTGCTTTCTTCTTCTTCGATGACGATGATGTTGATGACTCAGAAGATACTGAACGTTTTTCTACTACAGGAGTGGAAAGAGCTCGTTTTTTGAACAGCTCCCGTTCTCTCAATAGGCTTGGATCCATAATGCTGCAAAGATAAATATAAGTATGTTTAATATAAATTCCAGTCACTCAAACCTGTATGCCAAATCCATAGGTCTCAACAAGTTACTCCCCAAACAAAATTACCCTTACCAGTTCTCTAGCACTTGAATTTATTCACTTACTCATTCAATCAAAAAATCTTTAAATAGTGCCTATTATGTGCCAAGCATTGTGCTAGGCACTAGGAAAGAGAAACAGAATTACCCTCTAATGCGCTAGAACTACATTGTCCAATATGGTAGCCACTGGTCACATGTGCTTACTGAGCACCTGAAATGGGGCTGGAGATGAGTTATACTCTAAGTGTAAAATATACACCAGATTTAAAACACATAACAGAAGGAACTTTTAAAATTACGAATGAGGTTTTTAGATAGATTACATGTTGATATAATACTTTGGATATACTGGATTAAAATTAATTTTCCCTACTTTTTAAAAACTTTTTCAAAACTAAGGCTACTAGAAAATTTTAAATTACATATGTGGCTCACACTTTTGCAGCTTACTTTGTATTTCTAGTGGACAATGCTACTCTAGAAATAACATCAGGTCTACTCGGCAGAAATTAGGCAGATTTAGGCTAACTGTGGGAAAAAAAAAGAACCATCAGAAATGCTTATAAATGAAAAAGGTAATGTCACCATAATAAAAATAATTTTAAAAAATAGTTAGAATACTGTAAGCTCCTTGAAAGAAAAGTTTCCTTTTTGACTTCTTATATTTATCTTGGCATTTCATACATACTGTGCTGGTATTAAACTTATAGCTGAGTATTTAGCATGCTGGAGGTAAAGGAAATGGGGAGAAAGACAACAATAGGTATTTTAAACTAGTGAACTCTCCACCATTAAGTGCATTAATATTTGGTAGAAATATCTAAGAAAATTCCTTACTTGGAAGGAGGTAGGACTAAACCTCTTTGGCTTTTTTCCCAGTTCTAAACGCTATAATTGTAAGCAACTACAATACAATAGGGGTAGCCACAGATCATTCAATGAGTCTTTTAAAACATTCCTCTCTTATCTGAACTCTCCCTAGAATCCCAACGAGAGTCTAGGAAGCACACAAACAGACTTCATAAATGATCTGTGCACTGTTAAGATTAATGTTTGTAAATCAGGAAGGAAGGTCCCAGAAGAAAAAGACTCTTATATTTTGAAAACCTTCAAGCACAAGGTAGCTCAATAAATTTGTTAAATGAATAATGAACAGAAAAACAACTTTAAGTTGCTCTAGCCTCACAGTTATTGGTTTCACAAGCCTTTATTAAATGTCTTCTGTTTGTGAGGCACTGTACTCCAAGCTTTGAAAGGTTCTGGAAGATAAATTCTTGCCTTCAAGCGCTTACATTCGAGAACACAAAAACAGGGAGAACCTTGTTTAAAAACAATACGTAAAATGTGACTTAGGGTGCTAAAAGTTAAAAATATAACACAGAGTCTACGGCCATGACATCCTGAATGCGCCTGATCTTCTCTGATTTCAGAAGCTAAGCAGGGTCAGGCCTGCTTAGTACTTGGATGGGAGACCACCTAGGAATACTAGGTGCTGTAGGTGTTAAAAAAATATATATATAAAATATATATTACATATATATTTTATATATATATATAATGTGTATTATATATACATAAAAGCACTGATAAGAAATAACCAGCATAAACTTCACTTAAGCAAGGAAGAAACTACTACCAGACCTTAAATCAAAGAATTTCTCCCCTCAGTTCTAATCCCTAACAGTAACATAACCCTAGGTGATCCATTAGATCTCTCTAAATCCAAATTCTTCCTAAGTAAAATGAGGATATTACTAATGCCTACATCTAGCCCAACTGTAAGAATAAAATGAGAATTTTTAAATAGTAAAGCTATTTAAAAATATTACTATTTTCAGTTGGATTTGAAAGAAATAACAAGAAGGCAGGAGACAGTCTTGAGGGGAGGTAAAGTGTGCGACAAGAAAGGAGAATTCACAAGTGGTAAGGTAGGAGCAACAAGTGTAAAATAGGAAACATCTGTTTATCTCATTCTGTAAAGACATGGTAATTAACCTGGGCTTTTAATTATGATTTTAACACAAACTTAAATAAAAGCCTTACAGTTTATGATGACCTAAAATGCTTACAGCACTTACCCCTCACAACTCCAGTAAATAACAGGTATCTGTTTTATTTCTATTTTAATATGTAAAATCTGAAATGAAGGACAGTTAAGGTCACACAGCTGGAAGTACTTGGACCAGGACCCAAATATCCTAATTCCCAAATCAAACGCTCCTTCCTCCACACCTGCAAAGCTGGCAAAGGTCTCTAACACACTCTAGGTCACATTTTATTTATTCATTGCTTTTAAACCAGATGCTCAAGGTTTTCCTGTTCTCAGTGTAAGTAAGCTGCTTGAAGGCAAGGCTTTATCTTCCAGAACCTTTCAAAACGTGGAGGTTTTTACTGCACTTCAGGTGTGGAGTAAGGAGCACGGGATTTAACAGTCAGGATCTTGGGGTCTTTGTCCAGGTACTTTCGTTTAAAGGCCTGTACTTCTTACTCCACACCTGAATTGCTGGTCAAGACCCCTAAAACAAAGGTGTGGGTATGGGTAATGTTCAACAGCATCTAGGCTTTATGTCTATCTTTCCCATTGCACGGTCTAACTTTTCCTTTTTCTCAGAAGACTACTCAATATTTGTAGTTGTACATGTTCTGACGTGTGGTAGACAGGACTCACCACCTTGAGCGTTTTACATTTAGAAAATACCACCACCACAGGGAGTTCATGTGTCCACGTATCACAGACGAACAGTGAGAAGCCAAAATTAAGTTACAATCTTCCGTCTCCAAAGCCCACGTTCTTTCCACTGTAATATCCGACTTCTTTCAACCTTTCTACTTACCTCTTTTGCTTCTTTCCCTGCCTAAGCCTCAGAGGTGTCACTAAGAATCTAAGAACACTGCTACATTGAATAGCCGGCGAGCTAAGAAAAGAAACTGCTTACATCTTAAATGACAGAAATGTAAACGTGGGAGAAAACTGCACCGCAGTGTTTTGTTTTGGAAAACGTCTTCGGCCTTTGCAGAAAATTATTATAACTAAAATTTAGGAATCATTACTAACTAGGTCTCCAAAAGGCGGCTTCAAAAAAAAAAAAGTCCGTGGACGAGCATCTAAATCACAGCCTTTTAGGTGAGCGGGCATCGTGGTTCCCCAAACTCCACACACGGTTCGCTTGGCTACTGCTAATGTAAACTCGGGGGCTACGAAGAGGCACAATCGGCTATCCGACTGCGAATTTCCCCTTTACAACCCAAAAGTTTGCTGAATAAACCTCCGGCCTATAAGACAATGCTCCCAAGAAGTTTGTTACTGTGTTTAAGTGCTTCTCGTAGAGAAGAGCAGCACCAACCTCCCGATGGGTGGAAGACACACCCGCCCCTTGGCAGGAGGTGGTCCCCACGACAAACAACAGGCCAGAGTTTTGCGCCCCTCGCCCCGCGGCTGCAGCCCCTACCTGAGCAAGGTGGGCCGCCCCACGCGACCCGCCGTCGCCTCCCACCGTCTCCGCCTCCGCCAGCCGCCCACGTCCGCGTGGCCGTCGCTTTCGGCTCCAAGTCAGTCCCCCCGCCTGCCCGCACGCACGCCCAGCACTTCCCCCGCCAGGTCGGGGTCTCCGCACTGGCAGCGACAGCAGCAACACCCGACGACTCGGCCCACGGCTCCGCCCGCCACTTCCTGATCAGGCTGCTAAGAGCTCAGTCCCAGCAGCCACCGCGGCGCCTCCGCCACCTAGAATGCGCGTGCGTCATCACGTGCCCTGCTGGGTGTATAGCGGGAGAACCAGCCACCTGAGGCGTTCCGGGTCTCCATGACAACAGGAGGGTGCTGGGGGCGGGGCGGAGAACAGGACTCAGATGCGAGGCGATTAGCAGCCGCTAAATTGGAACTTAACTTTGCGTAAAATTAAAGCTACCAGATCCTCCTCCAACGTCATCTGAAATCTGTTACGCGATTTTTCAAGTTATTGTCTACTAGGTGTTTTGTGACTTTACATTAAAATGCCTGTTACCAGCATCTAAAGTCCAAAGCACATTGTTTCAGCTCTATTACATATGAGGAAACAAGAGGCCCAGGGAAACTAAATGACTTGCTCAAAACTGCACAACCAGCAAAGGCAAATCCTGACGTGAAGCCCAGTTTCTAAACTCATAACCACCACACGGGTGAACTTTTTTAGAAAAACATTTCGGATTCAGAAGCAACATAAAAGGGTAGAAATACAGCCTGCCACGTACTGGAGTGTCAGATTTCTGCGCTCTTTTCCTCTTATAACCTAAAGCGGCAGCATAGCCAGTGCTCAACTATTCTGAGACTCTCTTAATTAGTGCTGGTTACTCAAGTTACTTGTGTTGGTTTTTCTCATCAGGGAATAATTGTACGACCACAATGGGTTACTTACATTAAGCTGTTATGAAGATTAAATGAGATAAATTTTTAGTCAAAACTTGAAAATAAAGGCAAAAGATGATTGTGTGGCTTTTTAAAATCGGTTTTATTGTAGAGGATTTTGTATAAACGCACTCGATGTTCATCTGATACTCTAGGGAAATGTAACTTTGAATAATAATTTAGCAGTGCTCGAAGATTTTAAAACCCAGTAAAACCAGAAATATCTAGTAAAAAACTGATGAGGTATGATAGGGAGCAGCAGATATCAAGTACACAAAATAATCCGAGGTTAAAACTGCATTGTGCTGAGAAGCATGAGCCAGCATTGTTTCAAGTTATTGATCTTTATTTCATTGTTCCTTTCCCCAGTGGTTTTACAAATTCCAGTTTCTCATCCCTTGTGGAATCAGTTGTATCATTATGCTGGTGTCCTTGAGACAATTAGTATACAAATGGACGACTAGGCCATAAATGATTATAAAATTCTGATCCACATAAGAAACCAACCCCCAACCCTTGAGCAATCAGCTCATAATGGCCAGGATCTGCTCAAAGGCTGCCAACTTCCCTATTTTGGACACACATACACATACACACATGCACCAAGACCAACTAGAGAAAACCATATATGTTCTCCAAATCAGCTTCTAATTACTTCACCACTAGCTTCCACTGCCGACAACCTTCAATAAGAACACACCAGGAGCATCCTTTTTTTTTCTCACTATACCAGCATACCTCATTTTATGGTGCTTCACTATATTGTACTTCACAGGTGTTATTTTTATATATTGAAGGCAAGAGCCTCCCACCAACAAAAATATTACAACTCACTTTATTGCCATACTTGCTTTATTATAGTGGTCTGGAACCAAACTGTAAAATCTCCAAGGTATGCCTATAAAGCTTCCCCTCTTTCTGATCTGTCAAATACAAGTGATGGTGGCTGACTCCTTGCTATAGCAAGCTCTGTAATTTCTTTCCTCATGTAAGTGGTCTTCAATTATTTACATTTTGTTAAAAAAAAAAAAAACTTTTATACATGCTCATTATCTAGTTACGTGAGAATTATGAGCTTAAAATTAAAGAATAATGCTTCTTTCACAACTAGATCTACCATAAGGAGAGCACTCAATGAACCGTTAAAAAATAAACTGAGGTACATTAAAACTTTGAAGAGCTTATTTGCAGACATTGACTGAAATCATGCAACTCCAAACCAAAAATGGTTAGGAACACTCAACTGACAGGACTTTGGGGAAAAGTTTTCATTGAGAAGATTCAGAAAAAAGCAAAGAAGTATATGATTAACTATAGCTTAAGCGATTGGTTTATTTGGGAAAGCCTAGTGGGTTGCAATTAGTTCTTAAATTTCATTTTCTCCAATTTAAGTGCATTGACTCTGGCTTTGGTTTCAGTTTGCTTAATGTAGGCTACCAAGGCATTAGAGCCACCACAGTCTAATGCCCTCCTTGTTTATTTAACAAAATGCTCACAATTATTCCTTTATTTCATGTCTTAGCCAGTTGAAACAGACTTTGGACACAGTTAACCCTTCCAATGCCAATATTAGAATGTTATTTATAATCCAAACTCCCAAATCTCAATTGCCCCTCCTTTACCCAAATATTAGCTATTATTACGCCCAATTTGAAACCCTCCCCTGCAGACTACAGCAAACCATTGAAATATATAAATAATAGATGTTATCAACCAGTACTATCACTCCTGTTTATACTGCCTGCGGCCTGTGACTAGGTCATAACACTGAAAGCAATGACTGCATTCATTCAAAACACTTTTGGGTGATACCCTGTACTCTGAAGATATTCCTCAAGTGAAGATAAAAATGGGCTCTCTATATGGCCTATAATTAGGCTATTTTTGTAGCAGAAGAACTACACATGGACATATTAAAAATGAACTAAAAAAAGGTTTGTCTGTTGGCAATGTCGACTACAACAATGATCAACTTAACCGTTCCCAAATGAGCTAGTGTCAACTTATATGAAGAATGATTGATTCCAGCTACTAATGCAATAGCAATTATGTTTTACTTATCTCATGAATGCTTATAAAACCCTGCATACTTTTTGGTAGAAAATATGCTGGCTTCTTCAGGGAATATAATTTGTATATTTTATAAAACATTCTCCTGTCCTGGCCAATCCAAACTCCTCCACCCAAAAAACACAACTTAATATCACTACAAAATTAATTCCGATATAGCACGTCTTTTTTTCACTATTTTATTTAATTGTGGGAAAATATACATAACACAAAATTTACCATTTCAACAATTCTAAAATGTACAACTGGGTGACATTAATTACATTTACAATATTATGCAACCATCACCACTCTTTCCAAAATTTTTCATCACTCCAAACAGAAACTCTGTACCCATTAAGCAATAACTGCCCATTCCCTCCACTCCAAGGCCCTTGGTAACTTCCCCGTCACCCCCTTCCTTAGTAATTCCTTATACTTTCTCTATGAATTTGCCCTAGTTCTAAATATGTTATGTAAGCGGAATAATACAATATTTGTCTTTTTGTGTCTGGTTTATTTCACTTAACATAATGTTTTAAAGGTTCATCCATGTCCTAGCACGTAACTGAACTCCATTTTTTTTTTTTTTATGTAGTGGCTTAATTTTTTTATATTATATAATTGTTTGGAAGAGTAAAACCAAGGTAAAGTAAATTTACTTCACTCTGCCATCAAATAGCAATTGCCTTACAATTCCCCTCATCTGGCAATCCATCTCAACTAACTAGATATATAAATTCTCAAAATAGCAGACAAAGCAAATTAGCCCACATTCACAGAAATCAAAACCTAAAGTACTTTGCTCATTACCTGTCCTGGATTTCTCTAGCATTGGTGGTCTTTCCTCTGGTGGAGCCTTTTCCCCTACCTTCTGATGCAGTCTGCCCATCCTGAAAATAACTTCCCAGGCTAAGACATTAGCATTCATCCTTCCCTGGCATTCATGCCAAGAGGGAGAAAAAACAATCTTTTTTTCCTTCAACCCAACTTAAGCTCTGAAGCTAAGATCCTGTAATTAAACTAAAGACAGATTAGCAAGAAAAATAACAAGTTTATTAGCATGTGCATTGTTCATAATATGGGAGTGCCCAGTGATGAGTAACTCAGAGGGGTGGTTAGAACTTGGGCTTGTATAGCAGCTTCACAAAAGAACAATAACTTTTTAAAGACGTGACAAAACCTTGAGTGAAAAGGACTTTGAGCTTCTGCGGTGGTAAACTATGCAAAGGCAAATATACAGGGAAACTAAGGGCTAGTTAGTAAAGTTTATTATGTAGGTTCCTCTGGAGCCATCTCTGGGAATGATAAGTTGTTTCCAATGATTAATTTTTGTCCTTCCTGATAGAGTAAGGGAGACACCTTTACAAACTTATATCCTACTTTTTTAGGCAAATAGAGGGAAGGTATGTACCTCCTTTCTTGCAGGAAAACTCTATTTCCTAAATCTTTAGGCTCAGTGGCCTCTTATGTACTATTCTCCTTTGAGCTCCTTCCCCAAGTCTTTAATCCTGACAACTCTGTCCCTTTCCTCCAAGGTCTTTGCCATTATCCATCTCTTAAAACATGGGTGTTACTGACACTCTGGACTCCTCTCGCTCTTCACATTCCTATATACACTCCTGGCTTTAACTATGACCTCCAGGTATATAATTCACAAACCTGTCTCCCTATTCCTGACTTTTCTCCTAAACTCCAGCTTTTAAACTTCCAGATCCCTACTGGGATCACTAACTCAATATGCCCTAAACTTAGCGTCTGCTGCCTTTAAATCAGTTTTTCTGCCTATCTTTGTTCTTCCTATTAATGGCATCAATTTTCTCCCAGTCTCTCAGACTAGAAACTTCAGGACTAGTTTTGACTCCTTTTCCCTCAAGTCCTAAATACTATCAGTTCACAAATTCTGTTGACTCTTTCACTGCAAATTTTCTTACATGTGTCCCTTTCCCTTCCCACCAAGACCACCCTAGTCCGGGCCCTTTATTGCCTCACGTGGACAACCTCAGTCTCGTTTCTGACCTCCCGCTCTACTCTCTACTCCTCCCACTTCCATCTTCCAGTCCCACTTTTATGACATTTCTTCCTTTAACGATCTTCAATTTTTAACAATCAATGATTCCATATTCCTAATCTTCTCATCCACTGATCAACATCCTCTCCAAATAGCACAATCAAATTTTCTAGCATCATCACCTATTAATTTCGGTCATTCAATTCAACAGTACTGGGCACTGCACTGCAATAAGCAATGTGAATATACAGTACAACAGTCCCCCCTTATGCTCAGTTTTGCTTTTCATGGTTTCAGTTACCCATGGTCAACTGTAGCCCAAACACGTTAAATGGAAAATGCCAGAAATAAACAATTCTTAAGTCTTAAATTGCAAGCCATTTCTGGGTATTGTGATGAAATCTCTCACAGTCCCTCTCTGTGACTCAGCCCTTTGTCTAGTGTATCCACATTGCACATGCTCCCTGCCTGTTAGTCACTTAGCAGTCCACTCGGTCAGCAGACCGATTATCAAGGTATTACAGGGCCTATGTTCAGCTCACCTTTATTTTACTTAGTAATGTTCCCAAAGCACAAGAGTAGTGATGCTGGCAATTCGGATATACCAAGAGAAGCCATAAAATGCTTCCTTTAAGTGAAAAGGTGAAACTTCTTGCATTAATAAGATATTCTGTCATCTCATATCACAAGAAGGGTGAGTACAGTACAATATTTTGAGAGACCACATTCCCATAACTTGTATTCAATATATGGCTGTAATTGCTCTATTTTATTATTGTCAACCTCTTACTGTGTCTAATTTGTAAATTAAACAGTATTATAGGTATGTATAAGAAAGCAACAGTGTATAGGGGTCGGTACTATCTACAGGCATCCATCGGAGGTCTTGAAACATATACCCTTATAGATGGTGGGGAGGCAAGGGGACTACTGTATAAAAATGTAGAGCATACTCCTGTGTTTGTAAGAAGCAAATACTGACTTATACTTAATGTCAATTCAACAAGTGCTGTAATAGATGTATAAGCTTTCTTGTAATTCAAGGTTATATTTTAGGAAAACAAAACTGTAGCAACCTTAAAAATTGGAAACTGACGTAGGCTAATTTAAGTACAATGAATGTATCCTATATAGGGTAGCTCACAGAATCTTGGGAGGGCTGGTGATCTGATCCAGGCTCAGAGGCTAGGCGCCTAGTGTCATAGTGGCCAAAATCATGACTCAGAAATGATCCAGTGAGGTCAGCATTGCTGCCATGGGATTCTAGTTGCCGTAATTAGAAACTGACATGGCAAGTACTGGTACTACTGCCAGACCAACCCTTAATTTTGTTGCCATAGCCACTAGAATTCTCTCATCTCTGTTTCTGAGTAGTCAGGGGTGGGTGCATCTGATTGGCCAAGCCTACATTATATGCTTTCTCCCTAGCTGCGAGGGAGCCTGAAAAAGCATGCACCTAATATTTTGGGGCTCTATGTGAGTATATGTGTTTTGTCTCTTATTGAGGTTCATAAGGTTGGGATTCCCCAAAGTTATGAAGTCTGGATGACAAACGGCCAAAAAGACAAATGTCTGCTACTACAACCTACAGAAAAAGGACTTAAAAGGGAAACTGTTGTTATAAAAATTTATGTAAAAACTAGATGTCGCCCCAGCCCTACCATCTAACACTTTATCTTTTAACACCATGCCCTAACACATTAAATAGCACTTAAAATATACTACGTGAAAAACAGAAATAACTAATCACTTACCTTTAAGATGTTGACAGATCTTTATTGAAGAATCAACAAGCTAAATTATTGTATAAAAGGCAATGGCAATAAAAGAGTATTTCTCAGAGCGGGGCATAATGGAAACCACCTTCTATGCCTTCCGCTAACAGCTCTTCACCTACATCCAGGTCAGACTCATGGAAAGAGAAAAGTCTGTTGAAGACCTGAAAATCCTGCCTACTCATTTTTCAAAAACATAAAGGATTAAAATTTTGGCTTTAGTACTATAGATATTAGTGTAAAAAATCACAGTAACACACCTTTGCTCTCTTGCAACCAAAGCCATTGTATGACATACCAGGAATGATACTATGAAACTCAACATAAAGAATATAGAAAATGACTGTCAAGTGTAAAACGACATATACAAGGTGAACTGTAGTGCCAACCTACTGCATGACCAGGTATTATGGGAATATATAACAAATAAAACTATTAGCCTTCAGTACATGGTTCCATAGTGTAGCGGTTAGCACGTCTGCTTTACACGCAGAAGGTCCTTGGTTTGTGCCCCAGTGGAGCTACAGTTCATGGTCTATAGTCATGCCAATGTGAACAAGCTCCTTGTCTGATCTCGTAAAGCTAACCAGGGTTGGGCCTGGTTAGTACTTGGATGGGAGTCCACCTAGGAAGACCGGGTGCTGCGGGTTTAAGTAATGATAATTTTTTTTTAAAAAGTATTAAGTCTTCACAAAGTTGGTTTTGGTCAAGCCTTGTAAAACAAGATTTCCAGGTACTGTGATTAAAATGGCCACAAATTCTGTGACGCTCCTCCGACTGAGAGGTGAAGAGTCATTAACTTCAGCTTAAATCTAGGTTGGCCTTAGTGACTTGCTTAACCAGTAACATGTGGCAGAAGTGATGTTCTAGAACTTTTGAGGTTAGGTCATAAGGCATGTATCACCTGCCTGGTGAACAATCTCTGGGAGCCCTGAGCTTCTCTATCAGTCCATTACCTTGAGGCTGCAATGCTGGAAAGACCGCATGTGGGCACTCTGGTTGACAGCCCCAGCTGAGACCAGCCTTCCAGTCATACTCGTCTAAGTGCCAGATATATGAATGATTCTGTTTTAGACTTTCTAGACAAGTCCAATTACCAGTTGAATACCTCCAAATGATCTCTGTCAACACCAATGGAAGAGTCATCCTTGCAAGCTGAGTCTTGCTCGAATTCCTAACCCACATAATCATGAGATATATAATAAAGTGGTTGCTATTTCAAGTCACTAAGTTTGCAGGCAGTTCGTTATGCAGCAATATATAACTGGATCATCAGGTAAACAAGTGGGAAAGAACATTCCATACAAAATAAACGTGCACTCTTATTTATCCAAACACATTAAATGAATTCTATCATTTCCCAGAATCTTGACCCACCATCTTGTAGGCTGGCAGGTAAGACGGGTAGGAGGAGAGAGAGTAGTGTGTGGTTATTATCAGTCCAGTCCATGTCCAGGTTTTTAAACCCTATTTTCTTGCTGCAACAGTCACATAATCTAGTTAACTAACGTGGTATTTTTCTTTCATTGACACTGGAACTATTTGAAGTCTGTGTAGCAACCTGGCCAACCAGAAAGACATTCATTAAAAGCTTTATGACAGAAGTCAGTAGTACTATGCCACTAATAAAAGCCATGGAAAATTTGAACTAACTTACCTAGATGATAAAGGCATATGGAAATAAAGAGTTAAAAACCTAAGTGATTTCTAGATTGTTCTTCCAACTCAACCATTAAATTGGCTAAATGCTTCTTTTATACTTCTGGTTTATATTTATAAAAGTGAAATATCTTTTCCCCTTCATAAGGCCTTAAGCCTTTGGCTCAGTGCTGGCATCTGTTCCTCCAATGTGCAACATTCTTAGAAAATGAACTGTCACCTATAAATTAATAACAACAAATTTTATAAGAAGAAAAAGCTGCGATTTTATTTTTAAATTTTTGGAAATAATTTCCAGAAAAAAATAAAAGGACAAGAACACATAAAAGAACTGAAATCATTCACTGAGCCACTGAATATGAACTCTGAGCAGAGAGACTTGTGAAGTATTTGAGTCTCTCTCCTTCTGAAAGCAGGAATCACTTCTAAAATGTCCCTCACTTATGTAACCAGCTTCCTCAAATCTTTTCCAAGTTTAATGTACTTTATCTCATAAAAGTAAAATAAATAATTTTTAATCACTTAAAATGAAAGAAAGAATAAAAGAGGCAGGCCTCTTGTGTCATGTTTTTAGAGAAAGGTCACATCCCTGAAGCAGCTTTGCAATATGCAGAGCACAGTACTGGCTTTAAAAAAAAAAAACAACCAAATCAAAAAAAGAGATTCTGTGCACTTGCATTATTTAAATGTGAACAGCTGCTATTATACTTCTCTATAAAAAGTAGGAAGCTATATTCATTCATTCATTCATTCATTCATTCAAAGAACACTAACTTAATTGTAGTTCATATAGTTTTACACTTGGGATGAGGCTCAAACAAAAACAAAAACAAAAACAAAACAAAACCAGCTAGCACAGAGCTGTTAATAAAAAACTTTAAAATATTAATTATTTTGCGAAGTAATCAAATGAAAATCATCCTGCATAACAAAAAAAAATCCCAATTACATAAATAAATTCGTATTATTTACTGAAAATTTCCACTGTCAGAAGACCCTGATTACAATAAAGAAATACATAAAATGAGAACAATTTAAGTAAATGTGATTTGGTTCACTTCAGAAAGTGTACTGTTCTAGCTGCCAGCCACAGGAGTCTGAGTTCTCAACGAAGTGTGACCAGTTCTTCTGAAGAGGTGGGGTGAATGGCAACCGTGTTGTCAAAGTCGGCTTTTGTGGCTCCCATTTTTACTGCAACAGCAAAACCCTGCAGCATTTCATCACACCCAATCCCTTGCATGTGGATCCCAATCACCTGAAGAGGAAAAAGAGAAAGATACCAAATATTTAAAAACGTTTTAAAAAACTTACACCTCCAACCCCAACAGGCATGACAAAGCTTACATGGTCCTTACTCAACATCCCTTCCCAGCCCATCTCACATAGCCCTCTCTCAGGCTTTCTGCCTCACTGATGTTCCTTCTGCCCTGGGTACCCATCATGCTCTCTTTTACCCAAGTCATTCCCCCTCTGCCTAGACAATCTTCCAACCCCTCTTTTGAGAGTTAAAAACCATTCATTCTTCAGAGAAATGCATTCCTTCCCAACCAAGTTAAACTATCACGTGATCTCTCACTACCAATGTTTCTCCACCATGGTTCTATCACAACTGCAATGTTGTATTTATATTTTTTGGGGGACCAGACAATCACAGTCCATCTTTCACAGCACACTTTAATCTCCAGATGAAAGAACCCTGTCTGCTTTTGCTCCTCACTCTATCCCTACAGCCCAACACAAAGATGGCCCTCCGGAGGCACTCAGTCCTACTTGCTGGATGATTGCATGAAGGACCATACGAGGCACTCGTTTCGAATCACATTTTCCAATGAGCTTTCTCACTATACTTTAAAACTATTAGTTAATGTTCCCCTCAGCAAATGTTTTGAGGGTAAATAGTCCATTAAAAAACAGAGAACATAAAATTTATCTACAAAAATATTTTGTTTAAAAACAAATCAAGTATACACTTAACATTACTGAATCGTACATTTAAAAATGGTTAAAGTGGTAAATTTTATGTTAAGCGCTTTTTACAATTAAAAAAAAAAGTATATCTCAATTTAAAACAAACAAATCCCAAATCATGTATCATATATGCATCAAACACAGTCAGATTTTTAGATACTGTGATCTAAACTGAATTTACAATACCAGAATTTCTGGTGACAGCGAGAAATTTATATTATTCCTCTCTATATTCCAGTTCGTAGTCTTTAGCGGACTGTCAGGTAAGGTTTATCAAACGAACGAATGATAAATGGTACGAAGAGATAAGGAGGAATGATAAACTGATAATGAAGCAGTAAGAAGGGATCTTGCTGATTCTACATCTGGAAATCTTAGGCTACTGACGAACGTTCTGGGACAAGAAAAAAAAGCAACCTTTGTCTTGCTGCCAACCCACTTATTTTCTTCTCTGCTGATTCTCTGAGTCTGTCAATCCTCAACGATGTTGACTTCTATAAGCCAGGGACTATGTCTTATGGCTTTTGGAGTACAGGGCCACTGAATCAGATACAGACTACGATCTTTCTGATAAGAAAAGTTAGAAACTACATCTGAATCTTCAATTGAGCCACTATCCCTCATGGAGCGACGTTCCCAAGGCATATTGCTAAGTTCCATTTTAGTATTTAATTCAACTTGTAGAAAAGACCAAGAGGTTGACCTAATACCAAATGTTTTAAAAATTTTGTTCAAAATCATAAGATACTATTTCACATCCACTAGAATGCTCATAATAAAAAAGACAATAGCATTTTAGCAAGAGTGTGGAGGAATCGGAACTCTCATACAAGGCTGAGGGGAATGTAAAATGGTGCAGCCACACTGGAAAATAGTTTGGTGGTCCCTAAAAAGTTAAACCAAAAATAGATTATTCTACTGAATAAACTTGCTCTTCTCAACTGATTAAGTTTATCTTACATTAAATCCTGACATTTACCCATATTTCTCTGAGTTTCCTATCTATCCTGGCCAATGATTGTGAGCTTTTTGTGGTTTTCAAACTTACCCCTTGGTTTGCAGTAGAACATTCTTTCTAAATGAAATATTATGAAGATGCTCAATATATGTAGGCAGATAAAAGTGGGTCTGTTCCAGTTGAACCAGGAGACTTAACTACTTGGTCTCCTTCCTCCCCACCTCACCAAGATGCCCTAACCCCTGCCAACTTGAAGTCGCTCTTTAGCTTACTGGATTTTCCCCATACCTTCTCTTCTTTGTTGGCACAAACCATTTTCATCACACATTTTGTTTTCCTTTTGGTAACTGCATGATACATTGGGGTAAAGGTGGTTGAGTAGATCTTCACATTTTCTTTTCCATATTTAGAAATGGCCTCATCTGTAATGCACCATGAAAAAAAAAAAAAAATCTATCAAAAAAGCAAACAGTTCCACTAACCTATCAAAGAGAGAGCAAGAAATACATAACCTGAATCAAATCATGAGAAAATATCAAACAAAACCAAAATGAGCATTATTCTACAAAGTAAATGTTGATATGATAAAAGATGAAAGACTGAAGAATTACGTCTCTTGATTAAAGGAGGCCAAAGAGGTATGAAAACTAATTACAGTGATTATCCTGGACTGAATCCTGGACTTCAGGATAAAAAAGTTAAAAATGACATCATTTGAGATAATTGGTAAAATCTAAGTAAGGCTCAAAGTTTAGATAATACTGTATCAATTTATATGTTCTCATTTGAAAACTACACTGTGATTCCGTAAGGAAACTGCCTGGTTCTTAGGAAATAGATACTCAAGTGAGTAAGTGTGTATGCGCACATGTGACATGCAGAGAAAGAAAAAATAAAGCAAAAATGTTAATGTTATGAAGGAGTCCTCTGGACTATTTCTACAACTTTTCTTTAAATTTGAAATTAGTTCAAATAAAAAAGCTTAAAAAAAGTAAGAGATGACAGTGTTGTATGGGGGGAAATTATATGCTTAAAGTGATGGTAGGGAGGAAACTGGAACCGTGACAAGAGGTTAACCAAAATGGAGTGTGACCAAAAAGGAGAAAGATTTACTAAGCTGACATCTAATCTAAAGTTGGGAGTGGAGGGAAGGAAACCATAAATGACCTTCATTTTTAAATACCTACCTTCTGTGAGTCCCACTGTCCCAATAGGTGGGTGACTAAAGACCACTGTGGGGATGTTGTCATAGTCTAATTTGGAATCTTTTTTGCATTCAAAAAGTCTATGGGCAAGTTTTCGGCCAGCAGCTATGGCAACTGCAAAGATATTTTAAAATTAGTGTTTAGTTTATTGTTCATTTTAACACAGCAGAACCGGTCTTACCGTTTAGCCGCCTGGCTTAATATGCTAGTTCTGACAACGTTTTAAACAATGTTCATAATACTGAGTTCAATATGGCGACAGCAATGGCTCAGTGAACAATTCAAAACTATCAGCTACGTGAATTCTGTACATTCGAATATAACAAAAAAAGGATACACACACAAGTTCCCAACCATTTGGCAGTGATCTAGTTAATGAGGATATCACCTTTTCTATACAACATTTATGAAGCAGACTGTTTTAGCTTTAAGCATCTTCAGTTCTTCTTTATAACCACATCTGGCTCACACTAACTTTTTTAAAGTCTATTTTTATAATCATTTATTATTTTTAAAAAGTTTATCCTCGTTAACCTGTTCTTACCACTGTCTTAATTTTAAAATAAATGACTGAGTTCAGTAAAAGCATCAGCTATTAATTTTGACTTGAAACTGACCCCTCGGAAAATAAGTTATCATAGGATACAGAAGAAATTTCTTCACTTTCACAATTTTCAAGATTGTGTTATAAAGTTTTTGAAACTTTGCTTGTTATTTTGCTTTGGTTAAGAGAACTTTAAAGAAGCTGTGTATAATGGGAAGTTTCCATTCTGAGGTAAGGCCCAGGGCCATTTTGGAAAGGCTGGTGAGGTCACAGAGGGGTATGGAGTGAAAGCAGATGGAATGATGTTGATACAGATAGAAGTGTGACAAAAAGCTTGAAAAGGTGCCTGTTAACTCAGGAAGTAGGTTGAGGTATGGAATTCAGGGGAGGGATGGGGGTCAGTCTTGGCTGTATTAAGACCAAATAGTCCTATAAGAATCCCACTCAAAATTACTTCTTCCCAAACTGTCACCACACACAACTGATTCTAACTTACAGTGTTCAGACAATGACTGTATCAGCTATATAAAAATGTATTCACTAAGCATTTCTAAAGTAGAAATGAATATTATTCAGAAAACATCAGGTTCCTAACCAATACCTAATTCAATATTTTTATAATTTTGATGACATAAAGACATTCATCCTTTTAATTTTGCTTAAGCTGATTTGACTATGAACTGCTGAACAGTTTTATATAACACAGAGTCTCCATTACCCAAGAAAAGAAGAAACATTACCTGGAGTAAGAAGAGCTTTTCCACACACATCACCAACTGCATAGATGCCTTTTATGTTAGTATTCTGGAATTCATCTACGAGGATATGACCTTTCTTGTCAGTCTGAATCCCCTGAAATTGAGAAAGGATCGTGTAACTATCCGGCTTATCTGCAAAAAATTGCAGATCAAATCTCTGGATCTATCTCATTTCAGCTACCTCTTCAGCCTGAATCTCCAAGAACTACAAGATGAAAAACAGAAGTTGGCAAGTTTCCTATCTTTTGTTTAATCAAAAAGAGAAATGTGTTATCCAATTTTGAGGCTTTTTAACAGGATCTGCAATGTACAACTCAACTGGAGAGGTAAACATGAACAAGAATCACTCAACCATTAGACCTGCTACTTGCTATGTCTGTGGAGTCCATCTAGGACAGTGTTTTTCAACCTTTTTCCACTGAAGCAGTCCTCCTGAAGCTTGCTAACTCATACCCTAGAGGGGCACAACTTGAAGTGGTCATCAAAAGATTTCTGTGAAGCTTACCATTTTATTTTTGAAAAGCCAAGAAAATTTTGCATTCTATCCTAAAGTATATTGCTGTTTCCTTTAACCAAAATATTGTCCTATAAATCGAGTCGAATTTTTGCTCCAAGATGGATCATGCTTATCTTGTGGCAATCCCATGTGAGTAGAGACAACAGAAGCAGGAAGCAGGCACTGGAGAGGTCAAGAGCAATTTACCTTTGAAGCCAGATAAATCTGAGTTCAAAACTCAGCCATTTGCTAGCTATGAGACATTGTATAACTACCTATTTATCAATAAACATTTGAACTTCTAGTACAAATGAGGCATTAACCTAGTCACTGTGAATATAGTAGTAAGTAATATAGATGTCCTCCCAGCTCCATGGAGTTTACAGCCATGAATTATTAGCTCTGTGCTCCTGTTTTCCTCATCCTTACCCACAACAAGTTGTTGGAAAGATTACATTAGGTTAGTAACATGTTGACAAGACCTATACACAGGAATCATTCGATTTACAATACAAAAATATAACTTAACATAGAGACAAAAATTTATGCCTCGTTTTTTAAAAATTCGGCAAATATAGTTGAAAATTGGACCTACTAATACCTCTATCTGTACAATGACAAAATATCTCTTGAAAAGTGAAATGCTAGATAACTACTTTTGTTAAGATAAAAATAGAACACTAGTTTTACTAAATTTCACTGAACAATAAGATTAAAAACAAGCAAAACATCTCTCAGGTATTTTATTTTTTTAATGCTAAAAAATCTTTTTTATAGAAATGTAAAAAAAGTACATTATTAACAGGTATTAATATTAGAATGTAAATCAATGTTATACTTCTCAAGAGACTCCATCAAATATATAAACCTCAAACATATAAAATATCTACTATTACTAGTAGAGTAGTACAGGATATTAAAA
The DNA here is from genome assembly GCF_014176215.1 of Rousettus aegyptiacus. Lineage (NCBI taxonomy): Eukaryota > Metazoa > Chordata > Mammalia > Chiroptera > Pteropodidae > Rousettus > Rousettus aegyptiacus. The sequence continues at coordinate 37,202,140 of NW_023416286.1, forward strand.
ATATCACCATCATTGTCAATAGCAACCGTTAACATTTACTGAGTTCATACTATAAGCTGACATCTTAGCTAATTACTTCGCATGCTCTCTCTCATTTACTCTTCACTATAACCCAGTAAGGCAAGTACTATTTTTATAAACATATTTACACGAAGCTGTTCAAACTTAATAGTAATTAAGCTGCTTGTTTAAGGCCATACAACTGGTAAGTAATGAAACTAAGGTTCAAAATTAGATCAAACTCTGGAACCCACGCTCTAAGCTACTATACTAGACTTAACTTCAAAATTTAAAAGAAATAAGAATGCTAATTGTAATCCTGGTAGTTCAGCTTCATGTCTGTTACAATGTCCAGGACAAATTACACACCCAGCAATCAAGATTAGAGCTGCAGACAATAAGGAATAATTATAGGGCTTTAAAGAGACAAGTTTCATAATAAAAAAGGAAATCTATAAGAGGCTAGTCAAGAAACTGCTGGATAATCCAGATTAGAGGTGGCAGGAACCTGATATGGGGTGATGACATAAAAAGGAAAAACCTTTTTTAAATTTCAAAGAAGCAGCAATGAGATCTGATAACAAACTGGATACATGGAATAAACAGAAAACAATCCCTTAAAACCCACTACAAGTTTGGGGTCTGGGGGTGGAGGAGACACACGGCTACTAAGAGATTCAAGAATGTTTTGTGCAAACTAACTCAGCTTACCACTTTGCTTAAATTCAGAGACATGGAATTTGGATCCCGCCCAATGGCCCAGAGCAGGCAGTCAACATCTGGAATAGTGGTCAAGGTGGGTTTCCTACCAGGAACTGAAGTAACCATGCAGAGTTCCAAGCCCGAGGAAGTCTTTTTCACTTCCTTGACCTATTGGCAGATAAACATGTTAATTGTGGGGAAGGGAGGGAAAAAGGAAAGCAAAAAGGAAAGCTAGAATTCTTAACACTTAAAAAAAAAAAACCCACTGCTACCTGTAAATCTTACGTGCCGATATACTTTTCCCCAAAGGCCACCAACACTAGAACTCCTAGGAGCCAAGACCGTTTCCTACATTCCCCCAAATCATCCAGCCAACAGCCAGAAATGTCAGCTCGTTTCAGCAACCTAAGGCTTCAACTTAAAAACAAAGTATCTTAAACTCTACTTCTTAAAAACTGTGATAAAATTTTAAGTCATAAATCTAAATACAGTGATTTGCGATTGGAGTGAGAGGAGAAGGAAATGGGCTACAGCGGCAACACTAAAACACTTTTTCACACTGTAAAATCGTTGCTTCTCCCTGGACATTCTTAACCAGAACGGGAGTGGGGTTGGGGTAAGAGGTCGGGAGAGTGCAGCTACAGTTTGGTGACGGTCCCAAGGGGATTCTGATGTTGACCCCCACCACCGACCTAGCACTTTCACATTCACGAAGCATATTCGCATTTATTATTTTACTTGATATGGCCTATGATGAAAGGGTGAAATATCTGACCAAAAAAATAAATAAATAAATAACCATTTTTGCAAGGCCAATGCTCCAGGAAAATTCTGAAATTTAGGTCATTTCCTGAGAAGTAGAGCACTTTGTTATTCTTCCCACCTGCAAAACCCAAAAGGGCATGCTTTAAAAATAGTCTATAACAATACTGCCTGAAAAATAAATATAAACCTGGAAAATAAAGATGTTCAATTAAGGCATCTGAGCACAAAAATTAAAGTTTTAGTTCTTACTAAACTATAATCAACTACCAGATTTCTAATCTTTTATACCTTGACTTTATTAACTAATTAGTGAGAAATTCAGCTTCTTAGAATGAAGCAGAGTTGGTAGTACTCTAGAAAAGAATAAACTGACCAGGGTAAACAAAGAATTTATACTAATAAAACCAATAGGGTGAAGCCAAAAGCACGAAGTATGATTCACACGGAGAGACAAGGGCTATAAACCTGCCTTGGGCTAGGTCATACCTGTGAGTACTTCAGGACCTCTACACCAGCATTCTCCAGCTCTTCGGTGCAGTTGGAACTGATTATTGAATCAAAATTTCTAAGTACCTGTATACAAACAAAGATAGCGGAAGGAGAGCGGCGGGAAATAAAGATATGCTATAAACTCGGGAGGGAATGTCAGTATCACCCTTCCTCTTATCTCTTCATTTATGGCCCTAGTCTGAGTGGAGTTTTAATAAATCTATTTTCCTACATAGCTGCCAATGTCTGTATTACATCTGACTTCACAAATTCCTGTTCTACTGTTAAACAGATAGGCAATCTCGGCCCTACTCCAAGTTTCCTTTTCCATAAGCCTAGAGATCAGAAATTCTCTTTCCCCTTTTATTACTCCAAGGCTAGCTTTCCTTTTGATATGATTTAAGGGAAGATTCTCTAGCAAAATCTCCTTATCTAGGTAGAAAAGTCAACGGTGTGGCCTTCGAGATTTATTTTATTTTATAATAGTCTTAATACGTGTTTAAGATCATAAACTACTTAGGGTCCTAGATTGGCATATGTGGGATCCATTTCAATTAAGTTCCCAACAAAGTTGAAAACACTGTTGGTTTTTTTTCCTGGAATGCTAGGGGTTGTTCTAGAGAATATTTGTCTGTCTATACATCTTCTGCTTATCCTTAAATCTTTCTAATATGTGGTAGGAGATGTTATCCCCATTTTTTTCAGATGAGAAATTCGAGACTCTAAGAAATAGTGACTTTTAGAAAGTACTAGAACCAGAATTCAAATTGAGATCGGCCTGAATCTTCAGATCAAACTCCACAACATTGTGCACTGGCTTCTTCTCACCCCATAATTATGGCAGCTATGTAAGGCACTGGAACCATTAAGAATGGACCACTGTGTGCCTACCAGGGCAGACAATTTCTGCTCCATTATCCCTTACAAGCCTATAGACTGTGGGAAGGCACAAGGACCATGGAAGAACAAGGTTAAGTCTCTTCTTTTTTTTTTTTTCCCCCATTAGTTTCAAGTAAAAGTAAGGCCATTCTTTCGTCACATCTCTCAGACCAGTTAATAGAGCCACTAAATGAGGAGTAATGAGATATGACTTCATATCCTCGGAACCAAGGCTCATTAATCTCCCTTCCATATCTATGGGGACACTTTATTTTTTTTTTTAAATTGAGTTCAGCATACCAAGCTGAGGTGGGAAGCTCAGTGCAACTGGTCAATTTTATCTTACAAGGTATTCACATATTCATTAACATTGCTGCTGTAACAACATTCTCATACTTCGCCTTTTCACAGCAGTCATTCACTTAATCTTTGTTGGAACACTATCATTATTTTAAATGAGTAGACATGCAGTGAATGTCTATTTTGTGGAATTTACTCTAAAAGGTGCTAGGAGGATATAAATATGCATATTGACACTTCTGTTCCCTTCCCAGTGAAGAAACATGTGCAACTTTTACAAGCTAAACTGAGGTTGACACTATAAATTCTGATTCATTCAATCCATTAACAAATACTTATTAAGCTTTACTAAATAGAAAACATAAAATATTAGAACAAAAGACTAATAATTAACTATTAGGCTATACAGATAAGGTGTTTTATTAGAGACAAATTATACAGAACAGGGAAGATTTCAGGGAGAATGTACCATCTGCATTAGATCTTGATGATTTGAGAAGGGAAAGCAGTTTAAGCAAAAGAGTCCATACAAATATAAAAATTTGGACCACGTTACAGACAGCAAATAGCAAGTAGGCTACTATGAATGGAAGAAATTTAAAGAAAATAAGTAGGGAATAGCCCAGAGAGGGTTAATATCCTTCTGGAAGACAGGGACTATGTCTGACAAAATTTATTTTATGAGCGCTCAGTATATACATCAGGAATCTGAATCACAGCATTTGAGTGGTAGGGATCCGATAAATCCTGTCCCAAAGGCATTAAGCAACTTGTCCAAGACACACACTTGTTAGGATCAGCCAGATTCTTAGGTCAACACCCATTGCTGTCCCACACCGAGTCTCTGAAAGCTTCAATACTGAGCCACTATCCAGGGGTGCTCAGCCACAATTAATCAGCAAACGTATAAAGCAACACTTCACCATTAACGACAAAAATGGAGGAAGCATTTTAGTAGAAAAAATACTGTTCTGGGCTTCTGAGACCTTAGTTGATTCTCAGTTTTGATCCTAATTAGTAGTCACAAATCTCTGTTGGCCTTAAAATGAGGTTTCAGTAGATATCTGTAAGCTTCCTTTATTATTATATGGTAAAAAATACATAACATTAAATTTAACAACTTAACCATTTCCATAGTGTACAGTTCCATACTGTTAAATATATTTTTACTGTTGTGCTGATGTCCAGAACTTCTGCCTCTTGCAAAACTAGAACTCTATACCCATGAAACGGCAACCCTCCATTCCCTCCTCCCTCCCAGCTCCTGGCAAGCACCATTCTATTTTCTATTTCTATGAGTCACACTATTCTAGATACCTCATGTAAGTGGAATAATACAGTGTTTGTCTTTTTGTGACTGACTTATTTCACTTTGTATGTCCTCAAGGTTCATCCTAGTTGCAACATGTGTCAGGAAACCCTTTTTTTTAAAGGTTAAATAATATTCCATTGTATGTATAGACCACATTATGTTTATCCATTCATCCATCAATCGACACTTGGGCTGCTTCCATCTCTTGGCTATTGTGAATAATGCTGCCATAAACATAAGCAAGCAAATATTTTTTATTAGTATCCTTTTAATGTCAAGAACTTAGTAAACTGTTTTGACTAATCCAACACTATCTGATCATATGAAATTGATTTCCAGAATAAGAAGCTAACCTGATAGTCTATAAACTTTAACTAATACTTATATTTAACCCTGTATGTCTCCTTACAAAGCCATCTGATATTATCTACCACTTCATGATGAAAAAAAACAGCCAGTCTGATTGAATCAAAATCATTACCACCAACGAGCAGCTGGTAGCTGTGAAAGACAGAAGGCCTAATTCAAAAAGCTTCTATGCAACTCCATGTCGAACAAATCAACCGACCACCACATGCTTTGTACCCTAGTATTTAATGACAACACGAGAGAAAATTCTCACTGCAATGTTTAAGAAGACAAACATCAAGGAAAGAAAAGGGAAAAGGACAAATTTACCTTATCATGCCGTATCATTAGTGATGTCTTAGAACCCAGGGCTGAAAGGATCCCAGCTATCTCCACAGCGATGTAACCCGCGCCAACGACGACACTGCGGCTAAAATGAGAGCAGAGGGTTGATATTTGTTTTTTTTTAATCAATTAATGTACTTTTATGGTGACATTGGTTAACGAAATCTAACAAGTTTCAGCTGTACACTTTAACAGTAAGGCATATACATTTAATGTTTTTAAATAAATTTATTTTGGAATAATTTTAGATTTGCAGGAAAAGATGAAAAGATGGTACAGAGATGTTCTGTATATCCTCTACAGTTTTTCTGGAAGTGAACATCTCACATCATCATGGAACAATTGTCAAAACTAAGAAGTTGACATTAGTACACTGCTATTAACTGAATTCCACACTTTACTCAGATTTCACCAGTTTTCCATTCATTCTGTTCCAAGATCCAATCCAGATACCACATTTCAATTTTAAGTAGACAATATCCCTTTGCAGAAAGGAAATACATTTTTAGTTGTTTTAAAAGTTCATTATCCTCATTTCTTCAGAGAGGAAATACACAAAAACAATGAAAGTAGAGATTCCTTACGCAAAGATCTTCACATCTGAAACTAAAACTGACACCAATTCTCACTGCCATTATTCTCTGCTCAGGATTTCTCTTTGATCATTATCTATCAATCTTTAAAATAAAGGAAGAGTTTAACTTGTAGGATAGATGTGAATTAAAACTAGACGCCCTGCATAAATTATGGTCTAAGAAAGCATCTAAACACTAGATAGGTACTGGATAAAACTCCATCAATGGTAGAGAAGCTGGCCCTAGTCCTAGAATAAAAAATAATGTGTACTTCCATGCTGCAGCCTAGGCAAAAAGTAATCCATTCAAAACTGTAGTTCCCTAAAGCTTCAAACAACATCCTCTACCATTGTTACAGTGCTTGCGTAGGAAGTAAGTAATCAGGGAAGAACAAAGGAAATCTCTCTTTCATTCCTTCCACAGCTAAGGTACTATGTTGTGAGTCCCTACCTTCAGAAGGCTATGGTCTGTATGGAGGATGAAGTATGAACCCATATGGCTGCAAGTAAAAAGTATGCACCCTCTTATCCTATAATCCAGGTATGAAGAGAGAAATGTCTAGATAGTTTGGAAAATATGAAACGGTTCTTCTTCACTCTCTACCTCTCTCTTCACTATTATATGATGATTTTTCTCCTTTCTTTAGGTCTCCCCTCTTTCTTCTTTATCTCCTCTTTCTTCCCCAACACTTATATTACTTTTGTTAAGCATTTTGCTAGACAAGATGAGTATCCATCCCTGCTCTTGAGGAATTCCTGAGGTTTTCTGAGGAACAGAAGTCAACAGTCAGTTCTTGCAGGATAAGAGGGCTCAGAGAATGTTCCAGATCCCTGAAAGATGAGTGGCTCACGCAGGGGTTGAAGGATACATTCCAAGCAAAGGGGACATACAAGGAACGGGTGTGAAACAAGTTGGCTTCTTCAGAGAACTATACACAGCTCAGCATTTGGCTCTCAGCTCCCAGAGGCACCTCTCTTCAACCTCCTGTCACTAAAGCATCCCCTGGAAATGACCTTAGATCTCCTGAGTCGCCAAAGCACTTGTCTTTAACTCGGAAATACCGGTACCACAGCATTCCACGGGGTCCATTCTTCTGCCTCCAATCTACCATAAGCCCAATGAGGGCAAAACTGAACCATACAGCCCACAGCACATGATACCTTGTCTACAGAATTTATTCTTTCGCCGATTATTTGCTTATTTATCAACATAAAAATGATGAGTCTAAAAAAATTTCACATAATTGTTATTTCACTTTCCTATCTTTCTGAGTCTTCTGTTTACGACATGCATAAATTAACTTATTGCTAGCACTACTAGTTTAATAAATAATTTTAAAATATTTAATGGAGGGATATCCATAATAAAACGTCTTTGAGGGCGAGTCTAGACTGAATTATATCATCTATACAAGACAAGTCATGACCACATTTCTGGTAACATTCTCACATGTGTCATAACATTCAACCCTAAAACCAAACAGTACAGGGTAGATCGCAAGGAGAAAAAGGATATTCTCTAACAGTTCCATGCCCTGCAGACAGCAAATCCAAAAAGACAGTTTGCTTTTCACAAAGTCAAAAGATTCCCTGGTATTAACGGGACATTTTCACTGCAGCTTTGGAAAGAAAGAAGCCCTCTTGTCCCTTATTGTGCCTCTAGGTGACTTAGGGTAAAGGTAGGGACATGGATTATTAGTCACCTTCCATGAAGGCCTCTTTAAAAGCACGGGATTAAGACCTCAAACTAGATTGGCAGCACCACCGAGGGAGTGGGAGAGTTGAGCAATACTGACTCCAGAGTGTTACTCAGGAGATAAAGGCCAGACCTCGGGGCGAAAAGCGTCCATCCTCCAGTTGTTGGATGTCATCCCTTGTCACGAATGAAAGGAGGATCCCATTAACCTAGAAAGCTTGCAACTGGCAGCTTCTTCAAATTAGAGAAAAAAATCTTCCTCATTATCTTTTTCCTCTCAGGTATCTAAATCCATGACAGTGGATTACTAAGGTTATTTGGAAAAACACAAATAAAGAATTTCAGAAAAAAATCTATTTTTGTGATACTGACAGAGGTTTCATTTATGGAGATCCTTCCGTACCAGAATCGGTTACTTGACACATTATCAAGCTGAAGAAAGAAGACAGTTTTAAGTCTTTACTATATATTCTTCCAAACCACCCTGTATTTGATTCTGGTTTTAAAAACTTGGCAATGGCCTCTAACCAAAAGCATGAAAGATCTGAGTCACTTAATGAGGGGTACTAGTGGTTGAGATACCCAAGGTCATAAAAAGAAAAGAGGTAGGAGAATAGAATACAAGAAATACTTGCATTTATTGGTTGGGGGTGAAGAGAAATGTCAGGGGGAGGGGAGGAGAAATTAAGCAGGAGAGACTGAGGGAGAATGAACACAGGTCAGGAAGGAAACCGGCCTACCTAGGTAATTCTTCCAGTTCAAAAAATCCATCACTGGTTATTCCTAGGCTGGCACCTATGTAAGAAAATACAATATAGATTACACAGATTGAGCTTTCTCTTGGAAAATCATCGTAACATTTTCTTCAAGACCCAACACTTTCTCAGTCATCACATTCTGTTTTGACAAGTTTTGTTAAAGTCCTCACTGCGGAAGCTGCCAACCAAGTCTCCAAGTTGACATTTTCATTTTCTCTCTAGAAATAAGAGCAGCGATGACTAAATAACTAATACATTTTTCAGAGGAACTACAATTTTCTCAGCTCTCATGAATAGACTCTTTGCTGGATCTGCTTCACTCTCCCACCCCCAAGGGTAGGAAAGAACCGGTTGGCTCAGCCACGATCCTTTTCTCTCTGCTTTTTTCTTCAAAAGATTTAACCAACTCTCCCCACATTGTGGAGGGCTTCCCCGGCTTCCAGTTGCATATTTCCTAATTGTCCCACTATGCACTTCTACTTTGCTTCAAACTCAATATATTTAGAATTGAATCTTAACTATGTCCCTCTCTCAAGTTCACCAATCCACTTAAAGGGACAACCTTCCACCAATAATCCAGATGGAATCTTGAACTGTCAATCAGTGATTCCTTCTCTCACTGCCCCTTACATCTCATCAGTTGTTAAAAATATTGCACTTCGCCAAATCCACGGCACATCCTGATTATAGGACACATCCTGATTTCAGAGGTGTTGACTAATTCTTTTTAATGTCCTGGAATCAATGAAATATAGTAAATGAGTCTTCCTTCTCTCAGTCTTTTGTGTCTGTTCTGTTCTCTTCTCTGAGGCCTGACATATAGCAGCGCCTCAGTAACTGTCTGCAGAACTGAAATAAGCTTTTCCATCACATTTCAGATGCTAACCCTGTAGCTGAGAACTGCATCATCACCTCCTGTCTATTGCAGCAGCTTTCTAACTTATCTTGCTCTTCTGTAAGTCACTGTCAGATTCGTTTTCTAAAATTAACACTTAGATATCGTCACTACCTTACTTATAAGCTAATAATTATTTACCCCAGTTGTCATGAATTATAGATATTTATTAATTTGACTTTACAAGTCACAATTTAGCTCCGACCCTCTTCCAGTCTCAGCTCAATGTATTCACCTCCAGAATTTTCAATGTTAGAAATACTGGTTATATTGGTTGAATGTCGCTCAAAGACATTTTTATTACTCACTGGTTCTTCCAGTCTTCCTCTTCTTCAGCAAGTAATGCTCAATTTGTGAGCCCCTTTCCTGGGAATTATTTTTGGTTTATACCAGCCCACAATAATCTGTCCCACCAATGAGCACTCCAACTCTCACTGTTTAAGAGTCACCTGGTAACATTTACTTTCTATTTTCATTACAACTGTTTTTATTGTATGTTTTTAATTAAAAAATGTGTATGTTAAAAAATTAAAAAGACAACAGAGTATCTAGTAAAAAGCAGATCTGTCTCACGCTTTATACCTCCAGTCCTCTCCTTGTAGGGAGTCAGCATCACTAGGCTTTGAATATCATTCCAGAGATATTCTAGTGCACATATATAGTCTCCTTGCCTTCTTAAAAATACACGGATTGTAGCATGCTATACCCTGTCCCACACTTTGCTCTTTTTTTTTCCATTTCATAATTTTGGAGATTGTTCCATATGAGGATGCTTATATCTAATCTTCCCAACTAAATTTTAAGTTATGTGAAAACAGTACCTTTATGTCTTTTATAATAGCTGTTCTTAACTTCTTGAGGGTCATGAACCTGCTTTAAAAGCTGGTGAAAATTTGTGAATTCTCTCCAGAAAGAAAAATTACATAAATGCCATACGGACTCAATTTTTCCATATAAATTCAGGTTGGTCACAGGTCCTATGAAGCCAATTCATTGAGATTACAAAAGACGTATAAACTATGATTGCTATCCACAAAGACCTTATAATTTAGTGGGGGAGAAAGACATGGACAATGTGTCTTATACGAGGATAAAGCAGTATGCTCATCATTCATCTGTGTATATAAAATGCAAAGGCAGACATCACTGAGATTCCTTTCTGCTTTAATTTTATCATTCTCTATATGAGAAAAGAATGTATATAAAGGTTTAATTAGGTAATTAAGTTATATCCCTACGAGATTTCTCTCCCTTAAACAAAAACAGTAAATACATCGTATGTCTTGAAAATAGCAGCCCATGTGAAAAACTGAGGCGGAAACAATGCTGAGAGGAACAGATGAGGCTCTTGCTGTTTTTTCTCTCTGTGTTACCTGTAGTATGTCTGAGGCTAGAGCTGGAAGAAATATCTTTCTTTGCCCTGTCACTCAGGACCACTTAAACCAGTTACATTTAGGTTCTGCAGAGACCTTCTCTTGTGGCCTTGTCCAAAAAAAAAAAAAAAAAAAAAAAAAACTAGTATAGGCAGATCCCCTGGGATGGCTTATAAGGCTAAACATAATGGTAAACTCCTCCTGGCTGTTATTAATAAGCATTTGTCGTTGGAAGACTCACCGGGGATCTGGCTCTCCTGAGGACGTGAAGGCACACCACCTGTTGCAATCAGGATGTGAGGAGCAGTGTATTTTTCCCCATTGACCTCTACTGTGGGCTGGGGATCGCACGTGAATGCTGCATGGCCATAGATGATGTCTATATTGGACTGGAGAAGGAACCATGACGTTAGCCTGTTCTTAAGGTAAAACAAAAACACTTGCTGCAACTTATCGGCTTTTTCATTTCTACCAAGGATCCTGATTTGGGGTTTGTGGAGGCCAAGACAACGCTCAACGTTTGAGTTTCTGCAGAACTTCTGATACTTACTTAGGTAAGGGGTTGCCACTGGATGCTGGAAGAGTACAGTAAGAAGAGTGCTATCTTGGGCCAAAACCCAGAGATCAAAAAATATATGCATGTCACTCCCACAAGGAGAAAGATTACATCTTTGCCCCCAAGAGCTGAGAGAGGAAGTCTTCCTCACCTGCAATGCAAACACACTAAAGAATGATGTGTCTGGAGGAAGACCAGCAGGCTAAGAGAAAAGGATAAAGATGAAGGAAGTAGAGGCAAAAGAGAAATACTCTAGCCAAGGGAGGAAAATACAATGCTTCCGTTTTCCTAAACAAAAGACCACCACCACAAAACTACATGACAATAAAGTTCCATGCTAGAGATGTTGAGAACTCAGACTCTCATTGGTCTCACTGAAATCCTCTGTGCCAGGGCCTCGATTTGGGAATCGAAGATTGCTGGCACCGAGCTCCTGCCAGCCACGATACAAGTAATGGCATGCGAATGTGGTCAATTCACAAAGATAAGGAAATCACGCAAGCAGGATCACAGAAAAGAACGTTTAAACATTTTGGAAGATGCTTGGTTTTGAAACGAGTTAACACCTCCTTTCCAATCACCCCTCCAGGCCTGTTGAACAGGTGCCCTACTCAATCAAGTAGAATCAGATCAATGCCAAAATCCACAAACCTTCATTAAATCCTTCTTCGGGAGGTAATAATTTCCTATGGAATGCTACATAAAAAGGGGTATGGGTCAAGTGACAATAATATAGGTAACTGACAAAATTTGTATTTTTTAGGATATTTGAAAGTTTCCTTTCTTACTCAGAATTTTTGGATCAACTATAAGTAAATCCTTCCTAATGAGCTCACAGTAAGCTTTACCACGTACCAAGATTTGTATTTTAAAATGCTGTTTCTTAAGTCATTTTCCTATCTCTTTTACACTTTAGCAACCTACACTTAAAAAAAAAAAATGGTTCAGTGTAGCAAGTGCTATCTCTACACTCACGTCTAGCAGCCTTAAAATCTCTTATTATCCAAATATTTTCCTTTTAAACTAGGGATTAAGGTCAGAAAATTTGACCCTCCAAAAATTAACCAAATGAATCAATATAAAAATATATATAAGGTTATCCATCTGTACTAGTTACTCACCCTAAAAACCGGTTTATACACATGCTGCTGAGATTATGATGGCCCAAATACCATAAAAAAATCTACCAATCTAAATATAACCCAAGTTCCATTGAAATCTTAAAAACTGAAAAGTGAGACCGAAAAGGCAAATGAAGCTGGTAGGATATATGCTGTGAAGAAAAAGAAGAGTTGCACGGTACATAATTTGTCGATGTCTCGGACTGGTCCCAGGTGACAGAGGTATGATATCGAAGCACTAAGGCAGGATAAGCCTCAAGATGATAAATGATAACATACATTTGCTGAAAGCAAACACACCTTTGCCCAACTTTCTGGATGAGATTTCATTCACAAAAACAGCCTCTGAACCATAATTTGGTCTCCTGAGTAGAGCTAGCCACTCAGGATGAGGATGACCTGAGTAAATGAACAATGGCAGGTTTCCAGCCAGCTAATGCTTCAGATTTACTCAAGGTACAGCCATCATGTGAGACCTGGTCTACCAGCTTTGGCACACACACTGCCCACTCCGTAGAAAAGAGGCTGGCCTACCGAGTCAGAGGCTTCTTCTCTCAGACAGGTCAATCTCAAAATCACTAATTACAAAAGAAGTTACAGAAACATTAAGAGATACGTGTAATGGCTACATTTTAATCTGGCCAGATTTGTTAGCATACTCCAGCAGAGAACAGAACAGCTCCTTCTCAAAGTTTAAAACTCAGCGCACTCACCTTGGTTAGATTATTTTGATAGATGGTATTCAGGCGGCTCACATAGGCATCCCGTTTTTCCTTTATAACACTGTGGTGAAACCCAAGTCAGTACTGAGAAACAGGATTCTCCCCTTTCAGTTTATAACTAGGGCATCCATCCCTGAACAGCCCTTGAGCAGAGAATCACAGACTACCAATAAGAACCCCATAAGTGGCTGTCTCTGAGATAGTCACCCTCACCCCCGTGTCCATCTTCACTCACTACGGAGAGAAGCTCTATTCCACTCTGTTCAGCTGACATCCATGATGTGTAAATAGACCTTTCTTTGCAAAGAAGACAAGGAGAACTGCTTTGGCATAGTGCCTAGTGCCTGGTGGTTATTTGATATTTGTTGAATGAATAAATGAATTTGTTAAAATTCATTTAACAAATTCAAAAGGGCTTCAAAAAGTCTATGGCAGGCTCCTCAAAAAGTTAAACACAAAATGCCACATGACTCAGCAATTCCACTTTTAGGTAAAGATCCCAAACAAATGAAAGCACAAACTCATAGACGGATCAATGTTCATAGCATTATTATTCACAAGAGACAAAAATAGGGGGAAAAAAGTCCATTGAAGGATGAATGGATAAACAAAATATGGTATATAAATATAAAGAAATAAAGGACTGAAATTCTGACACATGTCACAACATGGATGAACTCTGAAAACTTTACGCAAAGTGAAATAAGCCAGGCATACAAAGACTAATATTGTATAAAGTACCTAGAATAGGCAAATTCATAGAAACAAAGTTTCTGGATGGCAGCCTAGTGATACCATGGGCTCGGAGGAGAGAAGATGAGGAGTTACTGTTTAATGGGTACATTAAAAACATCATTTTTGATTAGGATGGTGGAGAGGTTCTGGAAATGGATAGTGGTAACAGTTGCATAACACTACAAATCTATAAATGCCACTGACAACTTAAAAATGGCTAAAATAGACATTTTATGTGGTGTGTCTGTATGTGCACATATTTAATGTATATAACTTGATGAGTTTAGAGATAAGTATGCACATGTGAAACCATCACCGCAGTCAAGGCCATAAACACCCATCACCTCTGAAAGCTTGTTTTATATAGTTTACCACAATAACACTCCCGCATACACCAAAATTCACAGCTCATTTAATTATGAAAGAAAATATTTATATTTGTAAAAAGAACCTTCTAAGCATTAATACTTACCGCCAATTGAATTTACTATCACAACTTTGAAAGCCATAATCAGCATGATCGTGCATGAATTCAGAGTGGACAGCTGTGTTCCACATTACCTGTGAAAAAAGGACCCAAAACAGTGCATGAGTCCTGAGGGAAAACAAATCATGAATGAAAAATAACTATGACAGCAGATAAAAAATTTTCATTTTAAAATTAAACATTTAAAAAGAGTTCAGAAATATGACTAGATAGATTTTATAGAGAGGCCGCTAAAATATTGGGGGAAAATTACTTTTATGTTTAAATTCCATAGTTTATAAACCCTGTAAAAGCAGGATATTATAAGCCCCAAAGTCCTTCCATTAACCTTTATTACTGCTTACATTCTTTTTTAAGTTCCTGATTTCTTTAAGCTCTGCCTTTTGTGATTAGTTCTAGGAAGTGGAATTTTATCTGTAACTTCACAGTAAAGTGATTTCAAAGGATGCTATTAGACAGAGTTGAGGACTAAAAACTTCAAGAGAATGAACTCCTATTATGTATTCAGTAGCTACAAACATGTCCTTGTAAGACATATGTAATTAGACATCTGGAACTCAAAGGTTCAATGCATCTCTTGTGGAATGTAGCCTATAATCTCGAGAGGCCTTTTAATGCCAACAGATCATCACGATAACTGGATTCAAACTAGCATCCAAGACTCTCAATGACAGACAAAAACTACCATTTTTCTTTGTCAGATAAGCCTTGGACTCTTTTTCTAACAAAATTTAAGATTCCATCTTTGCACCTTCTCTCTTTATGCCTAAATATGAATAAATTGATGACCATTGCATTTTTTTTTTATACTGAGGTGAAATTCACGTTATAGAGTATTAACTATTTTATCTGCTGGATTCTTTATCTTAATGCATATGAAAGACTTATCAATACTATAGATACATTATGTAATTTTAAGAAACATCACAGTATCTCATATTTTTCTGAATAAATATTTATTTACTTCCAAATTATAGTATGTATGATGCTTTAGCATCAAGCACTTCTGGAGACAGTGCCTCTGTATGAACTGCACTGGCTTTTAGGCTCGGACCTAATCGAGCAGTTAGCAGACCCATCCCTCTGGCTCCTTCCCTATGGCCGCTTCACTCTGCCTTTCTGCAGGGGGCAGTTACTCTAGGTTTCAGTCTGTTCTATAAAAAAGAGGCAATTACCAAATAACTTCAAGAATGCAAAAGTATTTTGAAATCAGTAAAGTCCTATAAAAAAACAAAGTAAATGTCTAATACATGTGATCAGAAGAGAAGGGATAAGTGAAATACATGGAACAAAACATTACAAATTTAGCCTACTATGAAGTATTAGCCCAGATGGTATTTTAAAACAATGAGGCAGCAGCAATCACTACCAGATTTACTACCATAATTGGTTTAAACTACATAAAACTTCCTTAGAAATACTTTACACAATTCATATATCCATAATTACATGATTCCAAGTAGAAGAGATTCTAAAATCTAAGACGAAAACAAAAGAGTTGAGGAAAAATGTCCCATAGGAAAAAAAATTTTCCTAAGACAGAAAAAAATTTTACCTACACTAGAGATTGTAGAAAGCCTTTCTGGAATTAAACTCAGATGTGTGTTACTGATCTTTCAGGATATTTGCTTACTCACCAAAGAGCTGCCAATTTATTATCTAATCTCAGTAACAAAAGGTTGTAATCTTGAGATTATAACATGTTTTGAAAGTACATTCAAATAAAGAGTAAAATTATTTGCAAGTATAAGCAAGAGGCAGCTTTGGACATAAGAGCTGTCATTTCTTCCCCTTTGTCACAGGCAAAGTTGCTTGAATGACTGCTCACCATAAAAGTAGCAAAATACTGTCATTCAAGCAACTTGAAAAAATTCAATCTTAGAGTAGCCATCAGATATCCAAAGTCACAATACATGATTTTAATGTGAGATTTTTAATGTACACGGAAATCCATGTCTGTGTTTAAAAATAAACTCCTACTAACAAAATAAAACGAGAAAATCTATGACAACCTCAACGTGACTTTCCAGGAGAAAAATAGTTCCAGTCTCCCTGGAGAAAACTGATTCAGAGATGCACTGGAACAAGTGAAAAGACCAGATGGCTTGAGGCAAACATCCTACACTCTGCGAAGTCACCCCAGGATTACAGGCAGTTAACCAGAGCCATCTGCGGAAGGAGGAGCATCCATATGCCACCATCATCCACCTAGTCTTGGTCATATCAACACTTGGGCTGAGAACTGGCTATAAACTTTTTATTTCCTGTTGGATCTCCCT
Organism: Rousettus aegyptiacus; assembly: GCF_014176215.1. Classification (NCBI taxonomy): domain Eukaryota; kingdom Metazoa; phylum Chordata; class Mammalia; order Chiroptera; family Pteropodidae; genus Rousettus; species Rousettus aegyptiacus. The sequence goes on from NW_023416286.1 coordinate 37,218,476, forward strand.
ATTGAGAAAAGTTATCCTGTGCAGATAGATAGTGTTTTTCTTTCGTGCCATGACTATAGATATTTGGCTGGTCTTTGTTCCTCAGAAGTCTGAGACCAGACACTGTGTTCCATTCCTATTTACCTCCCCACTGCGCCCCTACAGTAACCCTGTCACTTTGTCACCATGTGGTGAGAACTTACCACATGGCCAATGTCCAGGATGAATTTCTTTTGCATGCATGATGCAATGAGTGTCCAGGCCCTCCCTCCCCCAGGCTCCCCTGCAAGGGCAGCTCAGTTCTGACCAGGAGAAGCTAAAGCGGTGCTGAGTGAGGAAATCTGCCTGGAGATCTTGGAGCTATCCTGCAGCCATGAAGCAGGGAGTTTACTGTTCGTTATACACGTAGAATGTCAGAATGGAAAGAGGCCAGGGTCCCTTCAGATATCTTCAACTGCTAAGTCAATCTCAGAAATGGCCTATCTCTAGGCTTCTTTCCCCCACCCCCCTTCTAGGTTTCTTAATAAGTGATATTTAAAAATACAAACAAAAACTATCCTATTGTTTAAGCCATTTTAGTTGGTTGCTCAGTTATTTTTTGCAGAAAGAATTTTAACTGATATATTTGGAAGCAATCATATTCTGATCATGATTTACCAGATACATAAAAGGAGTGTAGAAGGAAAGAGAAATAAAAATTCTACCTTTTTGGGTACACATCCAACATTCACCTGAGGGGAAAAAAAAAATGAAAAAAGACGTTATTTTAATAATATTAAACTCAAACCATCAAACAAACCTTTAAGACATGAACCCCAAGCATCAACCCAGGAGACTCTTGAGTTCTAAGTCACAATCTACCTTTACTTCCATTTTCCTATTACAGAGCTGTAAAAGATGAACATTACTTTTCTTGTGTGACGAGGCAGAGAATTTTCCTCATCAGCATTTTCCCAAAAGAGCAGAGAGTGAGAATTCCAATTCCAGGGGGCCATGCACTGCAGGAATAGTACAGGTCAGGAGATGGCAGAAGCTGAGCTTGCACAGAACTCAGAAGAAAGCAGCAGAAGAGAAATAGCAGCACAGAGCTGAGAGGACGCACCAGCTGAATAAGGGCAACTGAACCATCTGAGCGGCCAACCTGGAGGATTTCTGGGAAACCTACTGTGGAGTATCTATGGTAAAGCACTGAAAATGCCGCCTTTGAGAAAACCTCTCATGGAAATCCGCATTATCCTTCAGGACCAAAGGATGATGATGAATCCAACAGTAATGTTCATCTACGCTATGTAGTCATATACGTGCTAGAGACAGATCACAAATTTGATTCTTAACCTTCTAGGAGCCAGTACACAAAGGAAAACAAATACTTATATAAGGTTTCATGTAAAAACTAATTGTTTAAGAAAATAACTATTCTTGTCCATTTGACTAGAGAGAAAGTCCTCTCAAAAGTCCTTGTAAACTAGCTATGACATATGTTTACACACAAACTTTTGTTTACATTTGTTTATTTGACATTCTAATGTTAATAACTGAAGAAAAAAAAAAAGGTCAAGAGTAAGAGATTAAAGTGCCTTGAGGGTGAAGAAATTGGGACTTGATTGAATGGATGACCATTCAGTATATCTTAGCAGAGGAGCTAACTATAGGAGAACTAGATTGATCCTTCTCTTTTGGAGGACAAATTAAAGACCCTTTAGCTCTGAAACCTACCATGTAATATATATTTTGGATACCCTTTAACCTTATAAACATCAACTTGGAGGTGTAGTGATGTGTCTTGGCCACTACAATGAAACTTAAACAAGGTATCAATTGTATATCTTAAAAAAAAAAAAATCAGTATATTTATTCGTGCCTATTAGCACAGAGCAAAGTCGAAATATTCAGACACTGGTGAATACTTACCAAAAGCACAAAAATATAAGGTACTATAGTACCATATATATATGGCATGGAACTTAGGACATTGATCAACGATTAGTAAAGAAACTTGAGAGAACATAAATACATGTCAGACTTCGTAAGAATGTCTATGACTTATGACTACTTCTAGTCATTCAGCCTAAAGGATCAATCTAAGATATACAAAAGCTAAATACACAAAGATGATGTTATGTCTAAACACAGGTATAATCATTTGCCTACTGTTATCATATAGAAAAATATTTATGTAATAAAAATGAAAAAAGCAAGATTCAATAGAAAACTATATTTTTAAAAGTTTAAGATAAAAGATAATATAAGTAATAAAATATTTTAGATCTATTGATTAAAAAAATTATTCATATCTGTGTCAGAAAGCACATCCATTTTGTTCATCAAGTCTACGCTTAGGAGTGTTTCCTATAGAAACTGTCACATGTTATACTCAAGTGCCACAAAATACATGTATAAAAATGTTCTCTGTAGCACTGTCATAGTGAATGAACCATCTGTCAGTAGGGAAGTCTTACTGTAGGAAAATTTTTGTACATCGAGCCTATGTACATTGCAGCTACTTAAAAGGAGAAAGTAGATTCCTATGTACTGTTATGGAACAAGTTGTAAGATAGAAAATTAAATGACATCAAGAAAGTTACAGAATAATATGTATTGCTTGATTCAATTTGCATTTATATATATTTGTAAATGTACACATTCGTTTAAAGAGTTTAATCAAATACTCCAAAATGTTAATAACTGCCACTTCTTGGGAGGGGAAAAAAAACTTTGTTTTATTCTATAAGCTTTTTATAATGGGAATATCATCATTCATTACTTGTATAATTCATTTAGCTAAAGAAATAAACTAAAATGATTTTACCTGGGTAGAATTTAGATGGGTGATACTTTGGTCTCTTTTGTCTATTTTTATTATTTTCTATCATAATTATTTTTCCTTTATATAGAAATAAATGCCTTCTAGACATAACTTAAACCAGGTACTTATCACTCTGCTGATCATGACCATAAGGAACTAGGTTAGTTTTCTGTATCCCAAAGAATACAAGCCTATTCTTAAAGAAGAATACTTTCTGGGTGTCCTACGCTAATACCTAAACTTCATACACACTTGCCAAGGGACCTTATATGAAAGGCTACATTAAAAGGAACCTGCCCAAATCTCATCAAGATTGCAAATGTTTGAAAGGAATCTTATTAAACCTTCTATTTCTGCCTGTTGTTCTAAATTCTATTTGCTAGCATACCTGATGCAATTTCATTATAATCGTATTATCGTATTATTTGCTATAATTCTGCATTCAGGAAGTTTAAAGAATGAGTTATGTTTCTATTGAGTTCTCAAGTTATCAGTCATTTGGGATCTTGTTTTTCCTAGAAAGAGTTAGGTCATATACTGCCTAGCTGTTGGACTTGGTTTTTCATGAGATTATGTTACAATAAGGATTCATAAGGCAACAGAAGCAGGAACTCACAGAACTAAAAGAAGGGTAAGGAATTCAGGCGAAATAAAATAAAAATAAAAATAAAATAATCAACACCTACAGCAGCATTACAAGCACACTGTTCAGAAAGTACCTGAGAGTAGCAATTAGAATAACTTATGGATTTCTACCCAGACTGCCCTCCCATCTGAGTATATAGCAGAGTATATGCTATTCCTCAACCCCTAAGTGTTTTTACGAAGTCATGGGGATAAATGGAGTGAGTCAATTCTACAGAGGATGGCAGGTGTTCCTGGGTGGGAGAACATAAGAGGAAGGCAGCTGAATCCCCGTGGGAAGAGTGATCCCAGCCCTGTGTGGGAAGATTTTATTAGACCTGCCTTTCCAGTTAACTTGACAAAGTGCTTCCCATCCACACCTTTATACCCTGGCATTTCACAGCTTAAATTCACTAAAATGCTTCAACTAGGACAGACTCCAAAAGTAGAGCTGATTTCAACATATTAAATAAATACACTCTGGTTGTCCTCCAGTCAACCTTCTCCAGCTTCCCAGGAACCTTACCTTTAAAAGCAATTCAAACTGTCATAAGGCACTAAATGCTCTGAACCACTCTCACCTCTCATCAATGGCCTGTACAAACATCCTCATGTACGTTTGAAGCCACCTGAAAGTTATTTAAGGCAATTTTTTAAGTTTGGAATATGCTTTTTTAAGAGCCAAGAGAGCCTGAACTTCACTGGTGCCAAGTGTATAAACTTGGCTTATTTTTTAGAATTTTCTGCCTTTTTGGCTTCTCAATTTTTTTAATTTGCGGCCATTCATTCATAAGTACTGATTAGGCAGGCACTCACTTGAGCCAAGCACTATGCAAAGCAAAACGAAGCACTAAAAGGATACAGTCCCTGCTATCATGGAGCCCACAGTCCTAACCAGAGAGAGTCCCTCAGCCTATGAAAGATGCTGACTCAAGCAGTAGCAGCAGAATCCAAAGATTCCCCTAAACCTGCAGAGCCTTGAAATTTCAGATTTCAGATAAAGACTGGTGTCCAGGAAAGCACTCAGCTTTAGAGAGAAAGAAGAAAAAGTATTCTGTGTAAAGCAAAATCTAAAGCAAGAAAATGAATTGATACAAGAGGTATTAACACAGGTTGGAACTAAAACTGTTTTGCTCAGTACTTAGCTAACAAGAACATTAGATTAACGTGACCCACCCAGTCTCAGGGATCATCAAAACATATAAGATTACTCTGGGGCACCCAGGGGGACCCAGAAATAGCTATGAGACAAAATTCTGCAGGAGTGTCCATTCTCTCCACCACCTGCCACCCAATGTAGTGACATCTGGCCCCATATCTCCTGCTCCTCACCCCTCCCCCCCAAAAAATCTGAGATCTCATATCCTATTTAATCTCTAATGTTGCAACACCTAGTGGATAAATGGTTATTAGTGGATAAATGGTTATTAATTAAGACTAACTGATATCCACTGACAAATGCCGAAGATTATTAGAATTCCCATAAAATTTCTTCAATTCCACTTGTCAAAAACAGCAACAAATGCAGCCACTTTAAAATGGAGCCAGAGCTGCCATGCCAGAGAAACTGCAGTGCATGACTTATGCCTCACATCTTTGGAATGTTAAAACAGGGCAAAATAACTTTTTGCACTGGGACTAAAGCAGCCGTATGCCCCAAAGAACTGTTTTCAAAAATAACGAGAAAATAGATATGACTACAGGACTGAAAATTAAAATCGTTTACAATAAACAGCACTGTTAGGTTATCTGCACCAATGGAAATGCAATTCCTTCTATTGATGTAATTGTTCCCTTTCCTTTTCTCATAAATATCTATTGCCTTTGTCTCCTAATTGGAACACTATTTGTCCTTCTGCCTGACTCAGTGTGTCCCAAATAGCTATTCTTTGATCTCAAATAAATGCTTGTTGCCTGACTTTGAAAGGCCTTTTACTTTTAGGCTAACACACTCTAGGAGAAAATAGTCTCTGTTGCTACTTGTTCAAAATACCTTCTATATTAAAAAAAAAAAAAAAAAAAGGAACTCTGAGGGATTGAGGCAGCCTTTTATTTTCTGGCCCTGCAGATTTAGTGGATTCTGTGGGGCAAATGGCAACATAATATTATAGATTGACTTAATCAATCTAGAACTTGGTTGGTCAGAAACACAATATATTGTATAATATTATATAGTATAAGACTGCTGCAAAAGATTAAACAAACCATAAGGTCAATTACAAGATCAATTTCAACATTAGGATTTGCCTACTTCAACTAACCCTACCCTTTCTGATCATCCCGTTATTCAGCACTTAAGCATACATGTGCACCCCATTTTAAGAAACTCTAAACGCAAGTAACAACTTAGAATAATTTCCTGTTTGTAAGGGATACCTGTCAATAATGAAGGAACTAAGGGCAGGGTTCCTTTAAACTGTGATCTCCTTTCTGTAAATGCACATTTAAAAAAGCATGTTCAACCTTGGGACATTAAGCTTAGAGAAATAAGCCAGTCACAGACAAATACTGTATGATTCCACTTATACGAGGTACCGAAAATAGTCAAATTCATAGTCAAGAGTGTAACAGTGGGTGCCAGGGGCTGGGGGACGGAAAATAGAGAGTTAAGTCATCAACGGGTACGAATTTCAGTTTCACAGGGTAAGCTCTAGAGAGCTGCTGACAACACTCTACTACAGTCAACAACACTGTATTGCACGCTTAAAATCCAATAAGGCAGACCTCATGCTAAACGTTCTTACCATAAAATGAGAGAGCAAGTTTAGCCGTATGAAAAAGCATGTTCAGACATCATAATATCAAAGTACACACTATCTCTTTCAAGTTAGGCAATGAATTACGTGTTGCTAAGTAATTATTTTCAGCCTAGGTGAACACAAAAAAAACAATCTACTGAGCAGCCTGTTTCTCAGGCCCCTTTCAAAGCTCCCACCTTGTCTATGGCCATACCACCCTGAATGCCCTGATCTCATCAAAACCCCCAGCTTTCCAGCTCGCCTTTCCAATTCCTGCCATGCAGCACAGTCCAGTGATGTTAATGATCAAGAAGGCTTTTGTTAGGTATAAACGTCCAATTATAACATAATGAAGTCCTGGGGATGTAATATACGGCATGGTGACTCTAGTAAATAATACTGTATTGCATATTTGAAAGTTCCTGAGATCTTAAAGAAAAAAATTTTATAACTATATATAGTGATGGATGTTAACTAGACTTGTAGTGATCATTTTGCAATATATACAAATATACAAATATTTATTATGCTGAACACCTGAAATTAATATAAGGTTATACATCAATTATACCTCAATAAAAAATAAATAAATTTTTTTAAAAAATGGCTTTCATTCTAGTGATCAATCCTTATTACCCAACTCTCACTGGTGAGAAGTGCACACCTATACCACAAGAACCTGGTTAATCTATCACGGAATCAGTACATGCAGCAAGAATACTGGGACATGTGCTGTGGGGCAAAGAGTGAGCTGTACATCAGAAAGATCCCTTCCCTGAGCTGACTTCCCACATCTGCGTAGGCAAAGAAATGAACCACAGAGACACAGCTCCCAGAAGGCTCTAATTTGCCTTGGCTTTGGGCAATCTCGCTGCATTTCTCCACGGTCTACATTTGATCATGATAGAAGCACTGTATTCAGCTTTTTGGAGACTCAAAACTGAATTTCAAGATTACCGCATATATTTTTCTGCCTTCAAAAATGACTTCCATTTCCCATCTTCCCTAGGGGAACAAGGTCATGAAAAAATGACTTGATGTGCTACTGCCATTTCCTCAGCTTTGGGTCCCTGCTTCTTCTGCAGGGCTTCCAACTGTGCCATGTTGAAACAGAGCATCCGGAGGTTCACAACCTCAGTGGTCTGTAGAAGCCACTATGAAGAGGGCCCAGGGGAGAATTTGTCACTTCCAGTGGAAAATAAATAGCGGTTGCTAGCTATGATGACTTTGTACTTTGGATCTGGATTTGCTGCATCTTTCTTTATAGTAAGACACCAGCTGCTTAGGAAATAAGGATGTTTTGGTTAATCCATGAAATACATGTGAAGAGCATTTTAAGAGGTACAGTCCCCTTGAAAAATGAATCAAACTGTTGAAATCAACATACTAGATATATTTATAAATAAACTTATGGCATGAAAAAAATGACAATCACAAATTGCTTATCTAATTGAATTACAGGGAAATAAATTTTCAATTTCTCATTTTTAATGTCTAACCTAATATCCTACTGTAATTTTTTTTTTGCCTGATCCAGAAAAATAAAGACTAATTTAAGAGAGAAATCATGTTATTAGAGCTACACATGCTTCTTAACCTAGTTCATCATTAGAAGTTTAGCAGCAGTCTGGCTCCTATTGATTCTTTCACTTTGAACTGAAGGGGATAAGAATATGCATCCCGAAATATGCTACTTTGGCATAGGATTATTTTGAGCATAAAACAATTAAGAAACGGCAGACACAGGAGGAATTCTCTGCTCCCCTGTCTTCTGCCTAAAATCAAGGCACAAACTTCCCTTTGTGAAGCTGTACATCAGAAAGATCCCTTCCTTCCCTAAGCTCCACTTCCCACTCTTCCCCCTTGTCCGCGGAGATGGAAAGGCGGCACTGAGATGAATCTGCACACGCATAGTAACCCTTATCTTGTTCGTTTCCCCATGTATTTTACCTTCCCACAATTTACCCACCCCGAGAAGCCCCAACCACCTTCACTTTGTTTAGTCACTGCTCCACAATTTACCACCCTTTATAAACTGGTATTAACCTCCCAGGCTTAACCACTTCTTTGCTTTTTTTCATTTTTTTCCTCTAACACTCCCATGTTCGTATAAGCAAACCTCTTCTATTAATCTACTGTCAGTTTAATTTGAAGACCCCAGAAGGCAGAGGAAAAGTTTTTCATCGCCTACAGAACAACATGGGGTTAAGTCATCTCATACTAAGCTTCTTAAAAACACACACCCTTGGAAAGCATTCTAGGCTGGTTAGTTCAGAAGCAGGAAATTAGGAAACTATGAAATGAATGACTCTAGGACCAAACTCATTATCATCTGACCACAATTATGAGGGGTTCACCAGATTCATTCTAACGCTTCCATGGGGTGAAAGTCTTCATATAGTTCCTACTTCCCATAAAACCTCAGCACTGTGTCTGACTCATACACACCAGAATCAGAATGAAGCTCCTTAAAAATGCATCTGCTGAACAGGATATAGTCAATAATATTATGTTAACTATGTACAGTGCCAGGTGGGTACTAGACTAGTGGTGGGGGGGATCAATTCGTAAATTATATAAATGACTAATCACTATGCTGTACACCTGAAACTAATATACAATAATACTGAATGCCAACTGAATTCTGCAATTGAAAATAATTAAAAACAAAACAAAACAAAAAAAAATCTGCTGGGCTTCACTCCAGATCTACTAAATCAGGAAGGCTGGGGTGGAGACCCATGTGTTCTTAATGAAGTGTTTTTAGAGTAAATGATGTCTGCTTCTTAAGAAGCAGGAGTAAGAAGGTTCTTCCCCTGTAGTTGAGAACGATGCTTTAAAACGTCCATCAACTCATAATTACGCCACACAATTAAACCAAAGCCTTGATTTCTGCTAATTCCACAGGTTATACTACATTTGGTTCGGTTTCAACCACATTTTACCTGACAGTGTGTTAAAGTGAGGGTCCTGGACTAAATTCCTAAAAGGATCTGTGTGAGTCCAATCCTTAACTGGAAAACAGGGCCCATGTAATTTCATCAAGCTGAAAGTATTCAATTTAAAGGACTGTCCTTTACTTGAAATTATACCTCCTACTTTTTATTAAAAAAAAAAAAGTGCTTGATAAAAATGTTAGTGAGACAGAATTACTCTAAAAAACTACTCTAAAAAATTTAAGTCAGCAAGCTTATGTTAGCACTTCCATTAAAAAAAAAAAGTATATAGTTAGACTGAATCAGTGGATCTCCAAAATCACCTGCAGTTCTATCACTCCATGAATCTAAATTGTTATGGAGGAAGGTATAAAACAACAAAAACCTTAAAAATAAAAACTCAGTTTTTTGTTTGTTACTAGACTACTTCATGGAAAATTTAGAAACTGCAGATAACACCTATAACACTTACTGACAACGTATTTCATTTAGGAAAACACTGGTTGGAGAGTCAATGTTAAAGAAACTTCATTTGACTTCCCCAAGGGACATTTCTCAATAGTACCACTACCACAAAACTACTTTTGTGTCACCCTCCTGCTCAAAACCCTTCTAGTTTCCTATTTCCCAAAACTCTACACTTTTTTACAACCTACCCAACTGGCTACTCACTTTCTATTAGAGACATCTTCTGCTCTAGCCAAATTTGATTACACAACATATACTGCCTCTGTGCCTTTGCCCTCTCAAAAAAATATCCATTCAAATTCCAAAACATACTATCTCCTTCAGGAAACCACCCCATGGTGCTCAGGTAGAAGTGGTCATTACAACTTTTCTCTCAACTACTGTAATTTGTTATTGCTGAAAACAGAGAAAAGTAATGAGGTACAAAGTTGAGCAGTTATTAAGTGCTTTTATCATATGTCTAGAGGGTCTCTAAGTGGCACCCATCAATCTTTCTGCAGAGACAGACTTCTAATCAAGTCTATCAGGACTGTGTCAAGATGCAAGTTGATAATTAACAGGGACTTTTTTTTTCTCATTCCCACTTTCATTTTGAATTTGAAAAATGAGCACTGGACAATGGGAGTCAGCCCTGTGATAGCCGTTGATTTTGAGTTTCATTCATTCACATTTAGTTATTGAGCAAGGTATTTTGTTAAGGTGATAAGAGATGCACAAACACAGGAATCCATCCTTGCCCAGAAGTTCGCAATTTAGCAGAACTTAAACATCAGTCTCCAAAGGAATTTGGAGAACCCATCCCCAATCCCAGGTTATTCCTGGAAACTGCATTTTAATATTAACGGCAAGTACCTCACCCAGGTCTTGAGATAGAAAAGGCCACACCAATAACTTGGCAATAAATTTTTTTTTTAATGATGTATAGTTTCTCAATCGCAAGATTTACAACCCTCTTTTTTAAGGTAGCTTTAAAATCCCCCTCAAGCAAGGGGGGGAAAGGCAAAAGGTCTGAGAATTCATTTAATAGTAAATCCTACATGAAGGTAACTTGTAGTCAGTGGTTCATAACTTGGCTGCAATTCAGAATTACCTATAGAGCTTCTTAAAATCCCAACGGCCAAGCTGCACCTCAGACCAATGAAATCAGAAGCCATGGGAGCAGAACTCTTCAAGTGATTCGAAGGTGCAGCTAAGGGTGAGAACCACTGCTATAAATCATCCTGCCCTTGAAATTGAAGGGAGAAAACACGGATCCACATTGCTCAAGGGCATATACCCCATACCCTGGCCCACATACACGCAGACCAGGTGCAATTTTTCCAAATGCAGTTTTATATTTCATGGATCTGAGATGAGCTCAAGCGTGGAACACAATACTCTTGCACCTTGAGAAGTGAGGATGCAGAAGTTATCTTAGATTTACCTACCTACGGCAATCGCTAATTTTGCGTCTGGACTGGAACAGACACAGGTTTAGTTTTGGGGGCCACAGGGAAGCTCCTTTACTACACGTTTTTCATCAAAACCTGCTGGGATCCTGATCTCGAAAGAGGGTGGGAAAACCGAAAGCGAGCACTAGGAGCCCACCCTCCGACGTTAAGAGAAAGCGGGGCTGCGGGTAGCAGCGCTGCAGACACAAAGGCGCGAGAAGCGCCGGGAGGGACCCGGTACTCACGCAAGTGCCGCCCAGCTTGCGGCTCTCCACCACGGCGGCCCTGGCGCCCAGCTCGGCCGCTCGGCGCGCGCTGCCGAGGCCACCTGAGCCGCCCCCGATCACCAGGTAGTCGTAGGCGGTTACGGAGCCGACGGCAGGCGGCGGGCCCTGCGGCTGCGGCTCCTGCCTGCACGCCATGGCGAGGACGCGGGCGGGCGGCGGCTGAGGCAGCGGGAAGCGGAGGAAGGCGCGCGCCGCCCCGTGCCAGCTCGGCTGCGCGGTCGGCCTCAGGGCCCCCGGGAGCAGGGCCATGCACGCGGAAGTGCGCGGAGGGGGACGGCCCCGGGGCGGTCCCCTGGGAAGGAGGGGGCGCGGGCCCGAGGCAAGCGCAGCCTCACCGTGACTAAGCACCCAGCCGGACGCGGGGGGAGGGAGTTGAGAGGGGGCGTGGGGCTCCCGGCCAGGCTCCCCAGGACCCGCCCCTAACCCCATCTCCACCCAGCCCGTCCACCTGCGCGCCTCCGCGCGAGTGGTTGGCTCTGCCCAAAGTGAGAAACTCTGTGGATGAGGGGGGTGGGGGGGGGTCTCTTCGCCTCCATATTCGTCCCAGCACCTCGGTTTCCCCGCCGAGTGGTATCAACCAAATGTAGGTTTCTGAAAGCCTGTGGCGCATGGGAGGACGAACACCCTCTTTTATTTCACACAGCCTTTCCGGCGCGGGCACTTTGCAAGTTGCCAGTGGCACTGACTTCTAGAGCAAGGGAGAGTTGCCTTCCATTATTTCGCAGGTTGATGTTTTCCAAAGTTTGACCCGCAGACCACCTGGAGTGCTGATCCCTGGGCCCTAACCCAGATCCACTAAATAGGAACCTGGGGGAGAGGGCCCTGCAGGCGCACCTCAGCAATCTACAATTTAAACACACTCTCCTGCATTTAGGTGAATCCTAAACACATTTGGTTTGGGAAACATTGGAATAACGAGTTTTGTGATTGTCAAGGCTCTGCAGGCTGTCCTAAAATAATCCACAATGGCATATTGATTATTTTAATTAAAATTACCTAAAAAATATAACTCTCCTACCCTCTCTGTTCCCATAAAAGCAGTGTTGTGGTGCCGTTAAATTTGAGACCCATGGAGCCAATTGAGATTAATTATGAGCCTTTTTAGCCGGCCAGCGACTGACTCTCCCCACTAGAGAATCAGCCCCAGCCTCCAGAAGGAATAGCTTAAAAAACCCCAAAACCCCCTCTAGCAAGCAAGCAGGTTTACAGAAGCAGAGGCTGGCCATTAACATATCTTTACACAGGATAACCACACCCTTAACATTAGCATATCTTTGCACAGAATATCTCCTAGAACTACACCCTGTTTAACATTAAACAATGGAAGCAGAAGTTGGCCATTTGAAAATTTTCTACCCTTAACATTCCCCACTGGTTTTCTAGGGGAATTCAAATCATTGATTCCTCAACCTGGAGCAGTGGGCAGTGAGTTCTGAAAACCGTGAGTTTTACTGCCTGCATCCTTTTTTACATACGTAGTTAACCACTTAATTATATAAGGTCTCAATAATGTCCTGTAATAGAAGAAAGCAGAGTAGTCAGCCACGGGACCAGTGAAACACGCTCTCACACCAAGACCTTGTCCTTCGGCGTTGCTCCTCTCTGTCCCTGAGCCCTGGTCTGACCACAACTATTTCTAATAATGCCTGAATGATTAACATAAAAACAGATTTTTACCTAGAGCTATACAATTATCTATATTTTATGAAGACATCGGTCTTACATGTATGAATCAATAACAAGATAGTTAGCCAATTTTAGAGATTTTGAAACTAAGCTGTAGAAAAGGCAGATTCTAAAACCAAGGTTGAAACAAACAAAAACTCCATTTAAATATTTACATTCAGAAAAGACATTTAAAACCAGGAAGGGTCCCCCGTCAGTGAGGCTCAGGTGAGGCAGGTTGCAGCTGGGCAAAAGAGACCGAGCTGGGACTCTGGCCACGGAGACCAACTGGTGAGGCCTTTGCGCACTAGGTGGAGAGCCTGCAAGGACCCAAGAAGGGAGAAGTTACAGACCTCTGTAAGCCCATCCTCCCTAGTTTGGGGAGAAGTGGAGGAGGTCTTTTAAATGTGAATTTACAAGGTGTAATCTCCCTACAGTAGGGAGTGCACTGTGCCCTCAAGAGAGGGGAGGGAAGGAGGCTCACCCAGTTCTCCCCAGTTTCTAATTTGAATTTAGTTAAGGTTTCTTTTAAGGTCCTATTCATCCTTTCTACCTGTCCTGAACTCTGAGGCCTATAAATGCAATGTAACCTTTTAATTAATTTTTAGAACTCTGGCTAAAGATTGACTGGTCTGGGCGATGAATGCCGGGTCATTGTCGGACCCCAGTGTTATGGGCAGGCCAAATCGAGGCACTATTTCTGAGACTAATTTTTTGCTGCTACCTGAGCTGTTTCCTGCTTGGTGGGGAAGACTTCAGTCTATCCTGAAAAAGTGTCAATGAACACAAGCAAGTACTTGAATCCGAAGATTCCCACACCTACCTCAGTGAAATCCAACTCTCAATGTTTTCCCAGTGCCTGTCCACGCAGATATGGCACCGGGCTGATACCTGTTTGGCCATTCGTTGCAGCCCCGGTATGTAATAGTCTCTTTTTAACAGTTTAATTAACTTGGTTTCTCTCAAATGAGTTCTCTGGTGAACCTGGCTTATAAGGTCTCGGCTCAAGGCCTCAGGTACTAAAATGCGGCCCATCTGGGAGCCTAACCCACTCAGTAGATTCCTCTTTGTACTTCTCCTGTGCATAGTTTAACTTCTGAAGTGTAGGTAGGGGTGTCCATTAGCACCCTAACGGTAGGGCACATTGTCAATTGGCCCCACTGGTTTTCCGGCAGCCTCCTTTGCTGCCTGTCACAGTCTTGTTTTCACCCCATCGCAGAGCTTGAGTCACTGCTACTAGTTCAGCCCGCTGAGCTGGAGTTCTATGGCATAGGGCTTGTGTCCTGATGGTAACCACTGTAACCCCGGCATACCTGACTCGTCTGAGACGAAGCTACTCCCATCCGTAAATAGAGTAGTGTCTGGATTTGGCCAAGGGCTGTCTGTTAGGTCCGGTCTGGTGCAGGTGACGTTCTCTAGGACCTCAAGGCAGTCATGCAGAGTTTGGCGAGGGTCATCGTCAGGCAGTAGGGTAGCTGGGTTGAATGCAGCAGTTTTCAGGAACTGTATTTGAGGTGGGTTGAGAAGCAGGACCTGATACTGGGTGATTCAAGCATTGGAAATCCATGGGTCTGGTGGACTGCAAAGCTCTTATGTCCACCAAGAAGTTCACAGGCTTGCCCTTGACCTGTAAAATTACCCTGGGCTCCCAGGGGCCCATAATGTAAGAGCCCTGACCTCCTTATTCTGCATCCTCAAAGAGGATGAGGGGGGCCTTCTTTTGGGGGACTTGTTCTTTTTCAGGGCACTCATTCTTCCAATGTCCTTTTTTCTTGCAATATGCGCACTGGTCCTTTTCTAACCCTACTCTCCTGGGTCTATTGTTCGCCCGGGGTGGCTGTTCTCGGCCTCTGCCTTTTCCGGGCTATCCCTCTGGCTGGGCTTCTTGCATGGTTGCAAGCAGAACCTTGGTCATCTTCTTAGTCTGTGCTATATCTACCTAATACTTGTTGAGCTATCTCGACCAGCTCAGATAGGTTCTTTCCTTCAAACCCTTCCATCCTCTGCAATTTCTTTCTATTATCTGGGGCCGACTGACTGACAAAGGCTAAATTCACAGCCCTCCTATTATTAGGGTCCTCCAGGTCAATAAGGGTATATAACCAGTACGACTCTAAGAGTCGTTCCAGGAATGCCGCCAGCGACTCATCCTTAGTTTGGATGACCTCCCTTACCTTAGATAAGTTAGTGGGTCCTCGGGCAGCAGACCGGAGGCCCTGGAGCAGAAGCTGGCGATACTGTTGGAGAGCCTCCTTACCTTGGTCGGTGTCGGGGTCCCAAGGCGGACGGGTGTTCACAAGAATCTGTTGAATGTGGGCCGGGTCTGTGGAAGGCTGCTCGTTGGGCTCTAATACCGCTGTTGCAGGCTCTCTCTGGATCCGCTCCCACTCCTCTAAGGTAAACAGGACCTGGAGGAGTTGCTGATAGTCGTCCCAGGTCAGCTGGTGAGAAAAGAACCGCACCTGAAAGGCCATTTGCAGTTCGAGTGACCCCTCTGATGGCCACCCTGTTCCAAATGTGGGCCAATTTAACTGGCAGAACCTCTGAAGGTCAAAGGGAGTGACACAGGCTCCTTAGGTGTGGGCTCGTCTCCTGAAATCCTTAAAATGGTTAAGGAGGCACACTGAAGGGGGGTAGGACGATTCGAGGCAGAAGCCTGACCCATGTTAGTAAAAACATGCAAGATCCCCGCAAAAGCCAAATAAGCCAGGGCTAGGATCAGCTTCTGACCTAGCGTCCAATCGGACAGGGCCACGGAGGCCAGATCTAAGGAGAGAATTAAAATACCACACATCGATATATGGAGTACGCTTATGAAAGCCAAGGCAATAAGAAGGTAACAGTGCATTTTGACCAGTCCGAACAGACAGACACAATACAGACAGACAAAACAGACTACAAGTAACACAAAACGCTAACGTTATCAGGCAGGTACTGGGTCAGACCTGACCGTACTAGGGAAGTTGTGCCGTGTCCAGCCTTCCACTAGTTCTTAGGGCCCACAGACAGGAACAGATCTAAACCAAAACTTACACGTACCCTAGAGCTCACAGACAGGTCTAAGCCGAGACTTAGATGAACTCTAGGGCTCACAGACAAATACTCAGAAACCTGAATACCTGTAGTACCAGAAGTCAAGTCTGACCTCTCAGACCTTGACCGAACTAGGGAAGTATTGCTGCGTCCAGGCTTCCACTAGTTCCCCGACAGATACCCAGAAACTTGGATACCTGTACTGCAGTCTGATTCACCAGTGGGTGAAGCTGGTCCAGATGGCTCGTGCCCAATTGTTACAGAATTGTACCTTTTGTCCGCCTGCCCTCCTGGGCGAATCTGCCTGTGGGGCTGAGGAATGTCTCTCAGCGGCCGTCCCCTAGACAGGGCAGGTCCTTGCCCAAGGTAGCCGGGGTTGTGGGTCTTAGGGGATCTCCCCCTTTGGAGAAATCTTGCTGGGGCCTCCAAATGTTGTGGCGTGGTTAAATTTGAGACCCACAGAGCTAATTGAGATTAATTATGAGCCTTTTTAGCCGGCCAGCAACTGACTCTCCCCACTAGAGAATCAGCCCCAGCCTCTAGAAGGAATAGCTTATAAAGCCCCAAAACCCCCTCTAGCAAGCAAGCAGGTTTAAAGAAGCAGAGGCTAGCCATTAATATATCTTAACACAGGATAACATCACCTTTAACATTAGCATATCTTTGCACAGAATATCTCCTAGAACTATACCCTGTTTAACATTAAACAAAGTTGGCCATTTGAAAATTTTCTACCCTTAACAGCAAGAAATAAATCTCCATGATAGGTACCTTCCCCGCTCCTGAAGGATTAAGACAAACATTGCAAGTTTAGAAAAGCATGTATAAACAAACCTTGTAATGCCTTTACTAATTTACAACCAAGCCCAAACTTATAGATTTCTCACAAAGGAATACTCAAAGTTTGCTCAGATTGCTTTCTAATGAGCACTAACTTTCTTTGTCCTGTCTTTTTCTCCAATTTTTGTCTAAAAAGTATAAAAAAGTGCCTAGTTCAATCATTTCTTTGAGCCTCATTTTATGATCTAAGCATATTGTCATGCTCCCATGTGCACGTATTAAATTGTTTTCCCTGTTAATCTAGTCTTGTGTCAGTTTTATTTATAATTATCCCAGCCAGAAGAACTAAAGAAAGCTGTGGGGGAGGGAAGATCTCCTGTTCCCAGCAAGATCCACAGATGAAACGCAAAGGGTAGAGATGGAGACACAAAAGCATTTTCTTCCCGAGCTTTTGAGACTGGGGTGTTGTTTTATAATATCTGAAACTACCAGCTAGACAACAAAGTAGTAAGTGAGCTTCGAATTGGTGTGATCTCCTGCAGGCTGAGAGCTCTATAAGCAGAGTGAAGGTCCCAGTCACAGATGCTGGGCTCAGCACACTGAGGGGGACTGAGAATCAACCATGCTCCAACTAGAATGGTATCTAATTCTTGTATTAAGCGTTTGGGTTTTTTCCCTGATCAAAAAGTAATACACAGAGACGGGCCTGGTTAATACTTGGATGGGGAACTGCCTAGGAAGACCAGGTGCTATAGGCATAAAAAAAAAAAAAAAAAAAAAATTAAAAATAAATAAATAATAATACAGAGGAAGATGGGTAAGTTCTTCCTTCAGTAGAATGCCATATAATAAATGTAGAAAGTACAACAGAATTAGAAAAATCACCATTTTGCAACTATCATAGTGATGACTGTGTCATTAATCAGTGAATGTTAAAACCACTGGGTGAACGTTTGAGGAGGAAAAGGTTAATTACACAGTCTCAGAATATGTACTCACAGATTGCTTATTAATCACAAAGGAAAAAATGGTAAATTTACAGAGGGCCAGACACTACCTTATCCAAGTGATCAAAATTAAATGTGCCAGTAATAAGACACTTGTCATTGTGTGCCTCATGATGTGATGCAGTAAGTAGTACACAACTTGGCTTGCCCTCTTGGCTTGTCCTCCCGGCTTGGTGGCTTTTGCAGACATGGTGGCTGCCGCATTCCCCAGGTGGCTGGCCCTGCAGCCAGGGGCCATGACCCTACCTGCTTTCTCTACTTGCAGTGCCTCCAGCCATTCTTGCCCAAGGATCAAGCCCACGTACCACAGAAGGAACATCCAAATCAGAAAGGCCACTGAGAAGAAAGGCACTACCTCCTAGAGCAGATAAAAGGGCTGTTGACCAGGTTGGCCTGGTAAACAGGATCCTCCTATTTGCAGCACCATTTAAACTCTCTGCAGTATCTCTTCCTGAATGGGTTATTCAGGAAAGAAGTGGGTGCCTATGGCAAAGGACAGAAACCTAGAACTTTTAAAGATCCTCAATTTCCTGCATTTGACTGCTGTAGCACTTTAAAAGTGCTGTGAAGCTCTTAGAGATTTCTGCATTGAGTAGCCAGCTACACTAGACAATCAGAAATGCGGCATTTTCCAGTTGAAACTAAAGAAGCTGATTATGTTTCATCAGGACCATCTTTTTGAAACCCCAAAGCATGAGTAGGTTAAACTTTCCAGTTTGAATTTAGATGATCATGCAAAGAAGAAACTTATTAAACTTGTAAGAGAGTGATATTGCAAGAGCACAGATGTGCCTACCATTAAGACAGATAGGTGCTCTTTAAAGAGACAAAATTATGATTATGCAATGCATCTGCTAACAGTTTTATACAATGAGTCTTAGAAAACTTGAAGAATGGGAGAAAACTAAGACTGAAACAGACATGGAAGAGTACATATGGAAAAACAGCTCCTTAGAAAAAAATATCTTGGAAACACTTCTCCAAATTAAAGCTGCAGAGAAAAATCTGGAAGTAAATAAAGAAGAGCTCCTTGATACTAAACAAGTTGAAGATTACAAAAAGTCTGTTGTTAGTCTTAAGAATGATGGAGACAATGAAAATACCCTTTCTCAGTACAAAGAATTAGTGAAGAAATTATTAAATCTGACTTGAATTATGTAGAAAAATCTGCTTGATTTATTAATTTTATGATCAACATATAATTATGTAACGTGCTATAAAGTTGAAAATATTAAAAAACCATTGTTCTACTTCAGAGTTAAAATTATTCCTTTTGTACTAATACACAATGACAATGATTATTCACAAATTTTCTTATTTATATACTGGGGCAATTAGACTAGTTGATCTCTGTGATTTCTTCTGGTTCTAAAGTGTTTTGATTTTATTTCTACCATAACAACTTTAGCATGATATATAAAATATCTTACGTATTTATATATGATATATGATTAATACATATACGATATATAAAATATATTACATATATATGTACATATAGATAGTTATTTTGTCACCTGCTACATTTGTTTCCCTAGAAATTAGTACTTATTGGTTGCTTTTGTATTATGATTTTGGTTATTTGGGAAGCTAGGCCTAGAACCTATCCTTTATTCAGTGTTTTGTTTACATAACTGCCGTTTACTCAATGCATCTTCGCAGATGCCAATTTTGATTACAAAAGGTCTTTGTGAGTATTTTATAACCTAAAAAGTTGGTTCCATCTGTCTATTTTGGGGTTACTTTGTGTTGATTCAACTCTGTTTAGTATCCTGCTTTCTATTTTCTGGGCCTCATTTCTCCAAATCCAAGCTTGGAGAGAAGTGAAAATGGAGATTAACTGGTATTCATCTCTGGATTCTCCAGTTAGAGCTTCCACAGCTCAGAAAAGAGATGCAGTATAGGGACCTTGAGTTTAACTGAAAAATGACAAAATGAGAACTGCCCTAAGAAACAGTCCATTCGATTTAGCTATCGAGTCAGTGTTGTTTTTTTCAAATCAGTGTTTTTAAGAATATCTATAAATCATTTCTTACCACTTCCAAGCAGTCCACAAGTGATTAAATTTAAAATAATTATTGAGTTAAAAAAATAAGAAGTGCACAACTTTACTTATGTAGTATTCCTGCTAAAAATCCGTAACTTAAATCTAATTGAGGTTAACAGAAAAAAACAAAATTGAGAGAAATTGTATAACTAGCCTCTACCCTTTAAAAACTATCAAATGTCTTAAAAACAAAACAAGGCTAAGGAACTGTTCCAGGTTAAAGACTGAAGAAATATGAAAACAATAAAGCTTGATTCTGGATGAGAGTCTGCATTGAGGAAAATTTACTATAAAGGATAAATGGTGAAATTTAAATATGACCTACATAATGGTACAATATCAATGTGAAATATCCTGAGTTTGATTGATGAGGAAATTTGGGGAATTTCACTAAAAACTAACCAGCTTTCTGCTTTTGTAAAGATGTTTGTTTTCTGCAGATAGGCTTATTGCATGCAAGAGCTCCTGCAAGAGCTCCTTTGCACTTTGCTCGACTTATAAATGTAACTTTGTACTCCAGCAGCTCTCACTCCCTATAACAATCTATGTTTACTGGTTGCCCATAGCAACTCCCCCTTCTGTAGGTTACTACTTGAAATCTACATAGCAACTCCTTCCATATGTAACAGTTTAGGTTCAAACTGACCGATCAGCTTGTGTAAAGCTTTTTGGCTATAAAGAGATGTTTCCATTGAGAACCTGCCCAGATTTTCAGAGCACTAACTCCATCTAGGACTGGATGTAAAAAATTTTGAATTCTCCTTCTCTCTGAGCAAACTGCTTGGTTTTTTGCTGGTCTGACTTTTGGAGCTTTGGGGATTTTTCCACAACATGATTACTGTACTGTGGTTATGAGAGAATATCCTTATTCTTAAGGTACACACTGAAGTATTTAGGAGAGTCAGAGAAACTTAAATTCTTATCACACCACAGGCATTGACAGTTACTTAATCTGAATGTCAGTTTCTTTATTGTGAAATGTGAAGATTGACCAAAAGGAAATAAGCACATCAAACAGATAGAGTGGAGGAAATGACCCTGGAGGAACTGGAAATAGTAAGTAGAACAGTATAGATTGGTTAAACCTTAGGCAGCCTGAGGGGGTAATGGAGATGCTTGGAGTCCTGGAAAATCTTGGTTGTAACCAGCCCAAGGTGTTTAGACATTACTCCATAGGCAATTAAGAGTTGCTGGAGATTTTTCAGAGGTATGTTTCACTGTAAATACATGACATGAACTGGAAAGGGTGAAACTGACAGTATAGGAAGCAAAGATAATAGGTAGCAATATTGAGAACAAACAGGAAGGAACAGATTGGATAGACCCGAAGATGTGAAATTAGTAAATTGTCTTGAACTAGGGAAAAAATTACGCCATGCATAAAGAAGAGGAAAGGAGGTAAAGGTTTATGTCTCTGCTGGTTTCAAGGGAGAAAGGAACTTTATCACCTAGTTGCATAATCTCATGTAATATGTTGAAACCAAAGGTTCATAAAATATCGTTTGAAACTAAACTATTTTGCTTTTGTGTGTTTCCTTTTCGCTCTGACTTAGGTGGGAAAGAGAACAGGTAGCCATATCCCAGGCACTTGAAGACTTCTAAGTATTTAAACTTTCTCTTCTTCAACCAAAGAAATGTCAGCTAAAGTACAATTTTAGTTAATGCAGTTAATAAGAGGTAGTTTCAGGATGATATGAACTGCTGAGAAGGAAAATCAACTGAGTTATCATTCAATGTGACAGTCTTACTGTTGTGGCGCGTTTAAATCTAAGACCCATGGAGCCAATTGAGATTAATTACGAGCCTTTATTAGCCGGCCGGCGACTGATTCTCCCCACTAGAGAATCAGCCTTCATTAGCCGGCCAGCTACTGACCCTCTCCACTAGAGAGTCAGCCCTGAGCCTCTGGAGGAGGCAGCTTATAAAGCTCAGCAAGCAAGCAGATTACAAAAGCAAAAGGTAACTGAAACCGTGGAAAATGAAATTACAGATAAGGGGGACTACTGTACTTCTATAAACAATCTGAGAAATCTGTACATGAAAACAGTGGTATACAAAAAAAGTGCACATTTTAAATTGCTCACTGAAATGTGTTTCTCATAAAGCATATAGGAAGATAATTGCGGTTATTTATGAGAATAAAACTAATATGAGGAAATAATATACATACTACCCTGTTACACAATGTCAGTGTTTAATATTGGGGCAAAAGATAAATATGGAAGAGACAGAGAACAAGATCTATAACTGAATGAAAGATAAAAAAAAAATTTTATGATAAGGAGAAGGAATCTTTCTGAGGGAAATAGCAAGTCTGCTTTGTTGGGAAACTGGACACTACCTCAGAAGACACATCTAGCAGGAAATCATATATGTGCTGAATAGTTTTGGCCCTTTTGATCTCAAATAGTTTTACATGTATTTTGCAATGAGAAGAGGAAGATCATAAAAAGCTTTAGAAATAACAATGTTACTATTCTGCATTTAAATATGTGCTATTATTCCCATAAATGTTTACAGAACAAAACACCCTCCAAGCTGACACATAAAATTAACCATAATACACTAGAGTACAATCACTACACCAAGCAGGAATCTTGTCTGTTGTGTTTGTGGCCATGTTTCCAGTATCTGTAACAATACCTGGGGCGTGGTAGTTGCTTCTTATTTGTTGATTGAATAAATCAAGTCTATAAGATTTGAATCATAGTTCCTTATATAACAATATCATCCCTTGCCTAAATTCATCCTGCTTCCCTTCCTCAATGGTATCTAAACATGGCTTATGAAACTTACCTGTGAAGCACTGGTAATAGCTCCTAAATCAGAATCTCTGGGAAAGAAATCCATATATATGTGAAAAGTTCACTACTGAATGTCCTAAAAATGTGTTTACTACTTATACTCTGCTTCATCTAAAGAAAATTTAAGATACAGAACACATTACTGAAATAACAATGTAGGAATAATATGGCATTCCAAATGGATGGAAAAGGCAATGAGTGTATGAAGTCAGAGCAAGGAGAGATCACTGTGGTTCCTGAATGCTGAAGCCATTGTGGAGATTTAGACCAGTTCACAGTTTTAAATAGTTATTATATTCTTGGTCATATATTTTAATTTGACTATAATGGATCATTATATAAAGATAGGAAACTAAAGGACATTGATGCTTAAATACAAGTTAATAAGGGACATAAAAATATTAATCTACAAATTCACCACAAAGTATTTTCTGCCAGATCACTAAGTTACATTCATCTGATCAAAATTCTTATAGAGTTCATCAAGATTTCTCTAAAACAATAGTGTGGAGTGAAAATATTTGAGTTTTCAATTGTTGGAAATAAAGCCTAAGAGAAGAGCTTTCAAAACTAGCGATCTTTTCCCTTTATTTAGGGGAATAAAACTATAAAAATAATTTCATAAACCTAACATACAAGCTAAAACATAAACTTTTAGAAGAAAACACAGAAGAATCCTTCAATTTCAGGACTGGCAAAGCTTTCTCAGATGGAACACAGAAAGCAAGAATCAATAAAAAAATCTTTGATAAATTGGTCTTCAAAATTTTAAAAGCTCTCATCAAAACAACCATCATTAAGAAAATAAATTGGTAAGCTACAGGCTGAGAGAAATATTCACAAAACTTATATCTGACTGGCACTGAGGTTATAAAAAGAACCCCTACACTTCATTAACACAGAAGAGAAACAGCAGTTAAAAAGATTTGAACAGATACTTCAAATGGAAGATAAATGAATGGCCGATAAGTATACAAAATACGTCATCAGTATCATTAGTCATCAGGAAACAGAAAGCTACTATGAGAAATAACTGCACATCCACCAGGATAACTAAAATAAAATACAGTGACAATACCAAATGTGAAAAAGGATGTGGAGAAATTGAACTACTTATACATTGCTAGTAGGAAGATGATGCAGCCACTTTGAAAAATAAGTATGGCATTTTCTCCCAAAGCTAAACATGTGTTTACCATATGACCCCAAAATTGCACTCTTGGGCATTTGTCCCACAGAAATGAAAACTTAAGTTCACTTAGAACTTACAAATAAATGTTCATAGCAACTGTGGGAGAGCAGAATTTGCCACCCCAAATACGCTTTTTATTGAGATATTAAGCTGGTTATTATCAAGACAAAAGAAGACTCAGGAAGAATCTCTGACCTCACTCCTAACTGCTGTGAACAAAAAAGGGGCTCCATAAAAATGTGACAAGTTCAGGGACAGAAAGTAACCTCACAGGGTGAACTGATCACAAATTCCTAACTGGGCAGGTAATGGTGGGTGGTCACACCCAAGGCCTTTAACTTCTTTAGTAGGTTTATCTTTGCTTTTGAGCAAGCCCTGTCTATTGTTCTATTGAACCGAGGTTAACACACCTTGGGAATTCCAGAGCCATCCTCTTTTTCAGTCCCTCCCAAGCGGAGGTATAACCACCCTCCAGGGAACACATAATTTTATTAACTCTACTATAATCCAATTATTGAGATTTCTCAGGCTTACTTTCTTTCACCTTAATTCCAAATGGATAAAAAGAACTGCCAAACTGTCATTCTCAAAGCATTTTGTGATCTTGCTTCCCTGCATGTCATCAGTTTGGCTCAAATTAAGTCCTATAAAAATTCCCTACAGGTTTGGATGATCTTATGAGGATAGTATAATACCATATACTATGTTCAATCCCAATGAGATAGCCACATTGAAAAGGCTGCCTTAAACTATTCAAACTTAAACTCTAAAAGTCCTATAAAAAGCACCCTTGACTTCTCCTCTGAGACACTACTAAAATTATGTCAAAATAGTGTTCTCCCTTAATGACACTTGGTTTTACTAGAACAAGTTATTCTGGTGGTATTTTAGGGGGAGTGAGCCTCAGACAATTGCAGTGAAGAAACTTCACAATCAACGAAGTTTGGTAAGACCCCAACCAAATCTGAACTACTCAGGAGCGCACACTTTATTGTCCTGACAGAGCTATCTATAGATTATATTAAGGCTATAGGAAGCAAGAGAAAAAAAAATAGCCCAAGAGTAAATCACATTGAAATGAAGATACTAAGAGGTTTAGAACTTCCTTTCTTTCCTGTCTTCATGCAGACAACAAATGAGAACCTCTGAATGATAATTACATAATTGGTATGTCATGTTATAATTTATATTACCTCACCTTGGTTTTCAGATTGTGTTCTCAGATTTTGCACCTTCACTTCCAGATGAAGTTCTTTCTAGGACCATGCCCCGACCTACCTATGTGTACGCCCATCCAGTCTTTAAACTGCAATATTTTAACTACGTTAAAGTCTGCATACAGTTTCCTAAACTTGGAACTTCCATTCTCCCTTTTGTCCTCCCACTACTCCCCTTTCCTAATCTTTACAACACAATTTAAGTGATTTTGTGCTGGCTGGAAAATTCCTGCGTGGCTATCACCCATAGGAACATAGGCTATCACCCATGGGAACATAACATTCTAACGATAAGCTTTCTGCTTCTGTACCCCCGTTTGCACAACCGACCTATGGGTTGACAGGTAGTAAATAGAAGAAAAACAGACCTTTGTATTCACACAGAATGAAGAATGGGATTTGGGGCTTAAAAACCCTGTACCTCTACATTTTGGTGCTGCTTAATTTGGGTTCTGCATACCCCTGACAGACCCAGCTGGCTGAATAAAGAGGGTGTTTCCTATAATTCACTGATTTCTGGTGGTCTGGGCGTCTTTCAAGGGTTGGCGGCTACAATTTCTTTTAGGAAAGCCCAAATCCCTCAGGGTAGGGTTTGTGACGGGTAGCACCTTGCGGCATCTCTACTACAGTGTTCAGGAACCACGTTTATGTTTACAGGGCTATCATTCCCACTAAACTGAGTTTCTTAAGGACCAATTCAGTAACTTACACATATTCGAATCCCCAGGAGTTCTACAATATTAGACAAATTCTGTGACCCAATTAATGTTAGCTGAATAAAATTAAATTGAAGGATGAAGTGGAAGGATTAATGGATGGGTCAGAAAATGAAATTTCAGAACATGAAAATTTTTAAGTTGTGAAGCCCTCCATAACTTGAGTCACAGGTTGGCCGAAGCACCACAGAGGTGAGTCATGGGATGGCAATGAGGTCATAGAACTGTGCGACCAAGTTCACTCATTACCATAACCTGTAGGCAAAACTAAGAAGGAGATGAACAAGGGGTAGCGGGTCCCCAGGTTAAGGAATTAGGTGCCCGACCTCACTTTTGAATCGTCTTCCCGCAGGCACCAGAGACCACGGAAGGAGTCAGGAACCGTTAGGGATATATAATTTTTTTTTAAAGGTGCTTCAGAAGAGTGGTGCTTAGTAGCTCTGACCCAGAAACCCATAGTCATCCACTACAGACACAAGGTCAAGGAGCCAGGCTGCCTCCTAACGACATCAACTGCCCGTACACTTTCTCCTCCAGTTCATTTTACTGTTGAGAGCTTTTTCACAGCTTGCACGGAGTCTGACGGCCGAAGGGCAGGCGCTGCCGACCTCACCTCCAGGGAGTCGCCACGCTCGAGCTCAAGCTTTTCTTCCATAGGACCTGGCTCGGCGGGCAGCCAGTGGGGCCATCTCCCACGGAAATCATGTGACGTGGGGAGGTGACTTGTATTTCTTCTGATATGAAGCTACAGATTATGAGTTCAAAAACTCAGGCTTATCTCGGTCTGATCAACGAACGACAGGGAACTAGGCTCTAGTCCTCTCCCAAAATCCCTCCCTTACGGAACCATTCCGCTCTAGACCTTCCCAGGGGAGGCAACACCGGAAGCGGCGGCACTTCTGCCACCATGGCATCTCGTGGGGTCGTTGGCATTTTTCTTCTCTCTGCTCTCCCCCTCTTGTGTCTGGAGCTCCGGCGTGGGATCCCGGATCTAGGTAAGCGTTCGGTTCTTCCTCTTGGCGCTCACATCGGGTGATTATCCCAGGGACGTTGCGTAGAATTACCGTTTCGCAGCCGCGCCGCCTCTGGCCAGCTTTGACTACGACTCCCAGGCTGCATTGCGCCTGCCTCCCTCTTCCGGCGCAGGGCCGTTCAGTCGCAAGGGTCCCGTCGCCTTGGGGTGCCCGACTGCACTTAGCGGAAAAAACATCCCTGTGGATCTGGTGAAGTTTTGTGTGTAAGAGGACCGACGCAGAAAGCACAGAAACAAACACAGACACTGCTTTCAAATTGTGTTGAATGCTCAAAAGGAAATAAAGGGGGTGATATGATGGAGGCCTTCTGAAGAGTCTAAACAGATTTTACATAAGGATCCAGCCCTTTTCAAAGCGGGGCAAAAACATTACAGACATTAGGAATTTTGACATGTTGGAGGAAGAGGATGAAGACCTCTGTGGCTGGATTAGGGAGATTAAGGGGTATATTGGCTCGAGATAACATTAATTGAATAACTATTATAAGCCAAACACTAAATGCTATTTATAACGATCTAATCTGCATTACAATTGTGGGCGGTGGGGACACTTGAAACTGATGTAGGGAGGTTAACTGACTGAATGTTTTTTTAAAAAGTCACTGGATTCTGTGTGGAAAATGTTTAGGAAAGGAAACTATAGTGGAAGCAGTGGGACAGGTTAGGCTTTTGAAGTGGGCCAGCAGTGATGATGGCATGGACTAGATGATGACATGAAATGTGCACAGATTTGGGATATTTACAAAGTAGAATCAACAAGATTTGATAATTGTTTGGGGTGAGGGAATAGAGGGATTTAAAGAAGACTCCTACATGGAGGATAGAATAACCTCAAGTAGCTGGTAGTGGCAACAATAAAGAGAAAACTGAAAAGAAAGTGGTGGACCTGTGGAGAATCAGTTCATTTTTGGACATATAAGTGATCAGATTACATGTCTGTCTCCCTCATTAAACTCAGTTTTGAAGTTAGAGAGCATGATGAAACTTAGCTTTAGTATTTTCTCTCTCTTTAATCCTCCCTTGCCACCCCTAAGAAGTCAGGTACCCAGAAATTTTGCTTGAAATAAGAAATTAAAATGCTTTAACAAATTATACAAAGGCCTTTCCAAAGCCTCTGATTCAATTCAAGATGTATTGAAATCTAACAAGACCTTTTATCCAAATGACAGAAACATTAAATTCATACTTACCTATTAAAGATGTCACCTGATCCCTTTCCGGCATCCATCTCTACTATGCTCATTTGGAATCTTCTACTTTGTGCTAACATTTGAGTCACTTAGTCAATGAGAAGGTGATTACTGAAGATTACTCAAAATATGCAATTTAATAAAAGTAAGCCAACAATTCTAGAAAATGCAACTGGGCTCCTGGCAGCATCTCCATCTAGTTCCTGAAAATTTTAATTAACTCCTTTCTCCTGGAATCCTCTGTTTTGAAACGATGGTTGTTACTATGGTTTCTTGATAATGGTTCTACAATTATCCAGTAACAGTATTTAAGTCTATTTACCAATCATATATCCCAGTTCAACAGCTATAGAGCTAGTTATATGTGGAATGGTACTTACAGTTATTAATACTCTTAGTTGGAGCTGCTAATTGAATTCTAGGGGTGATGGGGAGTAGAATTCCCATACCTGTTCATTCACCTGGGCTGTATTTTTGGATATACATTGAAAAACTATCCCTGTCCTTTTCTTCTGTGTAAAAGCCTTCATTGCCAGTACATATTTACTTACACTTAAACTAAATATTTTACTGCTGGTTCCTCACATGTGTTAACCTTTAAAGTGCCCTGCACATGGGCTCTTGCATGTAGGTACAAAAAAAAAAATCAATTTAAAATGTTTTACTTGAAAGATCCACACACAAATCTTGTTCTATTATATTCCCATATGACATTTGCAAATTGCTTGATTACTAGGACAAAAAGCAATATTATGGAACATAAATCCCATAACTCAGTGGTTTCTCTAAATACCAATATTCTAGGTATTAAATTACTTTTGTAATGGCCGGAGTTACTCCAGATTTAATTATGTTATATTGGAAAACACCTAAAACAACAGGTAGTGTTGGCAAAAGTTGGACGGGCTGTGATGCAACAATCTATGAATATAAATACGTCTGTATATATAATTCTCTCTTTAATTTTTGGTTAATAGACTACTAGTGCCATCACATTAGTAAAATGGTTCCTCTGTACTTCCGCCTGGCAATTTTTGAGACTTACAAAAGAAAACTAAAAATTCCTGGGGTGGGGGGGGTGGTTGAAACCATTTTTTTTTAAACCAATTTTAACTCAACTTTGTATCTCTGTTCCTTCACCATTGAGCAAATAATATTACACAAAGTAGGCACTTGTTACTTTTTTTGCTGATTTAATTTTCATCTTGGTTCTTAAAATATAAACCCAAATACTGAATTTTTACTTTTTTCTAGGCAAACGTGTATATAGTAATTTTATTTACAAATGACCAAATATTGAGAAATAAAGCAGTTTCATAATTTAACTGTGAGAAATAAGAATTTAGTATTTCAGTGGGAATGCCTGTTTTTAAACAGAACTAGATTATCACCATTATTTAATTCCTAAGTACGTGGATAATTTTATCTCCTCTGAGCAGAAAGGAAACAGTATTACATATCAGTGATAGTCATAATATTATAATGTCACCAGTCACTTGGATTATACCTATATTCTTGAGATAGAAGATGTTCTAGAATTGTTTTCTGCAAACTTGTTCTGTTAATAACCATGAAAAATTGTGGTGCTCAAAGGAGACTATACAAAATATTATAAGACAATTGCATAACTTTTGTTATACTTTTCCAGTACAGATAATCTTCTAATGTGTTGTTATTAGTATCAAGAAAAATATTTTTAATTTTAATTTTTTTTTACCTTTATAAGGAATTAAAGATATAATTTTGCTGTGTGGCCGGATTCTCTTACTGCTTGCTCTTCTTACTTTAATTATTTCTGTGACTACCTCATGGCTTAACTCATTTAAATCTTCCCACGTTTATCCGAAAGGTAAGTTTATTGTTTTTATACACTTTTATACTTTACTATTAAAATTTGTTTCCTTTATTCGAGAACACTGCATAATAAGAACCATTTTACCATTAATTTGTACAATGTATTTTCAAGGTAATCATTACAACTTAGGTCATTGCTTAGGTATAAAAATTAAAGGATTGTAAACTGACAAGGGCCTTGCAATCTGTGAGGTCAACCAAGGGTTGCCTCACTTTAAAAAAAAAAAAACTTTCGTCATGATTTAAAAAAAATTTTTATTATTATTTATGCCTACAGCACCTGGTCTTCCTAGGTGGTCTCCCATCCAAGTACTAACCAGTCCTGACCCTGCTTAGTTTCCGAGATCAGATGGGATCAGGCTGTTCAGGGTGGCATGGCTGCAGACCATGGACCATGGCTCCATTGGGGTGTGAACCCAGGACCTTCTGCATGTAAAGCAGACATGCTAACCACTACACTACAGAACCACATCCGTTCATGATTTTGAATGGATCAGACATCCCAACATTTTTATAAGAAATCATACATTTTCTTTATATATACATTTGAAACTATATCATTTCTAAGTTAATACTTTGCAAATTCTCTAATTTTAAATTGTGTTTATGCAGTTTAACTGCTATTTGATACATATAGCTATAAATGATTCTATAAATGGTAAATGTATCCTCTATTAATCTCTAAAGGCTTTTCACCCTATTTTTCATTACATTCTGGCAGTTTTTATTTATGCACTTATCTCTTATGTATAGTTAGGAGCCCTTAATTTAAGGAAGCCATACTTGTTCTTAGTTTTTTTTCTTTTTTTGATAAGTGAAAATTTGTGTTAGAAGCCTTTTAAAATCACATTGTACTATTGTAATTTGCCTCAGATGAATCCTAAAACTAATGCCTACATTCTTACATCCTATTAGAAAAGAAGCTTGCCAATAGTAAATCTGGGGCATCATGTTTTATTTTGCTATTTAAATGTAAATAAATAAAAGGAAAATGATCGATGTCAATTTATAGCCCTTTCAAACTATGAATAAAACCATAATCCTAAAAGGTTATACTATTCGACCAAAACTTAAAAGACAATGTGAATATTTCAGGATTTCCCAATTATAGATTTTGGAATTTTTTTTCTTCTTTTGGTAAATTATTTGATTTCTGATACTTCAAATTACTCATTGTAACTTCTCTTAGTAACTTTGTATTAAATACATTTTGATATAGGAGGATATTTGCTGCATACATTAAACTATCAGGTCAAGTAGTCTATGTACTATAAAGGAAATATGCACCTGATAGTTTCTTAACCTTAAGTTGCACCTTTATGTTTTTGGAGTGTGAGTCACTTTGGTATATTTATTTATAGGTTGTAATTTTGAAGCATAAATCATGGAAGACTAAAACTAATAAGTAATTAAGACTGTACAGTGCCTAATTATTGTCAGATTTTTTTCAAATGAGTAAAAAACTGGCTTGCTCACACACTTGCCATTTTCTCTGTTATCAGATATTGAGATATCAGACTACAGATTTATCTAGAACTTTTTAATCCTCCTTATTTTGTAAAGGTTTGCAAGATGAAGTATATCAAAAGTTCAGAAGTAGTCAGTTCTCAGTGGCTTTAAGGATTAAAGCCCCTTCCTCCACTGCTATTATTTGTTTGAAAACTATGTTCTTTGACTCAGTTTGGAAGGGGTCTTAAGACCAAAAGTCTGACTGATCGCATAGGAAGTTAGTGTCTGAAATGGAACTTCTGATTTCCTCTGTGGTTTACTGCCCTAACCTTTCCCTAATAAACTTGATGAAATATTTACTGACATAGAGATAAAATTGTTGAGAGAAAGGAATGCTCCTCTTTAAGGAACCAGGCAGCTTAAAGGAGATATTTTCCTCAAAGATTCCTCAAGAGAATAATGAAATGTAATTAATTTAAATGAAATTTATACCTAGAATAAAAAAGGTACACATGCAGAAATCCTTCCTTTTGACATTCAGCGGATTATAACCTAGTATTGGTTTACTCACTATAGGCATTGCCAAGCATAACTCCACCTTTGGGATCTAGGCATGTTGCTTTTACTGTCATGTCCAAGGGTGACCAAATGGCACTCTTCCTGCCTGCAGTGTGTGCAATATTCCACACTTCATGTGTGTAATGGGTTTCCATGCTACATCATGGAGCTGTTGAAGCTCTATTAGGGGCCTGCAGAAAAAACCCACCATAAGCATTCTTGAAGCCACCTCACCAAAACTGTAACATACTGTATTAATACGTATCAGAGGACCTTTTTTTCAGAACAGATCTTTTCATACTGATTTTCCTTTTATGTTTTGATGTCTTAGAAGAAGAAGAGAAGAATGAGAAAAGGCAAAAACTTGTGAGAAAAAAACAACAAGAGGCACAGGGTGAAAAGGTAAAGCATAATATTTAGAGAGTATATCTAGAAAGAGTACAAAAATATCTAAGGCTTTTAGATTTAGGTCTGTTGCTTTCTGTGTGCTCAGATTTTTTTTTTATTATTGAGCTCAAATTCATATGATATAAAAATTAACCATTTTAAAGTGTACAATTCAATGACATTTAGCACATTAACAATATTGTGCAAACAGTACCTCTCTCTAGCTCCAAAACATTTTCTTCACCCCAAAAAGAAAACCCCATACCCATTGAACAGTTACTTCCTCATCCCCCTCACCCCCCTTCCATCCTCTGGCAACTACCAATCTGTTTTCTGTTTATGGTTTATTCTGGACATTTCATATAAATGTTATCATATAACATGATGTTTGATGTCTGGTTTCTTTCACTTAGCATAATAATTTCTGAGGTTCATCTATATAGTGTGTCAGTACTTCATCCATTTTTATGGCTGAATAATATTCCATTGTATGGATATGCCAAATTTTGATTATCATTTCATTTGATGATGGACAGTTATGTTGTTTCCACCTTTTGGCTATTGTGAATAGTGCTACTAGTGTTAACTCTTCTTTAAAAGTTTGATAGAATTCACCCATGAATCCATTTGGTCCTGGACTTTGTTGGCTTTTAATCAATGATTCAATCTCTTGTTACATCTGTTAAGATTTCCTATTTCTTCTGGAGTCACTTTAGATCATTTGTATGTTTCTAGATACTTGTCCATTTCATTTTGGTTATCTAATTTGATGGCATACTATTATGGATAGTAATCTCTTTTAATCTTTTTTATTTCTGTAAGTTCGGTGGTCATAGCCCCACATTCATTTCTGATATTAGTTGTCTTCTCTTTTTCTTAGTCAAGTTAAAGAATTTGATCTTTTCAAATAACCCATTTTCGGTTTGGGGGTTATATTGTTTTTCCATTCTATCCTCTATATTTTTATGTCTTCTGTAATCTTTATTATTTGCTTCCTTGTGCTAGCTTAGGGTTTAGTTTCTTCTTTTTTTAGTTTTATAAAATATGTAGTTAACTTCTTGATTTGAGATCTTTCTTCTTCTTTACTTAGATGTTTACAGCTATAACTTTCCCTCTGAGCACTGCTTTTGCTACATCCTATCTGAGATAGGTTTTAATAGCTAAGAATTGCTTTTACCGTGGATGATTGTCTAAGTTATTTTCTTGACCTTGAACTGTCAGGTAGCACTTGGGCAGTTGCCAGATTGATGACTGACCTTTGTGAAAGAGGAGATTCCTGTGGACTTTTACCTAAATATTAAAGACATAAATCCTTTACAAAGTCCTTAGATACATGGGCATTAATTTTTGACATCAATCACTTATTTTTCTGGCAAATATATTATTCCTTTTTAAGTAACCAAGTAAAGGCTGGAAGCAAATCACAAAAGTAAAAGCCTACATATTTGGAGTGTGTGTTTGTACTACATCTGTAACTACCTGATCTGAATTTAGTAACAATGAAAGTATCCTTGCAAGATTTTTAAGATCTCTTTTAAATATTTGAACTTCTCAAGTTTAATGTTATCTTCTGTGGAAGTAACTGTTAATTTTAAAGCCTTGCGTGATTATTAGTAAACTATAATTCCATCTATATGCTAATTGTATACTAACTGGCATATGTAATTCCTAAGGGTATGCGAAAGTGGGATTCTTTTGTTTGGCAAAAGTCAGAAAACTTTATTAACTCTGTCTTTTCTCTTTGGACAAAGAAAAATTAATAAATCAATGTGTACAACATAGCCTTTGTGCATGGTAAAGTGCCCGGTCTATGCAGCTGTGTGTCCGATGATACATACAATTTTTGAGTCTTTGCATTAAAAAAAAGATGATCTTTGTCTTCTGACACTTGATTGATAGTTTGATTTTGTATTGAATTACAGGTTGAAAATCATTGGAATTTTGAAGTATTGCACCATTATTCTCAAAATTCCAGTGTGGCTTTTCAAGTTCCCTTTTTTCTGTTTGTTAATTTTTGTCTCCATTTTTTATGTTGGAGGCTTTCCTAAATCATCTGGTGGTCCTTGGCTCTGTCCTTTCAGATTTAAGAATGATGCACTAAGAAGCTAACTGATGGTCTATGCATTTGTAAAATTTCATTACTGTTTATAAGTTATACTTCAGTGGAAATGGAAAATAAAGCTAAATCGGAATTTCTGTGTATGTGAGCAGAGCTTGAAGTGTTGTCTGCTGGTGTAGGGTGCACACCAATTTAATGGTAAGGGTGACTGAGGAGTAATCTAGCTTTGTCAGTATCTCTGTGTTCCTTTTGCAGTTCACTTTCTTTAGAAAAGGAGACTGGCTAACAGCAGTCCGAGTCAGGTAGGAAGGCAGCTGGGCAGTCTGTGCATACTCTGTCTTAGTTTGCACTCCTGCCCTCCTCTAGACCTGGGATCTGTGACTCTGCAGCCTCTCTGGTTCACACTCCCAAAGAATAAACCTTCTGTGCCTGCCTATATGTGGTAGGGTGGGTCTGGGGATCTAATAGGTCTTTTATCCCACCGCCCACCCCCACCCCCACTCCCACCCCCACCATGCCACCTTTTCCCTAAGAACCTCAGATAAAAATTGGAGTCGTCATCATCCCTGGTTCACTACATATTCATCATTGCTTGCTTGATGCATAAGCTTCCCCATCACACTCTATTTTTACCATGTCGCTGCCATGGTATTTGGTGTCTCTGTTGCAGGTCTGTGGAGTGCGCTGGCTTACTTCTTTATTGTTATCCTCCCTTACAAGCACTTAGGTTGCATCTTTCCCACTCTGTTACATCAGTTACCACTCCTCCTTTTGCCCTCAGATATAGTGGTTTGAGGATTGTAATATTTCTGTTTTATCAGCGATGGTATTTGGGTTTTTATTTCTTGTTTCTATGGTTGTTTTGAGGTGATTTTCAAGAGGGAGGAAGGCAGAAATTTCACTCCGTCATCTTGAAACCAAAATCTCCATTTCTTTTGAAATAGCTCCAAAAATATTTTCTGCTTTACTATGATTGAGCTATTCAATTAATGCTTTCTCAAATGAGTTCGTGCCTTGGGCATAATTATGCCTTGAAACCCACCGCCCCAACTTTAATCTCAGAAGGCATCTTTGTATCCCTAGCCGCCAGCTGGTTTTTGTTGCACTGAAAACACATTAAAGGAGATAAAAGCAGACTACCATAAAAGCATAAATATAGAACATTTACCTTAGGTATAAATCCAAATTTTAAGAGACGGATGCAAAAATGGAGGATGCTGCTTTTTTTTTTTGCCAAAATTTAGTGTGAAAACACAATTTCTTACCTGGTTCTTATTTACAACTTTATAGACAATGTAAAACCTTAGGAATGTTAACTTATGGTAAGAACATCTAATTTATTTTTTTGAACAGGCCAGCAGATACATAGAGAATGTTCTAAAACCTCACCAGGAAATGAAATTGAAAAAACTGGAAGAGCGCTTTTATCAGATGATGGGTGAAACCTGGAAGTTAAGCAACGGTCATAAACTTGGGGTTAGAAAATATGCCATTTTATATTTTGAATTCCATTAGTACTTAAGTTTCCTTTTACATATAAAGTGATTTTTAAAAATTGCAAATGATGTTAAACTGTTGAGTCTTTTTATAGGTGTCTTTATTAATAATGATTGTATGTCAGTTTTTATTCAGTATATTTGTGTGTGGTTTTTGGTGCCTAAGAGCATATAACTTAAAGCCTTGAAAAGCTCTAACATAAGATAACTTTTAAGAAAACTGTTGACTATATCATTGTATTTTATATGAGGGAATTCAGATCTTTCTTCAAGGATCTTTAGCATATAAGCTCACATTATGCTTGTTTTGCTTAGATCTGTTTTTGTATAGTCAAATTAACTTTGGCTCTTTTTTCCTTTGGCGTTGAGTATGAATTTTGTTATTTGCTAATGGGAGTTCACAATTTTAAGTTTTCTTACAGAGAAAAAGGATATTCATAAAGGAATTAAGGTTTTAGAATAAAACTTAATAGTTTTTATGTGTAAGATCATTTCTGTCCCAAAGACTTTTTTGCCTTCTGTTTACAGTGCACCTTTCACTATCTTATAAAGAAAATGATTCAGTCAAAGTAAACATGATTCTTAAAGTGAAGAAGAATCAATTTTTATTCATTTTATAATGGTAAAAATCAAGAGTGAGTAATAAAATTAATGGGAAAGACAGGGAAGGTAAAATGCAACTGCTATGTCCTGATTTTATTTCTGAATTGAGTTTGTCTTCTGTTCAATTTTGTGGTGTTAAACACTGATTTCAGCCTGCCACATCTCTTTCTGAAATGGTCACAGTGTGAAATAGTCATTCTGCCCCTTGCAATTCGGCTATGTCTTCATGGCACTATTAGTCTGTATTTTAACCTAACAAGTGTGTGCATGCGCACGAACGGGGGGCGGGGAGGTATAGCAAAAAGTCAGGGACAGGGTAGACCATTGGTGTTGTTATAAAGGCTCTTAGGGTCATCAAAACATAAGAATCGGAATGTTAGAGATGAAAGAAAGTGTATCCATAAGCTGAGCTGATCAAACCCATAGTTTGCATTGAGGCAGCCTAAATTCGGTCAGTTAATGGTTCAGCATCAAGATCTCTTGACTCCCATTCTCCATGCTCCTTCCACCAACTTCTCTTAGGATAAAGGAAGGGGGAAAACAGCTCACCAAAATGGTGGCCATTTTACAAGGTCAGTAGATATCGAAGAAAGGTATGAGTGAACTAATAAGTATATATTTGAGAATTTGACACTAAAGTGAATTATCTTGCTAAGGAAAAAGTTTTAATAGATAATATTGATAAAAATAATTTTTATGCTTTTTGGAATAAAATCCTTTGCCTCCTAAAGTGATCGATTCAAATGGAAGCCCCAAGTTTAAATTTTAGAACCAAAATATGTTTCTATGTAATAAGATACTAAGGCTGCATTCAGTTATGAAAGTTTTGCACAGCCATATACATAGACGTATATTTTTACATATATGTTCTATTTTCATGGGATTTTAAGGCATAATTCCTTGCACTGCCTTGCTTCCTTTACTGAAAGGAGGAAAAGGTCCAGATTTTTTTCTTTTTTTCCATCCTACTGAAAAACTTGGGGGTCAATTAAAATGGAAAGGTCTCTCTCAGCTTTGTATCTATCAGAGGGAACCCCAGAACTGGATAAGAGTATTTTCTGCAGGATGTTAAGCTCCATGTTTTCTTGTCTAAGGAGATAATGCTTTAATTTTCTGGGTCTAATAATGACTATTATATTTTTTGCTGAAATGCCATCAGGTAAAAGAAATAACCATTGTGAATAGAGTTGATAAAAGCATCTCTTTAGAAACTGTCTGTTTTTGACCAGGGTGATGAAGATTTGGTGGTTGAAAATGAGAGTCAGACATCTTTTGAAACATCAAACAGAGAAGCAGCAAGGAGAAGGAACTTGCCTAATCCTTTAGTCAAAGTTTCTCCACCTGCTGAACAGCCCATGCAGAAGGAGGTTCGTTATACAAAGCCTACTCACTGCATTGTATCAGTGTACAGTAGGAATATTGTTCTCTGGGTGAGGTGGTATACTAAGTGAAGAATAAGACTGGCTTTTAATCCAGATGATGTCTTCCCACTACCTTATGAAGTTACAGATTTAATTAAGAATCACTTTTCCTGCTTAATAGTAATGTTATGAATCAAACTTAGAAGGAAGCTATGAAAATAAATGATACTAGGTTTAGATACTAGGTTCAGTTCTTTGTAAGCCAGTAATTTGGTTATATAGAAATGAAAAACAGTGTTTACCAAGGAAACATTCCTTTTGGTAGCTAAGACATGGTCAAGCCATATTTAATGAGTGGGTAATAACATGAGTGTATCATTTTCCTCAGCGGCCTTCCTAGGGAATGGGTTAGCAACCACTCACTTTGGAACAGTTGTCAGCTTTTATGATTCCTCCTTTCTTTTCAAATTTTTAATCCTTAAATTAAATGTGGAGCTGGCAAAGATTGGAAACAAGGAATCTGTTTTTACTGACTCTTAGGAAAAGCTGGTGGGTTATCTACTCCCTGAGAGTGTTTTCAAATGTATTGCTTCTTAGCCTGAGGTTTTCCTAGTCTCTTAATGGAGCTTGAGGATGGGAATCAGGTCACTGAAGTATTTCTAACCTTTCAAAAAGATCTATTGAACTGTATGAACTAATTAAAAGTTCAAGATTCTTTGTTTTTTGTTAAGAGCACAAATTAGCTCCTGCTGATGGTAAATTTTGGTTGACCATCACGAATAAACCATTTGTCTTCATTTGGTTTATTTAATAAATGCAATTAATGTTTGTTATAAAATGTGGAGTCTATGATATTAAAAAATAAAAAGTGTTCCTCGAGGCGAAATTGAAATTTGACAAGTGTTTTAATGAGAGAAAATGGTCTGAACATCTGGTTTTTTTAATAGATTAAGAAAAATAGGGAAGTACTGAGTAAATCATGAAATGCAAGCAACCAAAGTGAATGGTTGCTAACCAGTCCTGTAGAAGAGCTGAGTGAAGAAAAATATACATTCAACTTAAAATGTGTATATGTATGAACCTAAGTAATTATGGAGTCTTATTTTCCTCTGTCCTTAAAATAGTATATTTTTATATAGTACCTTAGAACCACATAAAAACAAAATTCTTTAAGTGTGTATAGATTGGTAGCTGTCATTTAAAATCCTCTTCTTATGATCTTTTGTTAGCACAAAGTTGTTTACCGAAAAATATTTATGAATTTCGCTCTTATTCTCATTGTAAACTTCTTATAAGTTTATCTGAAATGAAAAGATTTCATTAAACTTAGATGCGTCTAAATTTTGTATTGAAAGGAACTTTTCTCATCATTTTTTCTTCTTTGAAATGTTTACATTCCTGTTACTAATATTTACTTTTCTTCAGGTTCCAGATTTACCTGAAGAACCTCCTGAAACAGCTGAAGAAGTAAGCTGATTTTTTTCTTTGAAAATTAAATATATTTTATATTTCCTTTAACGTTAACTAGGGCTCATCTAAGTTTGGGTTTAGAAAGTATAGATAGTGTAAGTATTTAAGTAATTGCACTATAATTAGGTCTTGTTTTGAATATGGTGTAATGTCAAACTCCTAAGCTCACATCCTGTTTTGGAAGCCTGCTGTTTGCTGAGTATGTTTTATAAAGCTTAGAGCGTTCCAGCTGCATCAGGCAGAGATAAGATACATGGGCTTTTCCAAAATTTCAAGTCAGCAAATAAGTTACTTATTAAGATAGAATCAAAATAGGCAGACAACTTTAAATTTTAGTTTTCCTCTTAAAAAAGAGAAAATGAAGAATGTACCTATACTATAGATGTTTGAATTAAAGGGTAGTTTGCTGTTTAGGGAGCAGAGTTAGACTGAACCCCTACTCTGCATTGAGCCATTGTCAACACATTTGTAACAGTTAAGTCCAGTACTGTGGATGTCAGGAAAATCTGAAAGTCACATAGAAATAGAGATCATGAAATGTATGATGCAGGTAGTGAACCCCCATGAGAAACACAATGTTTTTTTTTTTTAAAGTTTCTCCCTGTATACCAGTTAATTTCTCCCTGTTATACCAGATAAATTCATGCC